>NC_143517.1:13396854-13731854 GCF_031878675.1 Megascapheus bottae | reverse complement strand
CTAAATGAAAGGACCTCTAGGATATAGAAACAAAAGCCATATAATGAGTGATTGTTGTCCTTAACATACTATGTTATCTCTCATCTCTTTTGCTGTCCCTTGGTTATCTCATATTATTACAGTATTTCACCTTGTTATCTGATATATTGTATATATATATACTTATTTGGTTATTTGAAATAGAATAGGAAAGGGGGGGAAACAAGATGAGGGGTGGGGGAGGGGGAAGGAAATGGGGACCAAGACATGAGAAAAGGTATCAATGTATGTGAAGTAATGCACCTTCTATCTGATAAATATAATGTAACCCTTCTATTAATTACAATAAAAATTTATGAAAATAAAGAAAAATAAGTATGTCTAGAAGTGGCTAGTGGGAGAGGGTGTATGATTTTAAAAGTACAGGGCAAACAGAATAGTCCAGGTACAAATCTAATAAAGAAAATGAAAGTCAACAAATGTTTCTAGGGGAAAAGGGCAGATGAGATGGGAAAAATGATGGAAGGGATAACGTTGACTAAGAAGCCCTCCATATATAGTCATGCTTAATTACAACTTTTTAAATTTTAATTTTAATTGTTATTAAAAAGGTGATATTCAGAGGGGGTGGGCACTGGTACATAAGTCAGGTAATGAATAGATTTTCTTTGGGGACTGTACCCAAATTCTGAATTGAAGCCAGGATTAAAAAAAGAAAATGATTCAAATAGGAAAGAAAAGGTGAAATTGGCCTTATTTTCAAATGTTATAATACTATATATAACAAACCCTATAGACTCCACCAATAAACTCCTAAATTTGAAAAACCACCTTTGGAAATATAGCAAGCTATCACGTCATTACTCAAAACCAGTAGCATTTTATATACTAATAATTAACAAACTATTAAAGAAATGAGTGCAATTTTATTCACAATGACCTGAAAAACAACAAAATACCTAGGGTATTATACAGGAAAGTGAATGACCTGCATAATGAAAACTATAAAACCTTGGAAGAAGAAATTAGAGACATCAGAAAGCTGAAAGACCTACTAAGATCATGGATTGGCAGAATCAATGTTGTGAAAATGGCCATTCTGCCAAAAGCAAGCTACAGGCTCAGCACAATCCCCATCAAAATCCAAACGTCATTCTTCACAGAAATAAAAAATCAAGGGCTGGGAGTTTGGCCTAGTGGTAGAGTGCTTGCCTAGCATGCATGAAGACCTGGGTTCGATTCCTTGGTACCAGACATAGCAAAAAGCCAGAAGTGGTGCTGAGGCTCAAGTGGTAGAGTGCTAGCCTTGAGAAAGTCAAAGGACAGTGCTCAGGCCCTGAGTCCAAGCCCAGGACTGGCAAAAAAAAAAAGAAATAAAAAATCAATCTGAAAATTCATATAGAAGCATAAAAGATCATGAATAGCAAAGTGATTCTGAGTAAAAAGAGCAACACTGGAGCTATCACATTGCCACACTTCAAATTATCTTACAGAATCATGATAACAAACTCAGACTGGTAATGGCACAAAAGCATAAAGAACAATGGAACAGAATATAAGACACAGGAATTAAAGCAGACAAGTGCAGCTGTGTGATTTTTGTCAAAAGAGCTAAAAACACACATTGGAGGAAAGACAGTCTCTTTAACAGATAGCACTGGGAAAACTGGTTTTTCCCTAAAGGAGACTGAACCATTACCTCTGCCATTCACCCAGTACAACAGCTAACTCTAAGTGGATCAAAGAACCTAAAATAACACTTGGAACTTTAAATTTACTATAGAAAAACATAGGGAAATCCCTTGAAATTATAGGCTCTGTTAATTATTTTCTGAATATGACTCCAATCACACCACAAACATGAACAAAAATTCACAAATAAGACTACATTAAATTTAGCATTGTCTTTTCTTTCCTTTTATTTTATTTTGTGCCAGTCCTGGGCTTGAACTCAGAGCCTGGACACTGTCCTTGGGCTTCTTTTGCTCAAGGCTAGTGCTCTACCACTTGAGTCACAGTGCCACTTCTGGCTTTTCCTGTTTATGTTTAATTGAGGAATCCAAACTAAAGCTTCATATATTCTAGGCAAGCACTCTACCACTAAGTCACATTCCCAGCCCAAATTTAGTACTTTCTACACAGAAGAAAAAAAAAAAAAAACACTGAGCTGGTCATTAAAGGTTCATGTCTTTAATCCTAGCTGCTCAGAAGGGTGAGAGCTAAGGATCACAGTTCAAAGTCATCCCAGACAGAAAAATCTGAGACTCATCTTCAATTAACCAGCAAAACCTGTTAGCCGACATAGGACTCAAGTGGTAATGCACTCAATATCTATCTTGCTGGGACTTTAGCATTCTTAATACAATTATTCCAAAGAATCATCTTTCAGATTATCCTCTCAGACTTAGTATTAATAAAATGTCATCCTTCCTCAACAAGAAACTTTGTAACTGAACACAATGACATTTTCAATAATTATCTAGGAAAGTAAGAAACACTTAGAAAATGATTTCCTGAATACTCTGAAATTTTTCTGAATCTGTATGTCAATCAATCTATCAGTATTTGATTGCAAAATGAAACAGTATAATAGAAAATGCTTCATCAATTATTCCTAACACTTTTAAAATGATAGATTGGTGTTTCGATTATTAATACTATTTCTGTTACTATTATATTTTATTCAGTATTTAAGCATATATTAAAATTAAATACTAAGCAGACTTAGTATATACTAACTCATATACTATATTATTAAAATATATGGCCGTTATCAATGAGTCCATAATCTAACTCAAAGTTACTGCTCAAAGAGTACAACCAAACTAAGTTTGCATCTATTGTATTACAGAATTAAAAAAGAAAGAAAACATGAGATTATTGTAAACATGTCCATATATTAAAAGTTAATTTGGATTTCCAATAATTCAGAGAAAAGGTTCATTTTCTCTGTGTCTGTGTCAAAGTGAAACACACCTTCTTCCCGGTGCTTTGTTTTAGTGGGGAACAGGTTGGATTGATCAAATTTAAGTATCTAGTCACTGGGCACATTCTATTTTCAAGATTTTAAAAATCTTACATTGCTGCCATCTGGTGGCCAAGTGAACCAATCTCCTGTATTTCAAAAATCATAATTTCCTTTATAGATACATAACAATTTGAAGTCTAGTGGTGTGCATACTGTTGCATAAATAAAATGTAAATATGGAATTAAATAATTACTTTTGCAATGTAACTTTTTATTAGAATTACAACCCAAGAAATTCTTTGAATATATTCGATAGTGGGTTATTGATGACTGTACAGAACAAGGTCCTAGCTTAATGATTATAGCTCCAAAGAAAAATAATCTTGCTAAGCTTGCCTATGTTATTTTGTTAGTACAAAATGGAAATGAACATCACATGTGTTTTAGAGTTCCCTTATCATAGACCCAGGCCACACAAGTTGTTCCTAGTGAGTTGTCGTTTGGGAAATAAGTTGTTCCGTACTTGGTTTCCTCTTCTGCAATATAAGGATAATTTACTTACCTCCCAGATCTGTTGTGAAGATTAACTATGAATATCTATAATACCTAAACTTGGTAAACACAACATTGACAGTACCAATTTGCTGTATAGCAATGTAGGTTAGATTTGAAGAGAATGTAATTCATGTCCATACCCAAACTCTGAATTCCCACTCAACTTCTATGTAAAGCAAAATCAGCCATGCATTTTGTTTCCTTCTCACATAAATATTGAAAGGAATTTCTTTTTTTTTTTTTTTTGCCAGTCCTGGGCTTGAGCTCAGGGCCTGAGCACTGTCCTTGGATTTTCTCAAGGCTAGAGCTCTACCACTTGAGCCTCGGCACCACTTCTGGCTTTTTTCTATATATGTGGTACCAAGGAATCGAACCCGGGTCTTTGTGCATGCTAGGCAAGCACTCTACCACTAGGCCAAACCCCCGGCCCGAAAGGAATTTCTTTATAACTCTCCCTACTGTGAGTTTTGCTTTTTGAAAGGCAAAATATTTCCTATTATATTTTAAATGACCAAGAACAAAAGAAACTCACAGTCAAATATGTAAAGAATGGGAAATCACCATTTATTCTGATCTACATCTTCAACAACAAAGTACTGAACCCAAAGGCGTTAACCTGGAGTTGTGACCTCAGGAAGAGACCCCATGATAGACCCCCACCTTTGTCTGGGCATTCACAAAAAAGAAGGTGCCTCCTAAGCTGGTCAGTAGCTCCCTGATACTGTGTCCTTAAAAGAGGGAATTTTTGTGCTTGCCTAGCATGCACAAAGACCCGGGTTCGATTCCTTGGTACCACATACTTAGAAAAAGCTAAAAGTGGTGCTGAGGCTCAAGTGGTAGAGTTCTATCCTTGAGAGAAAAAAATCCAAGGACAGTGCTCAGGCCCTGAGCTTACTCCCAGGACTGGCAAAAAAAAAAAAAAGAGGGAATTTTTCAGCTCCTAAAAGCTAATATTGATTCATCAGGAATTGTTTCATATATTCTGGCTTTCTAAAGGATTTGACTCCAATGTTCAACCTCCAATTGTTACTTCTGCATTTTCATAGCAAGAAAACTGGATTCAAAGTTTAATTTTATTAAGGCTGCCTAAATCCTCCTAGAACAGCCAGACTAGCCTTATCCCTCCACATCTACAAGTTAGAAACATTCACTAAGCACCATAGGTATGCTCGGACTGACCACTCTGTTGATTGATAAAGATACATCTTTTTCAATAAATACAGTGTCTAGCTGACAGGACCTGAAACTAATAAGAAATTACTACTTTCATATCACACTAACAAAATGCAGAGAATAACTGAGTCATAGAACATAGAAAGATATCAGAGAACACTGCCAAAATTGTCATATTTTGATTATTTCTTACTACCAATAGGTAATTACCAATAGGTAATTCAGTGTACTTCTGTCTGCCATGTAACTCATCCCTCATCTACATCTGGCTAGTTTAATAGCTAACTCATTTAAAAATCATTTATTGGTCACCAATTACATGCATAGAGCCTGTGAAAAAATCGGTATAATATTCTTGTTTCAGTGGCATATAAACAGAGATTGCTTTATAAATTTGAGTTAATAAGCTTCAAAACAAACTAGAAGGGGATTAATGTACAATTCAGGCACATCATAACCCACTCCCAGACACAGGAGTCTAGACAAACAATGATAAAGATTAATAATCCTATTGGCATTATAGGGAACAAATTATTGGAGAAGGTATCTTTGATTTATTATATTCATCAAGAGCTATAAGAAATGATGCAAGTCAAACTCCAGAGGGGACAGCATCAATTGTTAATCACAAAAATGACTTGTATCTTGGTATTGCAAAAATTATTTGAAAACACGACAAAGAAATCAATTTTGTATATGTTGGAAAAAAGGACACCAAGCCAAATTATCCAGTCTGTATTTATAAAACCACATAAGACCACTTCATGTCTTTTTGACAGAACTATTTGAGTACAGGAAAACTAATATAATGATAATCTAACTATACTTTACCCAAGCACTCAAGATTGTTTTAGGATGATAATACAAGAAGAGTCTATAGATAAGGGGATTAAACAACTAAAGTTGATGTCCAAATTAATTCATTTCTAGAAACCTTGGATAAATAAGAGTGTTGTCTATTATGTGTTTTATGGGAAGAATACAAGAAAAGTGTTGAAAATACTCTATAGATCAAGGAAATTCACCATGTCAAAAGATCTTTAATTTCATTATAATTATCTTGAAGATCATATTAAAGAGTAAATGCCAAGGGTAGTCCAAACAAGTATTTTTGTAATCTAATGATAGACTTCCAGCCTGACTACCCAGTACCCTTTATCAATGGCTCTAGCCAAATCTTGCGAACACTTGGCCCACCCACAGATGAAAGCATACAGGGTTAGTGACCACTGAGGAGGTGATGGAGACACTTTTGTGGTCTTCTCAGTCCCGTTTGTGAGCCATTTCCCAAAGGACCAGTGACAGACTTCTCCCAGGAGGAATGGAAACAGCTTCAGCCTACTCATAGAGATGGTAGAGCGATGCATCACACTGGAGAAGTGTTACCACCTGACCTCACTGGATTGCTTCCATCTCCTAACTGTTGACAATGAATAGGAGCATGGAACATGTTCACAATGAACTAAACACATACTGATTTTATGTCTTTAGCTCTGTCTGCAGATGTAGAATTGCTGGATCACACTCCTCCCGTCTCTAAGCCACTTGTGAATTTCTGTTTAACAAAAGGAAGAGCTCAGGTGGAGAAATTATCTGTGTTACCAACATAGGATGGTCTTCAGTCTGGAGCAAGGAGCAGAGCACTGGATAGAAGATCTCCCAGATCAAAACCTCCAAGATTCCTAAATATAGATAACCTAGCTGTGACCACAGGTATAAAAAGCACTGTTCCTGAGTGGTCACCAGCTGGCCTGCCTGAGAGTCCCTGGAAACTCCCAAACTCCAGACCCTTGGCTGGGGGCCGCCCCTGGAAGCAGCGCAGGAAAACCAACCATCCACCCAGCGCGCTGAGACTGAAGCAAGCAGATCCAACCCACAGCCCACTGTGAGACCACTGGTTGGGCTGAGAGCTAGTCGTGCAGCAGCACACAGCCTCTGGGAACAGGCCGAACACCTGAAAAAACTGCAAACTCTGACCTAGTCAGCAGAGAAATCAGTTTGGCCGAGAACCACAGGTTTACACAGATTCCCAGAACCACGGGTCCCAATCCAAGTAAAGACCACCACCTACTGGCCACAGAGCGAATTACAACAACAGTTCTCGATGCCTAAGAGAGTGCAAAGACGAATTACAACATACATAAATAATCAAAGTCCCACACAAAGCCCAAAAGGCAACAAGAGCGAAGGGACAAGAGAGATGTCACCATCCCAAGAAATGACACCTGAAGAGACACGAAACATGACCCTATTCAAGGAGATGATTGTGGACATGACTAAAGAGATTCAAACAGAATTCCAAAAACATTTCCGGGAACATAAGCAGGAAATCACCAAAGAGCTCCTCGAATTCAAAAGAGAAATAGAAGAAAAGATTAATACCCTCACAACAGACATGACCAGCTCAGTGTCTACACTTCAAGCAAAAATGGAGGCATTAAGCAGCAGATTGACTGAGATGGAGAATAGAACATCAGGAAAGGAAGATAAAACACAAGAGCTGGAACAGAGAATCACCACCTTGGAAAAATCAGTCAGAATCCACCAGAGAGAGCTCCAGGAACTGGCAGATGCAGCAAAGAAGTCTAATCTTCGTATAATAGGGATTGAGAAGGGCGCAGAATTTCAGGACAAAGGAATGCAACCATTATTCACCAAAATCATAGCAGAGAGCTTCCCCAACCTCAAAAGGGAAAATACTCAATTATTGAAGGTTTCAGGACTCCAAACAGGTAAGATCCTAGAAGGAACTCATCTAGACATATCATAGTAAAGACACTAGACCCGAATACCAAGGAATTGATCTTAAATGCTGCAAAAACAAAGAAAGAGCTATACTACAATGGGAAAAAAATTAGAATTACAGGACATCTCTCCACGCAAACCCTAAATGCAAGAAAAGCTTGGAAAAACATCATTGATGCCCTGAAGACCAACAACTGCCAACCCAGACTGATATATCCAGCAAAACTAGCATTTACATTTGAGGGAGAAACAAGAATATTTCACTCCAAAGAGAAGCTTTATGAATACGTGCACACTAAACCAGCGTTACAAAAAATTCTAATTAATCGAGAACAAATTGTAGAACATCAAGAACCCCCATCAAGAAGCAAATATCTATAATTCACTAAACACAAAAGGGGGAAAAAAGAGAGAGAAAGAACTTAGAAGTAAAAATAAATAACGACAATGGACACTGACTACTTCTCCATAATCTCCCTAAATGTGAACGGGCTGAACAATCCAATAAAAAGACACAGAGCAGCAGACTGGGTTAAGAAACACCACCCATCCATGTGTTGCCTCCAACACTCTGCCACCTCACTGCCAAAGACAGAAACAAATTCCAAGTGAAAGGATGGAAACGAATTTTCCACTCCAATGCACCATGCAAAAAGCAGGAGTAGCAATCTTAATCTCTGACAAAATTAACTTCTCAGTAAAATCAGTACATAAAGATAGAGACGGCCATTATATATTATAAAGGGTACAATCCATGCCCATAATATTACAGTTATAAACATTTACTCCCCCAACACGGGAGCGCCCATATTCGTCAAACAAACTCTCTTAAAATTACAGAACAAGATAGACTCAAACACAATCATAGTGGGAGATCTCAATACACCACTCAACAAATGATAGGTCAACTTAACAAAAATTAAGCAAAGACACCATCGACTTAAACAACACCATAGCCCAGCTGGGCTTAACAGATATACACAGAGTCTTCCACCCAACGGCGAAACTTTTTACATTTTTCTCAGCAGCACATGGAACACACTCCAAAATAGATCATATAATAGTTCATACAGAAAACTTAAGCATATACAAGAGGACTGATATAATCCCATGCATTCTATCAGACCACAGTGGAGTCAGACTAATTCTGAACAATGCAGTCAAAGTCAAAAAACATTCAATCACATGGAAACTGAACAACACACTTCTGAATAACTCCTGGGTAACAGATCAGATCAGAAATGAAATTAAAAACTTCCTTGAATATAATGACAATCAAGAGACATCACAAAGGAACTTATGGGACACAGCAAAGGCAGTTCTAAGAGGCAAATTTATCACACTAGGAGCCCATATTAAAAAGACAGAAGAAGAGCACGTAAATAACCTAAAAAAAACCTGAAACACCTAGAGGAGCAAGAAAAAGTTAATTCTAAAACAACTAGAAGGACCTTGAAAATCTCTACGACATCCTACCATCTTAGCTTCACGAGGCACATACCATCTTCTTTACATAAAAAGATCCTAAGATTTGGTTATCTCATATTGGTATAGTATCTCACTTTGTTATCTGATATATTGAATTTATTTGTATTTGGATATTTGAAATTTGATAGGGTGGGGGATGTAGGGGGGGAGGGAAATGGGTACCAAGACATGTGAAAGGGTATCAATGTATGTGAGTTAATGCACCTTCTATCTGGCAAATATCATGTAACCCTTTTGCTAATTACAATAAAAAAAAGATCCTAAGATAATGACATCATTGAAATATAATGGGAAGGCTGAGACAAATCATATCTCATTGCCCAAGAGATGCCCCAGGGGGTAGAATCAGCATAGATGTAAAAAATGGAGAAAAATTTCGATGAGAAACATTGTGTGAGGCTCTCAGTTTTTCACAGAGCTTATTCAGAGGGGAAATGCCACAAATGCAACCAAAGTGGGATTCATTTAAGCATGAAATTGTGTCACTCATATTAATAGAATATATGTGTTAAAATTTTCCATAAAGACCCTCACAAAACATAAGAAAGAATACACACAGGAAAGAAATCCAATACATGTATTACATGTGAGAAAACCTTCACTGGAGAATCAGGTTTTAGAGAATGCCCCAGAACACACACACAGGAAGGTGAGGTGGGATCCTAAGCATGCAAAAGTCTCAGAAATGTTTCTGCTCTAAGTCATAACTTACTGTCCACCAGATAATCCATGCAGGGCAAAATCTTTATTTAAATACAATATATATACACATACACATATATACATATATATGTATATATACAATATACAAATATACATATATGTGTATATGTAACATGCATATAACTGGAAAAAACAGTGTCTATATGCTCTTACAGATTAATATGCAACAGTATGGACAAAGAATATAAATAGGCCATTCACAGAAGGGTAAAATTAAACAATTATCAAATACATGAAAGGACATTAGAATTTATTCATAGTAAAATAAATACAAAAAAGCAAACTGAGGCCGGGAGTTTGGCCTAGTGGTTAAAGTGCTTGCCTAGCATGCACGAAGACCTGGGTTCGATTCCTCGGTACCACATACATAGCAAAAAGCAGGAAGTGGTGCTGAGGCTCAAATGGTAGAGCTCTAGCCTTGAGAAAGTCCAAGGACAGTGCTCAGGCCCTGAGCTCAAGCCCAGGACTGGCAAAAAAAAAAAAGCAAAATGAGAGAATGACATGTCACATTTGGCAAAAATAAATACCTTAATACTGGCAAGAATAGGAGGGAAAGATACTTTCTTTTACTACATAGTGAATATCAATTTTATAATATTCCTAGAAAACAACAACATCTACAATTTAATATGCTTACACCACCTAATGCACTATTTCTACTGGACATATACTAGACCACACATCTCATATAAAACTTCAAACTCTATTACAGAGATAGAGTAATGAGAATAGTTTGGAACTGGCATAAAGACCAGTGGAACAGAAAAAAAAAAGATCCCAAAATACACTTGCAGACCTACAGTTGAAATGGTCAATAACTGCAAGTAAATGCTCACTCATTTGTTTAACTAATCTATATTGTGAAATATGGATTCTTTAAAAGACTAATACCAATCTATTCACCCATTGAAGGGCATCTAATTCCATATCTTGGCTATGGTGAACATGGTTGCACTGATGACTTTACTGTATTCTGGTTTGTAATCGTTTGGGTAAATGTCCAGGAGTACAGTTGCTGGATTATAGGGTAATTCTGTGTTTATTTTTTTTGCCAGTCCTGGGGCTTGAACTCAGGGCCTGAGCACTGTCGTGGGGCTTTCTCAAGGCTATGGCTCTACCACTTGAGCCACAGCACCACTTCCACGTATGAGGTACCAAGGAATTGAAGTTGGGTCTTCTTAGTGAATGCTAAGCAAGCACATTAACACTAGACCAAATTCCTGGCTGTCTGTATAACTTTTGAAGAACCTGTTTTCTACAGTGATTGAGTAATTTTACATTCCCACTAACAATGTATTATTATCCTTGCCAGTGTGTTATCATTTGTTTTCTTGATAATGACCATTCTAACTTGGGTGAGGAAGAATCTCAGTGTTATTTTTATTGGTATTTCCTTTAGTCAGAGATGTTGAGCATTTCTTCATGAGTCTATTGGCCATTTTTACCTCTTATGAGAAGACTCTTTACCTTATTGCCTATTTATTGTTGTTGATTTTTTGAGGATTTAACTTTTTTAGATCTCTGTATATTCTGGATATTAATCCATTGTCTGACATGATACTGGCAAAATCTCCCATTCTATAGGCTTTTTAGCTTATTGACTATGTCCTTTGCTGAAGAGAAACATCTTAGTTTGATACAGTCCCATTTATCGATTCTTTCTTTGATTTGCTATGCTTCTGGATCTTTATTCAGAATGTTTCTATCCATGCCCAGGGGCCCCAATGTTTCACCTACTCCTTCCTGTAGTAGTTCCATGGTTTCAAGTCTTACATCGAAATCTTTGATCCATTTTGAATTGATGCTGGTGCAAGATGATATATAGGAATCCAGTTTCAGTGTTCTGCATATGGATGTCCAGTTTTGCCAGCACTCTTTTGGGGTTCTCATCAAATATTAAATGGCTGTAAATGTGTGAGTGTATTTCTGGGTCTTCTTTTCTGTTCCATTGTTCTTTGTGCCAATTCCAAGCTGTTTTCATTAATATAGCTCTGTAATAGAGTTTGAAGTTTGGTATTATTATTCCTCCAACTTTATTTGCTAAGGATTGCTTTTGTTATTTAGTCTTTTGCTGTTCTCATTAAGAAATAATGAAGGGATTTTACTGCATTGAATCTGTAGATTTCTTTGGGCAGTATTGTCATTTTGGAAGGCCTTTCAATTTCCTTATGTCTTCTTCGGTTTCCTTCTTCAAAATGTTGAAGTTTTCACTATTAGAGGTTTTTTATATTCTTGGTTAAGTTAATTCCTAAGTATATTTTTTGAGGTTGTTGCCTAAGTAAGTCAGGCCCAGAGAGACACAGCATGCATGTTTTCCCTTGTATGTGTCAGCTAGATTTAGCTTATAAACTTGTAAGTAAATATGTTGGGCAGGTTGCAAATATATATAAGTGTATTGACTAAAAGATAATCATTTCAAGGGAGAATTCAAATAGTGTTATTCCTTAGAAAGGTAAAGCCAGACCCTGGTGGCTCATGCCTGTAATCCTAGCTACTCAGGAGGCTGAGATCTGAGGATCAAAACCAGCCCGGGCACAAAAGGACCTGAGACTCTTATCTCCAGTTAACCTCTAGCAAACAAGAAGTGGGGCTTGATTCAAGGGTAGGGTGGTAGCCTTGATCTGAAGAGCTCAGGGACAGAGCCTAGGCAGAGTTCAAGAAAGAAAGAGAGAGAGAGAGAGAGAGAGAGAGAGAGAGAGAGAGAGAGAGAGAGAGAGAGAGAGAGAGAGAGAGAGAGAGAGAGAGAGGAAGGAAGGAAGGAAGGAAGGAAGGAAGGAAGGAAGGAAGGAAGGAAGGAAGGAAGGAAGGAAGGAAGGAAGAAACAAAGAAAGAAAGAAAGAAAGAAAGAAAGAAAGAAAGAAAGAAAGAAAGAAAGAAAGAAAGAAAGAAAGAGAGAGAAAGAGAAAAAAACTCTACCACTAGGCTAAACTCTTGGCCTTCCCTTAGAATTGTTATATGGGGGTGGGAGTGTACTGATGCTGGGTCTTGAACTTAGAATCTCATACTCTTACTTTGCATGTTTGCTCAAAACTTGTGTCCTACCACCTGAGTCACATGTCCACCTGAGCCATGTTAGAGATTTTACTGGCTCACTGGAGATAGGAGTTTAATGGACTGCCTTGCCTAGCCTGGCTTTGAACTGTAATCCTCAAATCTTAGCCTCCTGAGTAGCTAGGATTACAAGTGTGAGCTGCCAATATCTGAAATATTATTCTTATTTTCTGACTGAGAGGAAGAAATGCAAAAAAGTAGAAATAATATAAACCTATTTTAAACAACTAAAAGTATCCCTCTATTTGTGTCCTTGTGTGTTTGTTTATATTTAGTTTGCTCAATTATACAGCATGTAGGGAGAGATTCAAAGAGGTTAGGAATGCTTATGTTGAAGAGGAAAGGAGAAACTGGGTCAGTGGGGGCGAAGGAAAAGTAAAATTAGCTCTAAAAATTATTAGAGGAACACATTTTATAGTTTAGATACAATATGTGTGTATGCATATAGTGTATGTGTGCATACGTATGAATTATTAAATATATGGTTAAAACTTAGAAGAAAGAGAAAGATGAAGAAAAAGAAAGTAAGGGGAAGAAACAAAGACCAAAAAAAGATGAAGTTTAGTTCAGCATTAGCCTTTTCACATTTATATGTGACATTTATTTACTACTTCAATCGCTAGTGTCAAGATTCAATGTTTGACAGTTCCCAGAAAAATTAGATATTACATAATTGTGGCTAAAAATAGGAGGGGTTTTCCTTCTTACATTTTATGTTTCCTTTTTATTTTCCTTCTCTCCTGCTGTGATTTGAATAGGGAATGTCCTGTCCAAAATTCATACTGAACTTCAACACTTTCTATGATAAGAAGGAAGAGAGGGCTGGGAAATGCTATTGAGAAGGGATCAAGGATCTGTCCTGAGAATAGATGGATTCCTTCCTGTGACTGATGCAATCCTGAGTTAATGGGTTCATCTTAAGAGTACACAGGAGACTGATTTGATTAGGATTCACGGACACTCCTCCTCTCAAGACTTGTGATGCCCTGTACTGTCTCACGACATTGTTGCTATGAAGATCACCAAATGTGCCCTTGTACCCTTAGAACTGAGCCATAAACCAAAATGAAGCTCTCCTTCATCTACCCAGTCTATAGTACCTGTTATTAGTAACAGACCTATGTGTCTCTCCCTCCTTTTAAAGAACCATATTATGGCCAGTTAAGACAGTTGTCTGCATAGCTCAGAATGTTACCTAGCTATATGAAAATATTCTAAGCTTGTATATCTACTTTCTGAATTTGCAGCATGAATAAAATCTAAGATAATCCATTAGCTCACAAGAATTTCCTAAAAGAAAACTGCTCAGTCCAAGATGAGCTGGCTTTTGCAAAAGAACAACAAAAGCCCTAACATCTTGTAAGGTACAAAAGACAGAGGCTATGTTTATAACACAATAGAAACTATTTCTGAAACACTTTTATAAATCTCAGGAATTGTTGATACACCATGAAGACAAGCAGAAAACAACAGGGGATATCAGACTCTCAAAACATCAAGGTCAAAAGTTGGTTTCTGCAACCATTCAGCAATTTATAATGACATCAGAATCCAAGTTAACATCAAGTATCTTTGGAAAATAATGATGGATATACTTCAAGGCCTGAGGTTAGCATAAGAAGTCATCAAAGAATTAAAAATGGTAAGTGTGTTACATGTTTAGAGAGTAATAGATGAAGAACACACTGTGAAAAGTAGTCTTAATATAGACAGAAAGTCTATAGGGCGAAGCTGATATACAACTTGAATTCAGCCAAGCGCAGTAGCTCACACCTGTAATCCTAGCTACTCAGGATGCTGAAATCTGAAGATGAAGGCTCAAAATCAGACCGGGCAGGAAAGTCTATGAGGCTCTTACCTCTAGTTAACCATCAAAAGGCTGGAAGTGTGCTGGGCACTATGGCTGACACCTGTAATCCTAGATATTCAGGAGGCTGAGATCTGAGGATCAAGGTTCAGATGGGAAGTGGGGCTTGACTCCAGGGTAAGGTGGTAACCTTGAGCTGAAGAGTTCAGGGACAATGCCCAGGCCCAGGGGTAGGGCCATAACTTTGAGCTGAAGAGCTCAGGGACAGAGCACAGGCTCAATTCAAGCCCCATGAACCACAAACACACAAAAAAGCTGGAAGTGGAGCAGTGGCTCAAAGTGGTAGAGTGCTAGCCTTGAGGAACAGAGCTCAGGGACAGCGCCTAAGACCTGAGTTCAAGCCCCATGACCTACAAAAATTAAAAATTAAAAATTTGAATTCAGTTTGGTATCACTTTAATAATCTATTTCCATTATATGTTTATCTTTCATCTAGTCATTCATTCAAGCTGCCTCCTTCATCCTTGTCTACTTTAGGATGAGTAAGGACTGACCCTGATATCCCCAATCAATAACCATCTCAGCTGCATTTTGATGAGTGCCTATTCCATGAGAACTATCCTTAACATCTAACTCGTTCAACTGGAGTCACACAGTTTGAAGATTCCTCAAAACACTAAACATGGAATGATTCTTTGATCCAGCAATAACATGAATGGGCATTTATCCAATATATTATAAATCAGAATACAGTAAAGACACCTACGTGTCCATGTTTACTCTGCATCATTCACTATACCCAAGTTATAGAAACAGCCTAAATGCCTTACAACAGATCACGAAGGCACAGTACACCCAAAATGAATACAGAAAGCTGAAACCTCTTTCATTGGGGGAGTTTGTGAGGTTCAAGATGTGGTTGGGCAAACTAATGGAGAAAGGAAAAGTGGGAGAATATAGTAATAATACTTAATATGGAACCAATTAACTTGAGGAAATGGGTGGCATGGAAAAGATGAAACACATTGAATTGAAACCTCTTTGTACAACTCCTTAAAGATACTTATTTTCTAAAGGCACATTATATTTATAAACTGACATATTGCATTAAAACTTCTTTTTACAATTACCTAAAGATAATTTTAAATAATTCTAAATAAGTAGAGTTGCATTTTTATGAAATAAGTATTTACTTCCCCATGATAAGATAAAGTGACTGAGGCTGGGAGAGGACCAATACATATGATCAAAGTTGAAAAGCTAGCTTTAGAGCAGGAATTCACAGTGAATTTCTGAACCTATACTTTCTCTGATCAGATATTTGATTCCTTGTTTAAGCCAATGGTTTCAAGAAATCCATTCTGTCCACAACTATCTAGCTCATAGTCACTGAATCAGTATTATTCACATCTTAAGATGGGTTGGAATTCGTAGGTGCCTAACTGTTGGCTTGTTCTTCCTTAGACCCTTGCCTTGTGGGAGGGTATCAGCCTACTTTCTCTAGTCAGTTCATGATCTCAGCCTTCCATAAACATCCTGAACACCTGGACTGATCAACAAATGACCTCAAGAAATTAGCCATGATCTAAACCTACCTATGTCCTCTTTTCCTGAGAAATACACATTTTGGGGCCTGGAGTTTGGCCTAGTAGTAGAGTGCTTGCCTAGCATGCACAAAGACCTAGATTTGATTCCTTGGTACTATATACATAGAAAAAGCTGGAAGTGGTGCTATAGCTCAAGTGGTAGAGCTCTAGCCTTGAAGAAAGCCCAAGGACAGTGCTCAGGCCCTGAGTTCAAGTCCCAGGACTAGCAAAAAAAAAGAAAAAGAAGAAGAGAAATAATACACATTTTTAATCCTCCAAAGCTCACAAAATGTTATGGAAAGATTTTTTTTGTCAATCAAAGGGCTTGAACTCAGGGACTAGGCATTATCCCTGAGCTTTATTGCTCTGCTGTTTGAAGCCACAACTCCACCACATCCAGATTTGTGGTGGTTAATAGGAGATATGAGTCTCCCTGTTTTTCCTCCCTGGACTGGGTTTGAACTGTGATCTTCAGCTCCTAAGTAGCTAAGATTACAGGTGTAAGCCACCAGCTTCCAGCTTATGGAAAGATTCCTAAGACTATTCAAATAAGTTCTCAGAATGTTATGCCAATGTACATTACAGATTGAAACAGCTAGAGATTCTACAACTTAAAGTTTTCTAGTCCTCAAAGATCCAGCCTCACACCTTCCTTCCACCCTTTCTCCAAGTTGGGGCAGAGCATCTAGGTACAATGAAAAAACTGCTTCATATTCATGTGCCATACTTCCATTTCCTCATATAAGTAAAGTAACTGTCAGCTCTGTAACATTAATTAACCTCTAGAAAATGGGAAGAGAGGCTTGGATTGAGGTAGTAGCCTTGGAGCTGAAAAGCTCAGGGACAGTGCCCAAGCCCCATGATCCACAAAAAAAAGACTACTAGGAAATAACTAACCAGCCAACAGTGTTGTTGTGAGTACCAATAAATTAAAATTGACTAATAATGATTAAATTCTATGTTTACAATCTTTGTACCAATTCTAGGGCTTGAACTCAGGGTCTGGACACTATCCCTATTGTGCTCAAGGCCACAGATCCCTTCTGACTTTCTGGAGGTTCATTGGAGATAAAGAATCTACAGATTTTCCTGTTTAGGATGGCTTTGAATCTTGATCTTTAGATCTCAGCCTTCTGAGTAGCTAGGATTGCAGGCATGAGGCACCAGTGCCTGGCTTCTGTATAAAATTCTCTCTGTCTTTTTGTTTTGCAACTTGTAAGTTTATATTGTTTTTTTAGAATTTGCTTTATTGTTCTTGTAGGGATTATATACAGAGGGGTCATATTTACATGTGTCCAGTAATGAGCACATTTCATTTGATACAGTGTCATCTGTTCCCACATTCCCTCCCATTCTCTCCTCCCACCTCCATACCCACAAGTTGTTGTGTCATTCACTTACATCACTGTCCAGTGTGCTCCAGTGCTGCATTTTTTTCACCCTTTTTCCTTAGATTCCCCCACCCCACCTTCTCACAAATATGTACATAAATAAACTATATATACAAGGTAAAGAATACATAATCAGTCCAGGGCAGGGCTGAAAGGCCACTGAAGCACTGTATAGCCTGTGCTTGGGGTTGGGGCAAAGAACTGTAGAATTCCACACTTCTAAATCAGTGATCAGCAAAAAAAGTCCCTTCCTTTCTGAAATGTCTTTCCAACACCCTCTACAAAAAAGCTTAACACCATGTTCACTGTCAAGAGGAGATATATAAAGCAAGTCTGTTCATTATGGTGCAGCAGGTATTGAAAGATGAATTTGTAACTGGCAGTCAATAAATTGATAACTGACACAAGCCCACATAAAATCTCAGGGTGCAATAACTGTGCTGACTCTGTCAAAGTCAGTTTAAAGTGATCTCACAGCTGATCTAAGGAGAGATAATACAGGTAAAGATGTGCCATAAAATGGATGGTTTTATTCAATCTCCTTCACATTGTTATGAAAGTATATTGAATCAGTTATCTAATGATGTGTAAGAAATTATCTCAGTGGGGAACACTGCCTCAAGCCTGTGATTCTAGCTACTTGACAGGAGATTAGGATACTGCAGCTGAAGGCTGAAGTTCATGACAGTCCATCTCAACCAATAAAGGGGCACAGTAGTATGCATGGATAGGATTACAGTCTATGCAGACAGGCATAAATTGAGACCTTATCCCAAAGATAATCAGTGCAAAAAGGTGTAGTGGAACACTCACTTGGCAGAGTGCCTGTTCAGCAAGCATGAGGCCTTGAGTTCAAAGTGCAAAAGCAAAACTAAATACAAAAGCCTGAAAATGTATAGGATAGGAAATAGAATGAAACTCCTGAGCAGACAGGATCCAGCACACTGATGCTGGAGTTAGTTTGTGTAGACAACATTCTGATTGCCTAGCAAACACAGAAAAGGAGGAAGAGCAGGTGCTAGTAGGGAGGGTAACAAAAATGTGGCTGATGCCACACCCACTGTGAGCTAAAATCATCGACTGTTAGGAGGGGAAGAGGAACAAGTCTCAGGAAAATGTGAGTCAGGAGGTGTGAACTAGGGACTGGTGTGTGAGACTGTGAAGCTGAATAGGAAACCATCGAATCAAATAGCACAACGTAGGGGCCAGGAACTTGGCCTAGTGGTTAAAGTGCTTGCCTAGCATGCACGAAGACCCAGGTTCCATTCCTTGGTACCACATATACAGAAAAAGCTGGAAGTGGTGCTGAGGCTCAAGTGGTAGAGCTCTAGCCTTGAGAAAGTCCAAGGACAGTGCTCAAGCCCTGAGCTCAAGCCCAGGACTGGCAAAAAAAAAAAAACAAAAACAAAAACAAATAGCACAACGTATCCATCTAAGAAGGGTTTTTCATTTTAGTAAGCACACCTCATAGTTGTATGGAGTTTGTGCAGATCACAAGAGCAGAGGATTGTGGTTCCCTGCCCAAGAAGCAAGTGGTACAGTCATGGCAGTCTGGGTTTTTCCCTAAGTGCATTTTGGTAGTCCTGCCACTGTCTGCAGGTGTACCCTTCTGGTGGAAAGTTCCTTCCTTCCAATCAACCTGAGGGTAGAGCAGCCCTTTCTCAGACTTCACTCCACGAGGTCCCTTACACCAGTGGGCAACTTCCATTGATGAATTCTTCCTCTGGATATAATCAAGTTTGAGCTGTACCTGAAGGATTTCTGTTTGTGATTGATAACAATTTACTTAACATTCTCTCTCTTTCTCTTTTTCTCTCTCCCTCCATCCCTCCCTACACCTCTCCCCTCTCTCTCCCTCCCTCCCTCCCCTCTGTCTTTTGGTATAGAATGGAGCTAGAGAAATGGGGTAATAAAAAATTAAAAGAGGGCTGGGAGTTTAGCCTAGTGGTAGAGTGCTTGCCTAGCATGCATGAAGACCCGGGTTCCTTTCCTCGGTACCACATACATAAAAAAAAGTGTCATAAACAATAAAAAGTTTCATAACTTGTGTCAACCATGTCCCTTAAGAAGTTCTTTGTTAGGTCCAACTGGAAGAAATGAGTTCTTCCCTTGGCTCTCTCTCACTGCACCCTGGAAATCCTGGCCCAGCACCTGTATCCCGGGCAACTGGCATGCTGGGGGTAGTGGGAGATCCCCACTGAGATATTTCCCCATCCTCTGAGATCACATCCACTTCCTCTGTGTCTACACCCTGCCCCCATATGATCTCTCACTCCCCCCCTAAGCTCTCTTGCTCACCCGACTCCATCTTCGGCGGCAGGAGTCTGCTCTTTCCTCACGCAATAAACCCTCTTCTCCTGAACTGCATGGAGTTTCCATTCAGCAGACCTTACATTCTTGACAAATCCAGAAAATCTACATTAGCTTCATTTTTTTTAAATCATTATAGATTTGTATTTCATCAGAAAGAGCAAAAAGATTAACTATCTCCAAATGTTGATTTGTGACTCTTGTTTTATGATTATTTTTGAGGGAATGATTGTGTAAGCCTAAACTTGTTCTTCTGTCTTAGCTCCAACACTGGGTTGGTGTGGATCTGAGAGTCCACTCTCTGTCTACCTGCTGTCCTAGCTCATCAGACTTGATTTGAACTCTGTTAATCACCTCAAAGCTGGTGTTGCTGCTTCTGGGGAAAGCTGAAGGATTCAAGTTCTAGCCTAATCAGATCAGAAAATTTCTCTTTGAAAAGGTGGCTTCCTCGAATGTAGGTTTTGCCACTCCAAGTTGCTTTCTAGCATCTGCTGCTAGCAGTCATCCTTTCTCTGCTAACAAGAGCTGCAGTTGTTTCTCAGTTTAGCTGTATCAGATTAAGATAGCTTCTCCTTCCCACCCCCTGAAATATCACATTTCTTGCCCCTCTGCCACTGACCCTGACTTCAACACTCAATCTCAAATAAGAAAGTCGGGGTGGGGACCTAATGGTAGAGTGCTTGCCTAGCAGGAAGATCCAGTTCAATTCCTCAGTACCACATACAGAGAAAAAGCAGGAAGTGATGCTATGGCTCAAGTGGTAAAGCTCTAGCCTTGGGAAAGCCCAAGGACAGTGCTCAGGCCCTGAGTTCAAACCCAAGATTGGCAAAAGATGGGGGGGAGAAAATCTGGGGAACTGGTGGCACATATCTGTAATCCCAACACTCCGAAGGTTAAATTAGGAAGACTTCATACAGAAACACATTCTCTCTTTTTCTCTCTCTCCTCTCCCTCTCTCCTTCCCATTTCCTCTCCCTTTCTTCTTCTCTGCCTTTCCCTCTTGACTTGCACGATCATGTGACAAGTCTCCCATTTCCCATACTTTGTATGCTCCACTGTCCTTCCCCTTATTGATGTCAAAGCAGTTTAATCAACAGCTGCCATTGCTGATTCTCCTGATGAGGATTTTGACCTCAAGTAATTAACTGAACCATTGTTAATATATCCTGAAACTTTTCCACTTGCAACTTTGCCAGACAAACTGAAACTAATTTGGCATAATCTAGGAGACAGAAAAGGAGATGTTTAGCTCTGTGTGTTTGGAAAATTCCCCATTTGAACCTAATTCATGTCTCCAGAACTTCAGTTTATTTAGTATGACTCTTGCTTAATTATAGTCTAAAATAGGTTCTGTATAGCTTAAGTTCAGCATTCTTTTCATAGTCGGGGCATGGAACATAGTATTGTCATTATTATTAAAACTTTGGTTAACATCTCATAACTACAAAATGAGCTGCTAATATAAAAACAGATTCAGAGTCTGAGGAGGCTGCTGCCATAGAAAACTCAGTTATTAACTGGATTACCTGATATTTCCAGTAGATAGAGTCACAAATATTTCCAAATGCTGCTTCAAAAAATCATTCTATGACACTCAATGGTGGAAGAACTGTTTAAAATGTTAATTTGATATCTAAATTGTTCTAATTTCTATTTATCATTTCCTTCAAATATAGGGGCTTAGCTTACTCTGGTAGCATATATTCATGTCACATTTGTTTGCCCTCCAGCTACATTCAATGAAATTAAACATTTACATGCGATGAAAATTAAGCATTTACTTTATTTTCTAACTTCTTGTAGTAAGAGGGAAAAAAAACTTATTTCGTTTGTTCACTTCAGTGAGATACACAATTTCTGTTCTGTTTCTATCATATCACCTTCCAGTAACACAGGTCTGTAGATCTGTTCTTATTGTTAAAATTCTAGACTACTAGAGACATTTTTGTGTGTGTTACATGTGTGTGAGGAAAGGGGAGAGAGAGAGAGAGAGAGAGAGAGAGAGAGAGAGAGAGAGAGAGAGAGAGAGAGAGAGAGAGAGAGAGAGAGGAATATCGCAGTGTTAAATCAAAAGTTTACGATGACTACAAATCTACTACTTAAGCTTCCTTTTACATAATAGCCCACAGTCATCAGAAATCCAGGACCCTGGGGAGAATCCCATCCTTCGGGCTGGTGAAACTGATGTGAGTGTGTGAACAGAGTTATCTGAAGGTGATTCTATCTAGTCAGAGGAACAGGCATCTAACAGAAAACCTATGAAAAGTGCCCTCTCTTCCCTCTTACGGACCAAGAAGCCAAGGGCTGGTGAGCTATTCTTGGTAATTGGACACTCAGAGTGACTTCTGTCCTACTTCAAAGAGAAAAGTCTCTCAGCTATCCATCTAGAAGAATAATAATATGTGTCATCTGCAAGGAAATGGATGGACTTAAGAAAACATTGTAGTAAACGAGTTAAGCTAGGCTCAGAAGGATAAAGGTCACAAGACTGTGGTCAATGAATGTGACCAGAAAATAAAGTAGGCCTTAAATTTTACCATGTACTTAATTTTTGTGAGAAAATATTTACTTGCAAATATTTATATGAAAATAGATTGACTTGATTATGTCATCCAGCTAATCGAAAAGCAAATCCAAGAAATATGAAAGAGCAGAGCCAAGAATTAAAAAGAAGAAGAAATTAAAGTAGCTGTGCATAGGAAATAAATCTCAGAAGTCACAAACTAGCTGCAGAATCCAGGAAGCAATCAACTCAAATTAAAACAGGATGCCAAAGGGCTCAGGGGAGAATGTTCTCAAGCAGAAGGTACTTTTCAATCAATGAAAGGAACTAAGTAGTTTGGAGATTTTAGTCATGAGAGTAAATCAAACCTAAGCTTTTGATTTCTCAGTCCTGGAAACTGAACTCAAGGGCCTCAGTGCAATGGGCAAGCTCCTGACCTGACAATGCATTGAGCTATATTCTCAGCCCAACCCTTTTCTGATATTAACTAGAAAAGGCCAAGTAGAAAAGGAAGTAGAGACACATGGACATTATAAAACCAAATTTAAAACTTCACATGGCTTTGAGTGGATTCATACATAACAAACCAGTATCACATTTGAACCTTGTCACATGGGACAGAATATATTCCTAACAATTTAACTATATAAAAATAATAGTGCCTTGATTTTCCCCTTCCCTTTCCTATTTCAAAGAAACAAATAAAAGTATATACGTTATGTGAGTCACCAAAAACAAGATGAGCTGGGCACAGTGGCTCACGTCTGTAATCCTAACTATTCAGGAGAATGAGATCTGAGAACCTTGGTTCAAAGCCAGCCCAGGCACTAAAGTCCATTTGACTCTTATTTACAATTTATCAATAGAAAATGGAAAGTGGGGTTGTGGCTCCAGAGATAGGGCAGTAGCTTTGAGCTGAAGAACTCAGGGACCTCACCCAGGCCCAGAGTTCAAGGCCCAAGACCCACAAGAAAGGACGAAAGGACGAAAGGACGAAAGAAAGAAAGAAGGAAAGAAAGAAAGAAAGAAACATTACAGGAAGGAATAGGAGATACACTAGGCCTCCTTGGCACAGGTCGAAACTTTCTTAATAAGGACCAAGAATCACAACAAATCAGAGAAAGGCTGGATAAGTGGGACTGCAGTAAACTGCAGAGCTTTTGTATGGCAAAGGACATAGCTAGTAAACTAATCAGGAAGCCTACAGAGTGGGAGAAAATCTTCACCAACCAAACAACGGACAAAGGCCTCAAATCTAAAATATATCAACAACTCAAAAAATTGAATCACTCCAAAACTAACCTCCAAAGTAACAACCATCCCATTAAAAAATGGGCCAAAGACTTAAAGAGAGTCTTCTCTGAAGAAGAAACAAAAATGGCCTATAGACACATGAAGAAATGCTCAACATCTCTGGTCATAAAAGAAATGCAAATCAAAACAATGCTAAGATTCCACCTCACTCCAGTTAGAATGGCCAGGATCAGGAAAACTAATAACAACAGATGCTGGAGGGGATGTGGCCAGGAGGGATCACTACTACACTGTTGGTGGGAGTGCAAACTTGTTCAACCACTATGGAAAGCAGTATGGCAGTGCCTCAAAAGGCTAAACATAGAACTCCCCTATGACCCAGCAATTCCACTACTTGGCATTTACCCAACCATCCAGAAACAAGGGCATACTAAATCCACTAGCACAACAATGTTCATTGCAGCACTATTCACCATAGCAAAGATATGGAACCAACCTAGATGTCCCTCAGTTGATGAGTGGATCAACAAGTTGTGGTATTTGTACATAATGGAATTCTATGCTGCTGTCAGAAAGAATGACATCGCCCCATTTGTTAGGAAATGGAAAGACTTAGAAAAAATCATATCAAGTGAAGTAAGCCAGACTCAAGGGAACTTAGGCTCAATGGTTTCCCTCATTTGTCATAATCAGTAGAAACCTTGGGCTCTACTAGCAGAGATCTGCAATAGAGCAAAATCTTGATACATAAGGCCATATAATGTGAAGCTAATTGAAAAGACCTCCAGGATATTGAAACAAAAGCCATATAATGAATGATTGTTGTCCTTAATGTGCTATGTTGTCTCTCAACTCCTTTGCTGTCCCTTGGTTATCTCATATTGTTATAGTATCTCACTTTGTTATCTGATATATTGAATTTATTTGTATTTGGATATGTGAAATTTGATAGGGAAGGGGGGAAAACCAAGACAGGTGGGGGGTGGGGGGAGGGAAATGGGTACCAAGACATGTGAAAGGGTATCAATGCATGTGAATTAATGCACCTTCTATCTGGCAAATATCATGTAACCCTTTTACTAATTACAATAAAAAAATAAACAAAAAAAAGAAAGAAAGAAAGAAAGAAAGATGGTTGGAAGGGGGTTGGGGAGGGAAAGTGGGAGAAAATCATGGGAAGGAGTATCAATGTTCAAGAAGTAATGTACCCACTATCAGGTGAATGTAACTGTCACCCCTCTATACATCACCCCAACAATAAAAAAATTTTTTAAAGAAAGAAAGAAAAAGTGTCAGGAAGTGTTAGCACATAGAGAGAGGCAACAAAACTATCCAAAAGTTGTGTCTCCTACAGTTTGGATCTTAAATGGTCCCCAAAGAGGCCGTATGCTGTTTTATTAAGCCTTATTCCCCAGTGTGGTATAAGGGAGCCTTGGTGAATATTTTAATAAAGAGAGCCGTCTGGGAGATCTCTGGGTAGTTGAGATGACTCACCTTTGATGGATATGGCAGGACCCCAGCCTGTTCTTTTCATTTCTGACCACAGTATGTTTCAATAATGATGCACTGCCTTACTATTTTAAGTCTGAAGTCATATGTGACCCAGAAATAGAAACTAACATAAGGCCTTTCCACATGATGCCATTAATGCAATGAAATGTCCTCTGAAAGGAGAGAGATTTGATTCACATCTCAACTCATCTATTGATGGAAAACAGCATGAGAAAGCAGACCATTCTTTGTGTATTAAAACAGCCAAGTAAAGATAATTAATATTGATCTCTTATGCAAGTTTTGTTTTGTTTTGTTTTTAGTCCTGAAGCTTGAACCCTGGGACTCTGGGCCTGGGTGCTGTCCCTGAGCTCGTCAACTCAAGGCTAGTGTTCTATTACTTGAGCCACAGCGACACTTCTGGTTTCCTGGTGGTTAATTGGAGATAAAAGTCTCATAGACTTTCATGCCCAGGCTGGCTTTGAACTGTGAACCTCAGAGCTCAACCTCCCGAGTACCTAGGATTACAGGCATGAGCCACCAACGCCTGGCACAAAACTATTTTTTTTGCCAGCCCTGGAATTGAGCTCAGGGCCTGAGCACTGTCCTTGGGCTTTCTCAAGGCTAGAGCTCTACCACTTGAGCCTCAGCACCACTTCCGGCATTGGCTTTTTTCTATGTATGTGGTATCGAGGAATCAAACCCTGTTCTTTGTGCATGCTAGGCAAGCACTCTACCACTAAGCCAAACTCCTGGCCCTCATTATTTTTTTTAAATAGAGATTTGCAAGGCCAGGAATGTGACCTATAGGTAGAATGCTTGCCTCACATACACAAATCCCTGGATTCAATTCCTCAATACCACATACACAGAAAAAGCCAGAAATAGCACTGTGATTCAAAGGTAGAGCACTGGCCTTGAAGAAAGCCCAAGGACAATGTCCAGGCCCTGAGTTCCAGCCCCAGGATGGGCACAAAAATAATGGAGATTAGTAATATCCAGAATAACATATGCCAAAGCCAACAGATTTGATACAATATCTGGAGCAGCTGAGGCTATCAAAACAGAATCCAATGACACTGATTCTCCAAGCCTTAAAGAATAACTGAAAGGAGCTGCATTTCTCAAAACTCTTGCTTCCTTAAATTCATCTTGACTTTGAATTGCTTTTCTCCTTCTCTAACTTCATCTTGTCTTTTTATGTATCATAGAAACTGGAAGCCTAGCTAACTGCTTTTATTTCACTGTCATCTCTCTATAAGCAACTCCCTCAATCTGGAACCTTCCTGAAACTTAGGAGCATTTACAGTAAAAGAAAAAAAGCCATCAGCACCACTATGTAGTGGGACCAAGATGGCTGATTTTAGCAAGCAGCCCTTCCCACTGTCTACACAACATGAAAGCAGAACGGTCAGAAAATAGCTTCTCAGCACTGGGTGACTTGAGAAATACACTGAAGTCTAATACTGAACATATAGTAACCTAGTAAGAATCTAGTTATCAGAACAATAGCAAGAAAAAGCACATCAGTCTTGAGCCTTCAAAGGCCATTGGTATGGTTGTAACCTCAGTGACTAGCGAGAGGTATTAGAGAAGGTTGTAGAACAGAAAGGGGGTGTAAACTTAGCTAGACTTGGAGCTGCATAGTAGGTCAGCATTACAAAATGACCCTGCATTTCTCAACGTAAAAGTGTGATTCTATACAGGATAAAGTACACAGGACACACTTCACATGCATTCTAAGTGTAGCCATCTTGAGAATATTATATCCAAACTTGCTTCTGTGGGAAACATAAATCCCTACTCCAGCCAGCATCTACCTTGTGGCCTGTGTGATCCTTGTAGAAAATCACTGAAATAAGCCTGTAAGCAAAATGTATGTAGTAGAACTGGACTTGGAAACTCAAATGTAACTCATTTGTCCTTTCAGACTGGAGTCTCTAGTAACCAATTAAGAAGGTTGGGAGACAGAATAAATACCTGTGGTTGCACACAGGGACTGAGCTATGGAAGACAATTTGTCATGGAGGACCTGCCACGTCTGCTCCACTCATAACATTTTGTTGTGCAACTCAAGGCCTGAGCACTCTCCTTGGCTTTCTCGAGGATAGTGCTCTACCACTTGAGCCATAGCACCACTTCAGGCTTTTTTTTCTGTGTATGTGGTACCAAAGAATTGAACCAGGTTTTCATGCACGCTAGGCAAGCATTCTACCACTAGGCCAAACTCCCAGCCCAAGCCTTTGCTGTTTTAAAGAAGCACATAGCTCAAGAAGGCAAAATATAAGTTGGCAGAGATAATACCTATCTACTCTTGCCTACATCATCAGCCTAGTGAAGACCATAGAGGACATATGCAAGATACAAAAAACAGAAGAGATAGTCTAATATACCATATATTTTGTGACTTTAATATATCTCACTTGCACCCATAGATAGATTGACCAGAGGGAATATAACTAAATAAACATGAGGCCTCAACTATACTATATATCAAATGTATTTAGCAAACATCTACAGAATATTTCATTAAATAACTTCAGAATATACATGCCTTTCAGTAGCTTATGAAAATGTTTTCCAAAATCGATCATATTTTAGGCCATTAAGAAAGTCTTAACAATGCAAAAAATGAAATCATTTCTTTCATTTTATCAGAACATAATGGGATTAAACTGGAAAAGCAGCAACAAGAGAAACTCCAGAGAATATACAAATAGTCTGCAGTCATACCACTCTGAACATTATTGATCTCATCATATTTCAGAAACTAAGAATGATCAGGCCTGGTTGGTACCTGAATAGGCAAAAGTAGACAAATCCATGGAGCTTGAGCAATATGCTTTTAAATGAACAATGTGTAATTACTGAAATCAAGGAGAAACTTTAAACATTCTTAAAATCAAAAGAAAATGAAATTACAACATTCCAAAACCTCTAGGATTCACTAAAAACTACCAATCACAAACGAAGAAAAAGAAAGCAGCCACCGGATATAGAACTTGCCACATTGACTTGATTGGCAAATGTTTTGGCCAGGATAATCTGTCATCTGACCTCTCTAGTTGGTTCTGGCTAGAACAATATGATTTCCTAGGAACAGATTTTTGCCACAGCTATTTGTGCAGACACATTTTCTCTGGCTCATTTCCTGGGGTGACAATCTTAGGCCTGAAAAATTAGATATTTAATTTGTTCCTAGGGGAGAAGACAGGTAAGGCTTAAAACAAGATAAAGCAACACATTCTCTGTTGCTGATAAAAAGCGAAGTGTCAAAAGAAACTGAGAGCTAAGCGAATCATACTTGTGGCTTGTGCTGAAAGGAATGGAAGGCAGATAGCACTGAATTTTTATAGGATCTATTTCTGCCATGTGTTTCCCTCTCCTGGTGCATCAACTTTTCACATGATTTCAGCACCTGCTACCATAAGCATCTGAACTATGTCAGAAACATGTGCAGCTGTGGCACAAACCAGATATCAGTGATACAGCCATTTAAGCTCATCTCAAGAAGTAGAAGAAACAGTTTGCTGATAGTTCATTCAATAACTGATGTACAAGTAGAAGCTTGGAACTATTATCAGACTTGGGGCAATGTCACAGATTGGTTCTTTCATTATTTGTTCCTTCAAAAATTTATGTTGAGATCCTAAAAGAGGGTGAACGCTATTTCCTGTTCCAAAACAGAAACAGGATGAAAGGAATCATGGGAGAAGTATCCCCTTAAAAAGTAACTCACATATAGAGATTCCCTTCTTGAATACTTGTTTGTTAAATATGATATTTGAAATATGATGTAAAAATCGATGCTAATAAATTCTTTAATAAAAAACCTGAAGTGAAACTGTTCAAATTACAGGACCACCCATTCTGAGGCAGGCACAAGAACACACTCTTGATCACTCTTCTCTGCTTTCTGCTGGTCAGGTAAATTCACATCCTGAGTGCCAAGTACAACTGGAAACCATCTGAATAGTTGGAATCAAAACATCACATTATCACTCTGAATATTCTATAACTGTGCTTTCCCCTAACATGGTCCTTGGATGCCTCCATTAGGTTGACCTAAGCCACTCAAGGCTCTTGGAAACATGTCAGCTGGCTAGAGTGTCAAGCTATCCAACTAATTAGCTGAGAACCATTATACATAATGCATTTGACACAGAAGTTTGGAAAATGCCATTGTGCCATGGAAGAAAAACTTGGCATACATACATATACGTGTGAGAGTGTGAATGTTTATTTTTATTGTAAAGGTGAAGTACAGAGGGGTTACAGTTTCATAAGTCAGATAAGTACATTTCCTTTTCAACAGTGTCACTCCCTCCCTCATTCTCTCCCAGTTTTTCCCCTCCCAACTTCTTTCTCCCTACCAAGTCGCATAGTTCATTTCCAACATAGTGTCTAGTGGGTTTCCCACTCTAATGTCTCACACTTCATCCCACCATTTCTGTGCTTACCCTTCCCTTCCACACAACAGCGCAATAAATTTTTTAAAAAAATCTTGTCTTCATTTCTTATGGTTACTATTGAGCCTTTGTGATCCTCTCCTAAGAATATTTTGCTTTGTTCCTTTGTTCTCCATGTGTGAACATTTAGAATGCTGTTTTATTAATCATGTCCAAATATAATTAGTTGTCTTTTACTATCCATTAGGTTTACTTATAGATTTATAGGCACATTCTAATTATTACAAATAAGGGAAACCTTGCAGCCTGTGTTTCCTTGGGTCTGGCTTACTTTTCCTAGTATAATTTTTCCCAAGACTTTCCATTTCCTTATGAATGGGATAATGTCATTCTTTCTGATGGACGCATAAAATTCCTTTATGTATATATACCATATCTCCTTGATCCATTTGTTCACTGAAGGACATCTGTATTGTTGATTCCATATCTTGGCAATGGTAAATAATGCTACAATAAACATAGTCATGCTGGTGGCTCTAGTGTAGCCTGAAAACTTGGTATATAAAAAACAATAAAGGGCTGGGAGTTTGGCCGAGTGGTAGAGTGCTTGCCTAGCATACACAAAGACCCAGGTTCTAGTCCTCCATACCATATAAAAGCCAGAAGTAGTGATGTGGCTCAAGCAGTAGAGCTTTAGCCTTGAGAAAGCTCAAGGACAGTGCTCAGGCCCTGAGTTCAAGCCCCAGGACTGGAAAATAAACAATAATAAAGGTCAAAGCTGTAAGAATGGAGAAAAGTCCTCTTCTTCTGTCTCTCTGTGTGATTTTTGTCTGTTTCTCTGTGTCTCTGTGGGGTTTTCCTCTCTTGTTCTGTGTGTTTCTTTTTCTATGTGTCTCTCGATGTGTTTCTCTGTGTCCCCAATCCACCTTTTCCCTCTCTTCCTCTTCTCTCCTTGCAACCTGGCCACAGGTGAGCAATTTTGCCATTGACACAAAGCATCCTCATATCACTCCTAAAAACCATGAAATTCACGGGTCCTCCGAAATTCTGAGTCACAACAAAGCTTTTGGTCTTTACAAGTAGATTCTTCTGAAGAATAAAGTTCAGAGAAGGCAAGCTATCACAATACCAATGCTTTATACCTTCCATTGAATATGGTATTGTCACCATCATTTTACCCTAAGTATAAACTCACTCTGACCTTTACAAAACCTGTTGGAGAATGGCATCAAAATTCCCATGCTCAGGAGGAAGAAACTCAGGCTGAAGAAGTTTAAACTTCTCACCTATGTCCTGTGGTATGTGGAACTTAAACTTAATCATATTTGACACCAAAACCCCTACTCCTCTACCAAAATAAGTCATCTAGAGAAGAGGATTATAACTAGTGACCACAAAGGAATACCATCTAAATCACACCAATGGGATGATGAAAGGCTTCAGGGAGGTCTGGAATTAAACCTTAGAAGAACAGTACACTCCTCTATTTAAATTTATATATTATAAGCATTTTGTAAATACTGAAAGTCAAAGGAAGGCACAAGGCAAAAAAAAGGAAAAAATTCTCATTTTTCTTTCCTTTAAGCAAGTCTAACAAAATACTTCAGAAATAAATGCTGTTAATGAAGTTCTTAAATTATGTATAAAGACAAAAGGCAAATCATTTTTTAAAAATAGGTTACTACTGTGTAGTCCAGGCTATCCATAAACTCAAGTTCCTTCTGCCTCAGTCTACAGGACTGTAATATCAGGACTACAGGAGTGTAACACCATTCCTGGTTTGTGGGAATTTTTGTCATTGTGGTGTTGGGCCACATGCATGGTAGGCAAATGTTCTACCATTGAATGTGATTTTCAAATTTAAGAAAAATTCTAGTATCTTTTCACATGAGTATTAATAGCTACATTTATTGCTTATAAGTTCCACAATTTATGTTTTGGATGAATAATTTAAAATTTTGTTATAACAAATAATATTTAAAAAGTATCCCCTTTGATCCATATTTTGTATATGTGTGCTTTAGCAGACAAAATAAAATTTCTATAAGAAGAATCCAGAGTAAAGTTTAAGATTTGTGACTATGGCTGGGAATGGTAGCTCATACTTATAACATAGCTACTAGAGAGGAGGAGACTCAAAAGACCATGGTTTGAGGCTAGCCAAAAAGTTATTGAGAGATTTCCAGTACAACTCAGGAGGTGAAAGGGATTCTGGTCTACCATGGCTGAGTATCAAGACAAAGACTTGCAGAAATTTCTTTTAAAAATGTGGATGAAATCACCAATTTAATTCAAGACATGAATCCTGATGACCCAGAGGTGCAGCAGAAAGCTGTCCTGGAGACAGCAAAACGACTGCCACTGATGGAGGGAGACCCAGAGGAGGACGAACGTCAGATCACCACCAACAAAACCTTCATCAGCCCTCCACAAGCTTCCAGATGAAATAAACCCAAAGGCCTTCTTGGCATCTGTGGAGAAGGATGCAAAAGAGCGAGCCAAGAGAAGAATGGAAAACAAAGTGCAAGCAGATGCCCTAAGAGAGAAGGGGAATGAAGCCTCCAGCAAGGGTGACTATGAACTCACCTTCAAGCACTACGGCATGGGCTTGGAGAAAATAAGGACATGAAGGTGCTGTACACCAACCGAGCACAGGCTTACGAGCACAGGCTTACAGTAAACTCAGAAGGTGCTGGTGGATTGTGAATGGGCTCTGAAGTGTGATGAAACCTACACGAAGGCCTACTTCCACATGGGGAAAGCCCACCTGGCTCTGAAAAACTACAAGGAGGCTAGGGAGTGTTACCAGAAGATCTTAGGAATAAACCCCAAGCTGCAGACACAGATGAAAGAATACCTGCGGCAAGTTGATCTTCAGGAAAAGACAGATCTTCAAGAGAAAGAAGCCCATGAATTTCTGGCTTCAGGAAAGAACACAGCTGTAACAACCAGAAATCTCCTGGAGACCCTTTCCAAGCCCGACTAGGCACCCCTGTTTTATGCAAGGGGAATTGAAATCCTGATGGAAACGATGAAGCAGTGCACAGAATGTACTTTATTCAGAATCCACGGTGGAGTCAGCATCGTTAATGACAATAAAGTCCTAAGCAGGTGCTTATTCGCCACAAGAAAGGATGCAGTAGAAGAGGCCGTCTGTGTGTCTGTCCTGAAGCTCTGGCAGTGTGCCACGAGAATGAGGAAAACCAACGACTCCTTGTGATGCATCCAGACGGCCAGAGTGCTGCTGTCTTTCTTGACTTCCCTTGTCCTGGCCATCTCGCAGCAGAGCCTGACCCTGCCTCTTCAGCTCACCCAGACAGAGACAAGACGGAGCCTCATCATCAGCCACCTTGACCTGGCCCAATTGTTGGAGGCCCTGCTGTTTTTTCTCGATTCTCAGATAAAAAGGCCAACACCACCATGGGACTGCTCACAGACATGTTTCTGGAAGAAAGATTCTAGGTCTGCTTCCAGAACAGCCTTCCAGAAGTCCTGCCCATGCTCACAGGTGTCCTGAGGAGAGACCCCATGTTAACCAGCACCTCCGCCTTCTGCCAATGTGTCAACCTGGGGAACCTCAGTGCCAAGTCCGTTGCCTGGAGACACATGTGAGCCTACGAAGAATTCCCAGATGCCTGCTTGGGCCTCCTGGTTAAGTGTGAGGAGGACCTGTTCCGAGATGTCATATATACCCTCCTGGGACTTGTCATGAACCTGTGTCTCCAAGTCCCCCTTGTCTCAGAGGCATGGACCATAGAGGTTTGCAGGAAGAGCCTATTTCTACTCAGCAGCCGGGATGGAGGAATCCTGACAAGAGCTGCTGGTGTGCTAAGCCGGACTCTTCCTTCGTCTCTGAAAAATCATTCAAGAAGCCCTGAGGGGGGCCAGGAGTTTGGCCTAGTGGTTAAAGTGCTTGCCTAGCATGCACGAAGACCTGGGTTCGATTCCTTGGTACCACATACATAGAAAAAAAAAAAAGCTGGAAGTGGTGCTGAGGCTCAAGTGGTAGAGCTCTAGCCAAGAGAAAGTCCACGGACAGTGCTCAGGCCCTGCGCTCAAGCCCAGGACTGGCAAAAAAAAAAAAAAAAAGACATCACAAAAAAAAAAAAACAGAAGCCCTGAGGACAAGAACAGTGAAGAAAATGTATGGGGGTAGCTACAGAAACCCTGCTGCTTGCCACCTGTGCTTCAGCACGTACACACTCAGCAACACAAGCAATCAGGAGCCAAAGGGCGCCTGGCCCCTCCTTCCTGGAGCAAGTGGGGCGTGTCTCAGGACACCATTGGCTGACGGTCACATTCAGGGACATTCCTATTTGATGACATGGCAGCCACCGCTCGATCTGTATTTAGCAAGCAAATTTTGTAGAATAAAGTTAGATCTGCACCAAGAGTCTGGTCTCCAGAGTCTGTGTTCCTGGGATTATTCGTGGGCTCCGTTGCCATCTTACCCCCCTCCTAGATGTCTGAGAAGGAACCTAACAACTGGTGTCCAACGTGGGGCACGACTAGCAGGTAAATGGACCTCTTCAAGTAATTATGTGGAAAGGGATCTTGGAGAGCAGGCACCTTCACTTTTCTGAAAGAAAGCTTGAGCAGTTTTATGAAACTGTTCTGTTTCTCTGCCTGTGGGGGATTGCAGGCAGGGTACAGGATGAGTCCACATGGGAAACGGTAGCCTGGCAGGGTCACAAAGAGGGGCACATTGGTAATTTGCTTCCTTGTCTCTACCCCATTGTGGCCGCCATTCTGAGTTGCCTCTGGGGTTCAGCTACCTTGGCTCAGGTGCCGGTTACTGAGACCGGGGCCCCCTGGAAGAATGCTCCACTGCCCTTGTAAATAAAGGCGCAGCCTCACCCACGATGGCTGTGGCACCCGTAGATAAGGGACCGACCACCGACCCTTGCCAACCTGCCCCTGTAGATAAAGGCGCGGGCCAGCAAATTTATCCATCTCTAATTGATCTCAAGCTCTAACATGAAAGCAGACCTCCCCCACATCCTGGCGGGTCCTTCATGGAGGTTCCCTTATGCCCCTCGGCCTCCTCAGGAATCCCCTGGGGTGGGGAGCCCTTCCCTCAGTAATCCTTTCCCATGCTCCCTTTACTTGAGGCCAAGTTGAACCCTCAACATGGCCTTCTATAAGTGTTCCCAGTAATTTTTACTCCCCAGGTCTCCTTTACCCTCCGTCAGACAGACAGACGCTAACTGCATTATCTATGAGAAAATTGGCATAAAACTGGTCCCCCAATTCTAGGGGCTACAGTCTCCCACGGTTTCCATTTCCCCCTACAGTTAACTTGGAAATCACATGACTCCGTATGAGTGGAGCAGTGGCCTATTGGCGGGAAAAGCAATTGGAGCTACTAAAATTAATACAGGAACAGCTTCAGAAGTCCCCATTTTTGTTATCATAAGGGCCAGGCAAATACAAGTTTCAAATACAGGTTTCTTCATGATCTCCCCACAGTAATGCCCATGGGGGCCACCCAACCAGGGTTCCCAAGTCTTTCATCAATTCCTATATTTATGCTATTAAGATAAAGGATTGCCTTTTTCTATAAGCAATGGTGTTCCTTTACCACCCCTCCTATTACAATCCTTTTCGGAAAAGATGCCCAGGTTAAAAGCAAAGGCCTCCAGAGGTAAGTAGAAGTCGGTCGACCCCCCTGTATTTTTTCTTGAAAGTGCACTGTGGCCTAAAACAGAGTACGGTCAAGGGACGCCTTGACCCCCTTCTAGGCTCTTTTCGATAACAGGGCACATCTGAGAGGACGTGTGGGTTTGAGTCCCACCGGCAAGACAACTATCTACCCAGCCCAATTTTCTTGTGGTTTTGTTTTCCCTCTTGCTTGAGAATGGCCTCCACCGGTCAGCTACCAGGGAACCGAGATCTCCACTGGGGAGGCGCCCTGAGTTCAGGGCCCCATGGTCTTTTCTGTCACTCTGTTAGTTTAAGGCCAGGCATGCCATCAAAAGTTGGGGGGTTACTTAAAAGTCTCTGCTTCTCTGTCTTGTCCATGTCATGTTTTTCCTTGGGTATTTTCTCTTGTCTGGTTTTGTCTTTGAAATTGGTACCAGTCCTAAATATGGATCCTTGTGGCTTTTGTGTGTGTGCGCTTGCACATCTTTGTTAAAACTTCAGAAAATGTACAGCCGATATTAATTTTGCGCACTTTTAGATGTTTGAGTGTGAATATGTGAATGTGTGTGAGTGAACATGTTTAAGATTATACTTGTATACAAATATACAAGTTTATGCTTGAATCCAACATACAAAAAAGGGGTAGTTGGTTAAATCTAAGTCTAAACTCCAATCAAAGTCAAATACCTCAAGGGATTATTGTATTGTTTTAAAGAGGAACTACATTAAACTCTAGTATTGTAATGCATAGAGCTGTTTACATTGTAAACATTGCATTCTGTTTAGCAAAAAGGCATCAGGGAACTTGGAATTTATTTCCTTGAGTTTAAATTTGAAGATAAGTATCAGAAATTTAAATATGAATTTATCAGTTTCAAAAACCTTGCCTATCTGTTTTTTAGAAAGGACAGGGCTTCATCCTGCCTCTCCCTTGCAGACTGACACTGGAAATCTGATGGTAAAGTGGGTGATGTGATTAGTATTTCTTAACTTGCCCCCTAAAATGTATTTAATTGGGAAAAGGGGTTTTAAAAAGAGTAAAAAAGAAAATTAGGGCGAAAAAAATGATTGTTTAATTGCTATTTCAGTTGACCCTTGTAAGTTTGTAACAGTTTCCAACCGGCCCACAGAAAAGAATAGCAGATCCTTATTCAGATGTAAATTTGACCCTTACCAAGTTCCAGGTAAGCATGCCTTACTAATGCCTGTGTTCCTGGGCAGGAACTTGTCAGTATAGTAGTGGGTAGTTAAAACCTAAGATTGTCAAAAATATGGGTAGTTTACAATCCTAATTTTGCTCTAAGCCTAACTGAGCAGATTTTGGATTGACATCAGCCACAAATTCAGGAAAGAAGCTTATGAATCTGAGGCTATGTGCCTATCAATCTGTAAAATAGGCTAAGCTTTTAGGGTCCCTGGCCAAGTATAGAGACAACGCCCCTGAGTTAGCTTGAAGAAGTTACAGAAGATGGATCTTCACCCAGATTCCACTCCTGGGACTTTAGCTAGCCTACTCTTGGCCCTAGGCCCCCTTAAAAAACAAATAAAAATGGGGGGATACAGGTACCTAAGGCATTAGGCCTCAACATAAGCTTGTTGATGCTTTATTTACATTGAATTTTTAAATTCCAAATCTAAAGATTTTCCCCTGCTTATAAGCATGCTACCTCACCAAAACCCCCTGCCCCTTGTCCAAACACCTAGCAGGAGCCAGCCCCTCTGTTAACAATGGGGCGAGGGTTGGACTCACTTGTGCCATTATAACGAGACACCAACTGGGAACCCTATGAGGTTGGCTCCAGCCCTCACCAGGATGTACAGGTGTAGACCAGAGAATAAAAGGGTTTCTTTTGCAGACATTGGCCGTCTCCCCACTTAAAATCTCCATTTGTGTCTGCCAACACTACAGGTGAATTGCCTGAAAAGCTAGAGTGGTAGTGGGGTAAGATCCCCAGAGGGGGATAACCTAAGACAGGCACACTCTCAAGTAAGGCAAGCACCTGCTAAATAAGGGGGAGATGTGGAGCATGTCACATCAGGGAAATGGAGATCTATGCTGTAAAAGGAGGCCTAACTCGTGGCCCAGTGCTCACCTCCTGTTCTTGGGTCCGCACCTAACTGAGATGGCACCTGCTGCCCAATTGGAGGGCATGGCTATGGTTTGTGATGTAAAATAAGGCCACCTCTGAGATAGGCCCGGAACCCTTCCGCCCTCTCAGACAGCACATGATCCACCTTCTTTACATAACTGTTAACTCTCAAATTTCAGGAGCAGGCAATCTACAAGTTCCTGCCACCACAAAATGGCCTCTTAGTGACACTGCCGCCAGCCACAGCCAGCTGACCTGAGTCCTGCCTCCACCTATGTGACCTCACCAGTACAGCCTAGGACACCAACCTATCCAGAAAAACCACCCTGGATGACTGCTCTGCCAGATATGGATGCCACAAATGCTGCCTCCACACTCTCCTCAAACTGTGGAGGCCCAGAGTAATAAACTTCACTTCCAAGCACGGGACCAGGATATGATTATGAACAATTATCTTTCCTCAGAGCATGCTGGGGAGGACATGGGGGCTGTGATTCCCATTTAACCCACCTATCCCTAGTCCTCTTTGGCCCACCAAGCTCATTTCCACAGCAGCAGGACCCATGGTTTTTGCACACCATTTAGGCCCCATCTTACATTCCATTATAAAGTGTCCTTAAATAAAGAAAAAGGGGGAACTGTGGGGTAGCTCTAGGAACCCTGCTGCTTGCCACCTGTACTTCAGCATGTACACACTCAATGATGCAGTCAAGAGCCAGAGGGTGCCTGGCCCCTCCCTCCTGGAGCAAGTGGGGTGTGTCTCAGGACACCATTGGCTGAAAGTCACATTCAGGATGTCCCTATTTGATGACGTGGTGGTCACCGCCCGATCTGTATTTAGTGAGCACATTAAAATTAGATCTGCACTGAGAATCTGGTCTCCAGAGTCTGTGTTCTTGGGATTATTCGTGGGCTCCATGGCCACCTTACCCCCTCCTAGATGTCCGAGAATGACCCCAAGAAAAATGATTAAATTCCTGAAGACAGGAGGCCAGAGCACATCACTTTTTTGCAGTAAAGATCCTCGCTATCTGAACCAACAGTTACCATGAGGCATGGGAGGAAATAATGAGGCTGGACAAAAAGTTCAGCGTTCTGGTGAAGGTACTTCACTCAATGGACGAGGTTCTGGTGGGCAATGTTGCCCTCTGCCTTGGCAACTGCATGGAGGTGCCTAGTACCGCCTCTTCCCTGCTGAAGACAGACCTGGTGCCAATGCTGCTGAAGCTGGGGCCAGTGACTCACAGAAGACATCCATGTAGCTGGACGCAGGCATTGTCCTGGGGAAGCTGTGCACAGCTGAGCCCAGGTTTGCCAGTCAGCTAAAAGCGTATCACGGGATGGAAATCCTCAACTCTGTGATGAAATACATCAATAATTCTTGAAGGACATGGTATAACTGTGTGCTGTTTTACAAACACCCGCCCACACATTATGGGTTGTTGCTACGGGCTAATAAAGTCCCTTCAAATAGCCAAAAAAAAGTTACTGAGAATCTGATCTTAAGAATATCAGGCATGTTGGAACAGATGCCTGTAAACCCAGAGAGGCAGAGGAACTAGGTAGGAAAGTCATAAGGTCCAAAGACAGGCCTGGAACAAAATTAGGGCATTCTGTCCTGAGAAATAAGCTAAAGAAAAACAGGGAAAGTTCAAGCACAAGGAAAGGCTGAGTTCAAACAAATCCTGCAGAAAGAGAGGGGGTAAGGAGAGATTATGTGTGCACACTCATCTGAAGTACAGGATGCAAACCTAGAGTGAGGACTCTGAGACTGAGCTAGGAGGCATGCAGACATCAGGTAGAATGAGAAAAATGACTGATTCGCGTTTTTTTTTTAAACAGGAAAAAAATATCAGGGGCAGAAGTGGTTGATACACATGAATGTGGCTTGAAGAGGAACAAAACATAGAAGGCCTGGGACACAATTTCACCACCTCCCTCCCCCTAAATGCCACCTATTTATATACTACACCCACACACAAGTACATACAAATACACACACACACACACACACACATCCATTCAAATGTATCCTCCTCCTTGAAAAGACTTCTCTCAGGTTTCATAATCCTCCAGATTGAAAGCACAGAGCAAGGCCCTTTGAAAGCAGTAGGATAATAAGATTTCTGAAGTCCAGCAGAGGTCTCCAGAGGCCAAAAGTGAGGGACAGGCATGGTGGTTCAGGCACGGTCATTTCAATCATAAAATTATCATCACTTTTCTTAAATCAACCACCTTTACAAGAGTGATGGATGGGGTTGAAATGAGGAAGACAGGGAAAGCCTCTTTTTTTTTCAATCTCTCGAAGTCCCTATACGATAAAGCTTATCCTTCACATTAATGATTGAGATGGGAAAACCCGAGTCATAACATACAAATAAATAAATAAATAAATAAATAAATAAATAAGCAAACACCCAGAAAAGACAATGGAAAATGTAATCAAATCTCAACAGCTCCCTCTGCTGTCTTTTTGTAGCTTTGCTTTTGTTTAATCTTTTTGTTAATATCAAAGTGAATCGTATTCAGCAGGTTACTGGGCAGAGTCCAGTTGAATAAATACCAAAGAGCTCAACACCAAATTATCCATCACCAAAAGCTAAAGATATTTGAAACAATACTAAAGACTCACTTACATTCACTCACAGGCGTATGGTGTTTTCACTCAGAAGCATGGGTAAAATGTGACTGTGCAACCAATGAATGTAGAAGCAGAGATGGGCATACACTGCTTTGTATCAAGTAAAAACTACATAATAACTGCGAATATCTACTAGTACATAGCAACAGATAATTTACATAAGGAATAGGTTCCTTATGTTTATCAATAGCTTATTGTACAGGGGTCCTGAGACTGAAGTTTGACAACTATACTACAACCTGTTGTTATTCAAAAATCTTAAAATCATATATATGATTTCAATCTCACAAATTAGACATTATTGATATTAATAACAAATCTCCTGGAGATTCCACTAAGACCAAAGTCCTAAAACGGTAGATCTGAAAGTGAAAGCGCGGAAATTACTGGATAGCAGTAGATAACTCAAGTTATAGGGGCCTGTGCCCTCCTGACATGATTTCTCCAAATTGGAATGGTTGTTGCAAAGATTTTACCTTTTGTGGGTTGGGACTTTGGCTTAGTGGTAGAGTGCTTGCCTAGCATGCAGGAAGACCCAGATTTGATTCCTTGGTACCACATATATAGAAAAGCCAGGATGGTGCTCTGGCTCAAGTGATGACAGAGCGCTAGCCTTGAGGAAAAAGACCAAAGAAAGTGCTCAAGCCCTGAGTTCAAGCCCCAGGACTAGCAAAAAAAAAATCTTTTTTTGTGAAATTTATCTGGTTATCTACAAAACTCAAGAATGATCTTTAAAAAGTAGCTTATTCTACACACTGTTGTTATGCATTCCATTTGTTTTTGTTCTTAATGAATGGCATTAAAATATTGCTTAGGAAGCAATAGGATATTAAAATAAAACAAACTTAGCTAGGAAACCCAGGATACCTGACTCCAAGATAAGTATTTAACTTCTTCCTCAGATAGTTTTCCTTCACTTAGAGGGCAGTGGGGCAGGGTTCACACAAGCTTTGAGAAAGAAAGGAATGGTTTAATTATTCAGCAGCCAGTAGCCAAGACCCGTCCTGGCTTCAGTGACTTCATGGGGTTTTGCTTTGTTTTTGTTGTTGTTGTTGTTGTCGTTGTTTTAACTTTATTGTCCAGATAATGTATAGAGGGGCTACAATTATATTTGTCAGGTAGTGAGTGCATTATTTCTCGAACATTGATACTCTTTCTCATGTTTTGTCCCTCTTTCCCTCCCCCACCCCCTCCCAATCATCTTGTTTTCCCTCCTTCCCTTTCCTATGGACTTCATATTTAGATACCAGGACTGTTACCAGGCAAAAATTTCATAAAGGAAACATCTTACAATTTCAGATATTGTCCATAAATATATAAGGGTCAGCATATTACATTTTCTAAATGGTTTGAATATTTCATCTTTATCCCATTTATTTGCAGAGATATAGCAGTCATTACGAATCCTATAAACACACCATCATATTCAGAAAAATGTCAACCTTTTTCATGCAAAGAGGGAAATATATTGGGACCTAAAGAGTACATTTAAGGTTAAGATATTAACAATGGTTAATAACAGTGGATAACAGTAGTTCATGTCTGTTTATTCTAACTATTCAGGCAGCTGAGATCTGAGGATCACACTTTGAAGCTAGTCCAGGCAGGAAAGTCTGTGAGACTCTTATCTCCAATTAATCACCAAAAGTTAGAAACAGTTATAGTTCAAGTGTTAGAGCATTACCCTTATGCAAAAAAAGCTCAGGGACAGCACCCAGGCCCTGAGTTCAAACCTCAGGACCAGCAAAATCTAAACTAAAGTGTTAAGAACATATTAACTGTAAAATGGATGCATGAAAACCAACTAGTCTAACATTTGAAGTTGCATATTTTCATTGGTAAAATATGGAGGTGGCATGTGAGCATTAGTACTTGCAATCTAAAAGGTCATAAGGAAGAACTTTTTTTATTTTACATATTTAAACGGCATGTACTTTGAGGCATATCTGCAATAAGCAAAGTAAAAATGTCTTCCCCCCCCCCCAGCCTTGAAGGTTTCTCATAATCCTTGTTCCTTTGCTTCTTTTCCTTTTAATTTGCCACCTACTCTAGCAGGATACACTGTTACACTTTACTTAGAAAAGAGATGGCTGAACAGACAAAATAATGACATTATCTGGGAAGTGGATGAAACTGAGCAAATCATGTTGAGCAAGACCAAAGGAACAAAATGTGCATGGTCTCCTTCATATGTGAATATTAGACCCAAACAGTACAAGAGAGATGACTCAGTATTCCAGTATCCAAGGTTATTGACATAGTCTTGGAAATATAACTACATAGACATAAAAATCTATGTTGGGATATATATTCTACAGACATGTTGTATTATATAGATTGATACGTATCTATGACATACAAAGACTCAGCTTAATTTTAAATATGTTCTAAAATTTATGTGCCAGTGATTGTATTTAGATTACCTTCTTGAATACTAGTTTGTTAAATATGGCATTTGAAATGTGATGTAAAAGATCAGTATTAATAAAATCTTTTAATTAAAAAAAGGGAGATAGCTGATAACCACCAAAAACATTTTAAAAGTTCATCAAATGATACTTTAATGAAACTTTATTCAGGATGTGACTGCTCTAAGAATCATTGTCAACCAATCACGAAATGGGTTGATTAGACTACAGCCTCTAAGATGCACATGGATAACAATCACCTCTCCCCTCCACACCCACACAAAAAAATCTTCAATAGCTAGCTATGCAGGGCTCATATCTTTAATCCTAGTGATTTGGAAGGCTGTGATCTGAGGATAGCTGTTTGAAGACAGTCCAGATAGGGAAGTCCATGAAACTTATCTCCAAATAACCACCAGAAAACTGGAAGTGGCACTGTGTCTCAGAGGTAGAGTGCTAGCCTTGAGCCAACAAGTTCAGGGACAATGCCCAGACCAACTCCTGAATGACCAGAAACACAATCAAACAAGCAAAGAAATATTCCATGGTAATCAACCGATCTTAAATTCTCCGTGAAAAAAAGAGGATAGTTAACAACTAAGCCTTGAGGGCTTGGTATGGACCCAGGGATTGTGCTAAGTAAGTGGTATTCCCTAACTTTAATCTTTCTAAAATAAGTTTTATTGTCTTTCTTCTATTACTTAAATCCAGGTTCAAAACTTATTAAGTAGTGAACCTTCTACCAGCCTCCAAAGTTCTTGGCTAGTATATTATACACTAACCTCAGAAATTTTCCAAGATTTTCATTAACTTAGGGACAGAAATAAAAACATTGCCTAATCCCACTTTGATGTGGATGACCCAGAACTGATCTCACATATAGACTATAAAAATAGCTACCAAAGTATAAAAAGAAAACGAGGGACTAAAGGATTAGACATGATGGTTAATGTGTACAAGGATGCAATGGAATAGGAACAACTTTTTATGAACCACATGATAAAGTGGACAAATGAATATTACAAAATCACTAGTAAGGATTTAGAATGATCTAACACAAAATGGTTATTTCTGAGGTGACCGACATGTTACTATCTAATCACAATGTCTAGTATCTATAACCCAAGAATTGTGTGCACTGTGCCAAATGTGTGTATGAATTACATCAAAAGAACAGGTACCAGGCCAGGAGTGTGGCCTAGTGGTAGAGTGCTTGCCTGGCATGCATGTAGATTGGATTCCTCAGTACTACATACTCAGAAAAAGCCACAAGTTATGCTGTGGTGCAGTGCTAGCCTTGAGAAAGCTCAAGGACAGTGCCCAGGCACTGAGTTCAACCCCAGAATTATGCAGGGGATGGGGGGAGGAGGTACTATGCTATTGAAAAATGCCTTTTTTTCCTCAGGCTTAAGAGAATGATTATCAGTTTCTACCTGGAAGATTTAGGTCTTAGGGCTTTTCTCTATGACCTAAAACTTAAGCTATTACTACATCTTCAGTGTCTTTAATATATTTCCTGTCTATAAACATAGAGCTCCCCTATGACCTAACAATTCCACTCCTTGGCATTTACCCAAATGTCCAGAAACAAGGACATACTAAAGCCATTAGCGCGATGCTCACTGCAGCACTACTTACCATAGCAAAGATATGGAACCAACCCAGATGCCCCTCAGTTGATGACTGGATCAAGATGTGGTACTTACACACAATGGAATTCTTTGCTGCCATTTGTAAGGAATCGCCCCATTTGTAAGGAAATGGAAAGACTTGGAAAAAATCATGTTAAGTGAAGTAAGCCAGACTCAGAGGAACATAGGCTCAATGGTTTCCCTCATTTGTAATAATTAGTACACATCTAGCAGAGGATTACAATAGCTCAGAACCTAGATTCGCAAGGTCATATAGGAAGAGACTAAATAAAAGGATCTCTAGGCTATGAAAACAAGAACTTTATCTTGTGTGATTGTTGTTCTTAATGTGCTGTTATTTCTCTTCTTTGTTGTCCTTTGGTTAATCTCATATTGTTACTAGATCTGACTTTGTTACCTGGTATATTGTATATACATTTGTTTATTTGAAATAGGAAAGGGAAGGGGGAAAACAAGATGAGGGGAGGGCATGGGAGAAGGGAAATGGGGACAAAAACATGAGAAGGGGTATCAATGTGAGAAGTAATGCACCTACTACTATTTGGCAAATGTAACTGTAACCTCTCTATACATTACCTTGACAACAAAAAGATTTTTAAAATATTTTTTAAATTTATTTTCTTTATTTTTTTATTGTAATTAGTAAAAGGGTTACATGATATTTGCCAGATAGAAGGTGCATTAATTCACATACATTGATACCCTTTCACATGTCTTGGTACCCGTTTCCCTTCCCCCCACACCCCCCACCCATATTTTTTAAATTTTAGAGGAGTTATATTCACCAGATAGATGCATTCTCGTATACTGATATCCCTTCTTATGTTTTTGTCTCCATTTCCCTCCCCCTACCCTTTCCCCTCAATTTTCCTGTCCTATTTCAAATAAACAAGTAAACACCTACATAATATACTAGGTAACAAAGTGGGATACTGTAACAATATAAGATTAACCAAAGGGCAACACAAGAGAGAAACATACATTAAGAATAAGTCACTCATAATTAAGCTCTTGTTTCCATGTCTTTGAGGTTCATTAATTTGGCCTCATCCTATATGGCCTTATGTACCTAGGGTTTGAGCTAGACAATAAAGATTTAAAACTAGAAATTAAAAAAAAATCTGTCTACACATATAAGCAGAAATAATCTAATAGTAGGCATGAGCCTCTATTTCCTCCGAGTTTCCACTATTCTGTTACCAAAAAGAGTGGGGAAAAGTGATGGGGAGTGTTTTAGAAAAGACATATCAAAACAGAAAAAATACTAGTATGTCTACTAGAATAGTAGAATATTCTGGTATTCTCCTTTAAAAATACCAAGGATGAGAGGTAGAATTCTACACTCAAGTGGGAGTACTGTATGAAGAAAAAAAAGAACTTGCTAGATGTATATCCAGAAAGCTGAGACCAGATGACCAGCTATACAGTGCTCATCATATACATGAAAAAACAACTTAAGAGGTTATAGTACATGATTTCAGTTGATGATGAATGCAAGGCTAAGGCAGACCTCAGTAGTTCACACCATGGTAGTCAGGAAGCTAACAATGCCTCTACTTTTTATTCCATCTGGACCTCAGTATATTGAGTGATGTTGACATTCAGTCTGAGTCTTCCTCGTAGCACCAAATCCTCTGGAAATGCCTTCAGACTCAACCAATCTAGGGTTTGCTTTTTTTTCTGAAAAGCTGACAAAAAATATTAAATTTTATGGTGGGGAAAACTGACAAACACTACCTCAGCCAAGTACTCAAGTTGAACATCAAGAGCTGTTATTGTTGCTAGTACATATATTCAGCATGACATGAAAAGATCCTTACCTATGTGGTCTTCCTCTCCAAAACTACTAACCCATTTGAAATAAGTAACGCTCTATGAAGTATCTCAACTACTGTAGTATTATCAAGGTCATTAGAAACAATTCCAACAAATCATTAGAATAAAAATAAATTTAAGAAGACAATTAAAAATAACATAGTTCTCTAGATGAGATCCTAGATCAGAAATGGGATAGTAGGTAAAAACTTGAGAGAGAAATATATGCAATTTAGTTACTGATACCAAAACTTGCAAGACATTAGGATTTGAGGGAGCTGGGTACAGGGTAACAAACACTTGACGACCTAATTTTTCTGCAAAGCTATTCCAAATACCAATTTCTAAAGGATTTTCAAAGAGAATATAAAACCTTGACAATCCTATTCAACTTATTTGAAGAAAACATGGCTACTAAAATTCATACTAGTTGTGAAACTTACCTTCACACATTTGTCATTGCTTTGTGTGTGTTCATTTTTTATCAGTGCTGGGGCTTGACTCAGAACCTTGTGCAATTGTTCGGCTGTTGGCTTTCCCCCAGCAAGGTAAAGTCTTCACTACTTGAGCCACATCTCCACATCTGGCTTATTGGTTAAATGGAGATAAATATCTCTTGTATATGTCTACTCAGATTGGCTTTGAAACACAATTTTCAGATCTTAGACTCCTGAATAGCTAGGATTACAGGTGTGAGCCACCAATGATCCAGCACAATTGCTAGAATAAGCCATACTCTATACAGCTATGACTTTATATAAATCTTAAAAAAATCTCTGAACAGGAAAAAACCTTCAGTGCATGGTTCTTCAACTTCTTGATTGCCTTAAGGACACTAACAACAAACAACAGGTATGTACAAGATGGATATTACCCATCTCTAAGATTTTTTTCCAGTAGAGTTAATTTCATTGTGAGATGTGTCAGAAATGTAGAGTTGTCAAATCACAGTGGCTAGGACTAATTTCAACTAGTTAGGAGGCTATGAGACCTGGAAGATGGGAGGTTCTATGCCAGCCTTAAAATATCTTCTCCAACTGGATGATTATCATCAAATACCAGAGATGGCTTAAGTAGTACAGTGCCAGCCACTTGAACAATGTATTTACTTCATAGGCTTGTATTGAAATATCACAAATAATTTAATTCATATAAAAGAAACACAATTTTTTTTAAAAATGTTATTATGGTGGGGTGTGGTAGCTTACGCCTATAATCGTAGCTACTTAGGAGGCTGAGATCAGAGAACTGTGGCTCAAAGCCAGCCCAGACACTAAAGTCCATGAGACTTATCTACAATTAACTACCACTAAATCATAAGGGGCACTGTGGCTCAAGGGGTAGGGAAGTAATCTTGAGCTGAAGAGCTCAGGGACAACGCCCAGGCCCCGAGTTCAAGCCCCACAGCTGACACACAAACATAAAATGTTATTACATGACATACAGAGGGGTTACCATTTCATAAGTCAGGTAATGAGTACATTTCTTGTTGATCGATGTCACTTTCACTCTCTATTTCCCCCACTGGCTCCTAATAGATTGTGTAGTTCATTTTCAACATTGTCTACTGGGTACCACTGAAATAGTTTTTAAATGATACTTCAACAATTTGTCTCCTATGAAGAGCTAAGTGGATGGCAGAAAGGAGTGGAGAGTATACCCCTTTTAAAATACTGCATTATATTCACACAATTTTTAGTTCATCTGGTACTAATATGTTTAGTCCCAAATGCTACATAACTAAAATTGCAGGACAGATGAATTCTGAATTTGGTGAGCTACTATAAAGGATTTAACTTACCAGTATCACATACAGGTGATACATGAGAGGTCTGTTTATCACTAATACACCAGGAAAGGTGAAATATGTATCAAGATTATGCACTGGCAAGAAAGCACAGGTAGCTTCAATTGTTCAGTAAACCTTCTGATTTCAAGAATACAAAAACTGGGCTGGGAGTTTGGCTTAGTGGTAGAGTGCTTGCCTAGCACGCAAGAAGACCGGGTTCGACTCCTCAGTACCACATACATAGAAAACTAGAAATGGTGCTCTGTGGCTCAAGAGGTAGAGCTCTAGCCTTGAAAAGCCCAAGGACATTGCTCAGGCCTTGAGCTCAAGCCCAAGGACTGACCCCCCCCAACACCAAAAAAAAAAAAAAAGAATCCCACCAATTGGATGTGGTACTAAAAAACAGAACAAAGCATTGTGTAACGTTTAAAATAAAAATAAAATTACCCTTTAAAACAAAAAGAAATACAAAGGCTAAGTGAGGTAAATTGGGAGAAAAATGAAGAAGAGGGCAAACAATGTTCAACAAGAAATATACTCATTACCTTACTTATGTAAAGGTAACCTTCTGTACATTGTTTTTCAAATAAAATACAATGTAAAAGAAAAAAATACAAGTTTCTAGAAGGAATTACTACATGGAACATCTCAAAGAAATGTAAGTTCTGGATTCAGATTCCAAATGGCTTCAACTCTAAGCATATTCACCTGTCAACTTTCCCTTTACGAAACTATTAAAAAATAAGCTTCCGGGAGCCAGCAGTTTGGCCTAGTGGTAGAGTGCTTGACTACCATGCAGGAAGACCCAGGTTTGATTCCTAGGTACTACATACATAGAAAAAAGCTGAAAATGGTGCTGTGGCTCAAGTGGTAGAGCTCTAGCCTTGAGAAAGCCCAAGGTTAGGCCCTGAGTTTAAGCCCCATGACTGGCAAAAACAAAATATACATCTCAATTAATGCTTTTCAGTTAAGATCAATGCCCTATCCAAAATCATGGTCCTGTTGACATAAACTTTAATGCTAATGGGATCTTAGAAAACATTCCTTGAGACCTAGTGTGAAGTTCTGGTTACCAGACAACAGATTTCACTTCCTTCTACCACATAAAAACAAGCAGGTATTCTTTTTGCTCTTTTGCTTTAAGTTTGGTATTTAGTATTAAACTGATGTCCCCTTTTCTCTTTAATTCCCTACTTAAGTAGCTTAATTTAAATAATTTTTAGTCTACTTATATTTAAAAAGTATGGCAGTCAGAAAAATCCACAGTATAGAAGGCAAAAAATGTTTTGTTTTAGCAAACCAATACACAAATTTATACAGATAAAACAGAAAGAACACAGATATGAGTGAACAATTTTTATTGAAACCCTCAAAGATTAAAAGAGGACCAATGGTGAGTTTGGGTACCATAACAGAAAAGCTCACCTAACTGTACCATCATTCACAGGAATGAACAAACCCAAACACGACAAAATTCAAATTCTCATGTAACTGCTACAAGTGGATGTAAATGAATTAATCATTCCATCATAACCTTCCTTTAATTATATGAAAAAGGGAATTTACATGGCATAACAAAGATATGCAAAACTTAATGAAAACACAATTCTCTTAAATCTCTCAAACTTATTTTCCCCCAAAGGATGCAGAATGCACTTGAAGTGATTAAAATGCCTTAAAATGATTCTTTTTTTTTCACTATTGAAAACTGTTTCATATTTTAACCCCCATGCATGGTACTCAGAAAAAAACACAGCTTTTGAATTAGAAAGATCACTGACGTCAAAATGAGGAATTAAGTACGAAAAAGGCTGGGGTGGGTTGTTTCTTTTTTTTTGTCTTTTAAAGGAATTTTCAAGTACCAATGTGTATAGAGAAAGAATACTAATTTTGGTTATATTTTCCCCCCTTTCTGTTAAATATACAAACTATAATGCCTTTCAAAATGAAACAGCCACAGAAGGTAGCTTTAAAATAAGAACCAATCAACCAAAAATTGAAAAACATTAAGCAAAAAATTTATGGGGTTAATGTCTTAAATCATGATTACTCAAACACCTGACTCTATATCTCCTCCTGTAGAGCCCAGGCTCTCTCCCTTTTGGTCCCCACAGTTAAACAACTTTCCACTAGTTGTGCTCTGGAGACAATCTGTAATAATTTCATTTACAAGAAAAAAAATCTTGTAACACAATGAACGACTGACCAAGAAGGAAGAGAAGGTTGGTGCTTTGAGGAAAACTTAAATGAGAAAACCATAAATTTATCAGTTGTAAAGATCTTATTTTTTCCACAGGAATGCTGCACCCATTCCACTTAAGATCAGAAATCCAGGTTAAAGGCACTGGGATGTACTCCTCACCGTGCATAGACTCTTAACTACACTGGACAGGTCTGAGTCTACTGCAGTCAGTCTGCTTGCTGGGTGTTTCCATGACATTTCTTACATAGAAACCAATATAAATTAAACAAGTTTGAATCCATTTGTAATGTAACTAGTTTTATAAAAATATCCAGAGTTGCTAATAAAGCACCAAGAAAAAGAGAACCTTAGGGAGAGGACTTAGCTCCTTCCTACAAGGTCACCCTTTTACAGTTTTCGCTTATAGGACTTTCCAGAATGACAACAGTCATCTTTGATATGTCCTTATCATACAATCTTAGGGATATAGAACATTGCTGTGGTGACTATACCCAAATGCCGATTTTCATTATAAATAGCTAAGAGACATGTTACAAGATTTCATGGCTTAGTCTCAAATAGGTAAAATAGGTGCAATTTTCCTTGAAGAAAGTCTTTATTTTATATTGTTAACATTTTTGATGTTCCCTTCAGTAAACATTGATAAAACTATACTGGGACTACTATCAAATAATTGTGAAGTAGCTACAATTATCTACAAATACTGTATTCTAGTGAAATTGTACAGTATTTGTACATTTTTAAGAAAATATTGTACAAAAAATTATATAAATGAAAGCTTCAAATATCTGTCACTAGGTTTTTGAGCTGAAGTAATCAGAGACCATAGCAAATAAAAACATTTCTAAACATGATGTAAACATAAAAGGAGTAATGCAAGGTATCCAAATCTACTGTATTGCTATTTTCACCTTTAACATATCATTCATTCTACATAGCTTTCTCCTTTTGGAACAGTATATAAGGGAAGGGACATTATTATTATAACCTTATGCCATCAAATCAGTTAATACAGACGCATAACACATTCAATTATACAAAATCAATTTGTTTCAAGATACAAAATTAATGTTGATATGTAATTAATGAAAAAAACAAGATGTTATAAAGATAACTACAAGAATACCCAGATATATGCTGTATTCCCATTTATATAGATCTGATCAATAAAACATCAACACATTCACTTAGATACTGATTTAATTCATGGATCAAGGCCATATTTTTCAAAGTACTTTAAAGATGCCAGGACACTGCAAAAGCTGGAGAAAAGAGGTGAGGAGCTGTATATGCTTGCTAAACAAGAACTATGTTTATTTAACTAGTAAATACCTAGAGTAATAAATTTTTACTTCATGATAGCAATCAGGCTCGCAAACACCCAGAAATAGGAATTAGGGTTTTAAATGTAGTTATAAAGGTCATAAAAAGTCTGATTAGACTGAGGTACATTTACTCAAATTTTTGAGATTCATTAAGTGGTAGCAAACAAAATAATTCCTCAGACAAATGCACATTTCTCAGTGTACATATAATCAGGGAAAGGAGGGAAGAAGAATGTGCATTGTTTGGTGCAATCCACCAAGCTGCATATCAATATTGTTACACCAAACAGTTTGAAGACAGGGAAACATTCTAATATAATTTCAGATTATGTTTCATTTGGCTAAAATAGAGCTTAAGGTTGCTTTGCCATATTGGAAGTTTACTACAATAATTTTCCACATAAACATTTAGACTTGAACTTCAGGACTAAATATGGCATGATTATTTTGCTTTTAATCTGTCATATAGCTAAAAATTGACAATTTAAAAACTACAACAAAGAAAAAGTTGAAGCAGTGTGACTCTTACATCATTGAACCACTTCTAATGGTTAACTGTTAGTATTTAACAAATTCAAAGAGTTAATGAATCTTTGCATTCATTCAGTCTTCTGTGCCTTAAGCTAGGATGCATAATTACAAAAGACAGCAGATACTGGTAAAAGCTTCAGGACAGAAAGTGCTTGACAAAGTTACAGTTCTCAAGTGTGTTTGGTGAGAGTATAAGGGCAGATGCGCTGATGAAAACCATTACAAGAAGAGTCAATTTGTGTTAAAGTGTTCAAAGATGTCACCTTAAGCAGAAAAAAAGCTTTAATAACGTCTTCTTTGACTTATTAGGCATTTCCAGAGTCTACATCATTAGTGTTGTAATTTTAATAGGACATCTCCATACGATTATTGTTTGTTTCTATTTCTCTCCTGAAAAAAAAAAACACAGAAAGAATTGTAACAAAATCTGCTAAAATTTAAATTATATGCACATATAATGTAAATTATCTCTACACAAAGTTCTTCAAATATTAATTTAAATAATCAGTTACTATTATTTCTATATATCATAGCGGAATAATTACAACAACATACTTTTGTTCCACATTTTAAATTAAAAAGCACGCCACAGTCAAGTAATAGAACGAGTACAAGGACCTGAATCCACACTTTAGTACCATAGCAAATGAGCACAAAACCCACAAACACTAAGGCCTAACTCAGAAGGGTTAAGGCCCTCTCATAACCCAACTGTCAGTCACAGGGATTTAAAGTGAGGACACTAATAATGTGCTTCAGTCCTTCAAATGAATTATAGACACTTGGAAGCTACTTGGCTTAGGTGATAGTAAATGAAGGGTAAATAGATGCATTTAAATAAGAACTGATATTTATTAAAACTTAAACATAATTTTTCTTCCACCTATTTTTTTTTTTTGGTCTTGGGACTTGAACTATGGGCCTGGGCACTGTTCCTGAGCTCTTCAGCTCAAGGCTACTGCCCTACCCCTGAGCCACAGGGCCACTTCCAGTTTTCTAGTGGTTAACTGGAGATAAGAATTTAGTACCTGGGCTAGGTTTGAACCACAATCCTCAGATTTCAGCCTCTTGAGTAGGTAGGATCTACAGGCACAAACCATGGTGCCCAGCCCACTTCTCATTTTCATATTCAACATACTAAAGAACCTTTCACATGGAAACATAGAATATGATGAAGTGCTAAAGGAAATTTACGATGGTTTCTTGGTTGTTTTGGAGCCTTATGAAACAACTCACAGTATAAAAAAATAAAAAAGAAAGAGGGGAAAGAGAGGGAGGGAGGAAAAAGTGGGTGCGTTGATCAAGATGCATTATTCTCACAAACTGATTATGTTAAAATGAAAGCCCTATGTACAATTAAAGATGAATAATACAAACCAAAGTAGTAGTCTTTCTGAGACAAATTATAGATGAGTGCTATCCAAGACCTCATCTAGTTAAAACTCCCTGTTCAAGTACCAGGAAAAAAAGAAAAAAAACCATATAGACACAATTGACAATTACAAGCCATTCTAACAAAGTCATCACTCCACAAAACAGGAAAGGTCTGTGAGACTCATATTATCTCCAATTAATTACCATAAAAACTGACAATGCACAGACCCTGAAATTCAAGAACTGGCATACACAAAAAAAGTGTTGTTGGGGCCAGGAGAGTTGTCTTATAGTAGAATGTTTGCCTAGAATGCACGAAGCCCTGGGTTCGGTTTGTTGGTACCAAATACTCAGAAAAAAGCCAGAAGTGGTACTATATCTCATGTGGTAGAGCACTAGCCTTGAGAAAGTCCAAGGACAGTGCCCAGGCCCTCAGATCAAGCTCTAGGACTGGCAGAAAAAAAATGTCATGTTTATTACTAATCAAATATGATTTTTGACAATGACTAGTATACTTAATTACCAATGAAGCAAATTAAGTAACCTGTACCATATTGTTCAATGTCAAACTGTGGCCCTGAAATAGTAACAAGTACTAAAATCACCTAGACTATCTGTCCAAAGACTCATAATCGAGCCCCAAATATCTGTCTGAAGTACCAAAATCACCTAGACTATCTGTCCAAAGACTGATAATTGGGCCCCAAATACCTGTCTGAAGAATGGGAAAACTTAACATTTCTCTTAGTTCCTTAACTACTTAGTAACATCAACCAGTAACTATGACAAGTAATTCCAAGTGCATATTCAACTCTCATACAGTGCATACAGACAAAGAACAACAACAACAGCAAAAACTAGGGGCCAGGAGCATGGCCTAGTGGTAGAGTGCCTGCCTAGCATGCACAAAGCCCAGGTCCAAGGACAGTGTTGAAGCTTTGAGCTCAAGCCCCAGGACTGGCAAAAAAAAAAAAAAAAAAAAAAAAAAGTAAATACATGGTAAACCATGTATTCATAAATGCCAAAGAATCAGTTTTCTTCAAACCTACTCCCCCCCTTTTTTTTCTTTTTTGCCAGCCCCGGGTCTTGACCTCCGGGCCTGGCATTGTCCTTGGGCTTTCTCAAGGCTAGCACTCTACCACAGCACCACTTTGGGCTTTTTCTGTGTATGTGGTATGGAGGAATTAAACCAAGGTTTTGTGTTAGGCAAGCACTCTACTACTAGGCCAAACTCTCAGCCCCAAAAACCCATTTTAAAATAAACTTTAGAAGTAAAATGAGCAAGAAAATCTTAATCATATTTGAAAACTCAAGACATACCTTACAGGAGATTAAGGATTACAGATTTAAGGATTCAAGGTTCAAAATCAGCCCAGCCAAAAGCAAGAAATATCTAAGATCACACTTGAAGGCCCTGGGGAATGATGCTAGTGGAACCACAATTACCTAGCAAGTACAATGCTGAGTTCATATCTCACTTCTTGGGGATTAAACACTTTTAAATACCTCCAAAACATCACAATGGAAATGAGAAAAGTTTTAGAGTAAGGATAAGAAATTTGCTGAAGAAAACACAGAACACCTGAACAAAAGGAAAATCAGCAAAGCAAATACATGAGACCAAACAACACACCCTCCACACATAAAACACACATACATTTTCTATAGCCTAGAAATGTGATTTTCAAGTTTTAAAAATCTGTACATGAAGGGCCAGGAGTTTGGCCTAGTGATACAGTGCTTGCATAGCATGCACGAAGACCCTCAATAACCATATACAGAGAAAAAGCCAGAAGTGGCACTATTCACAATAGCCAAGCAATGGAAACACAGATGCCCCACTACAAATGAATGGATACAAAAAAATGTGGTACATACATACAATGGAATTCTACACAGCCAACAGAGAAGATGAAATAATGGTATTTGCTGGGAAGTCAATGAAACCAGAGCATGTCATGTTGAGCAAAGTAAGTCAAAACCAAAGGAAAAGGCACATGGTCTCCTTGATATGTGGATCTTAGATCCAAACACTACAAGAGCGATGAGTCAATATTTGGGTACCCAGGGTTATGGACATGGTCTTGGAGATATAAACTTAACTAAACAAACATAAAAATCTTTGATGGAATATATACTCTATAGATAAGTTATATCATCTACATTTTTATCTGTGACATACAAACTCTCAGCTTAATTCTAATTATGATCTAAAATCTATGCGCCAGTGATTGCACATAGAGATTCCTTTCTTGAGAATACCCAAGAACAGTATTTAGACCCTGAGTTCAAGCCGAGACTGGCAAAAGAAAAAAAAAATCTGTACATGAATCAAAGGAGCAAGCAATTACTTCCATATTTGTAAAGGCAGAATATTAAATCCAAGAAAAGATCCAAGGAAAGAGGTAGAAATCAGAAAGAAAAAATATGAAAGAACTGGACAAATCAAAAATAAAAAGTATTTCAGAAAGTAAAAGAACAAAAAAAGGAAGCAACCGGGCAAACTGGAGCATACCTTTATCAAGTTCAAGACCAAACTGCGTTACTAAAAACAGTGCCCAGACCCTGAGTTCAGGTCCCAGGAGTAGGGAAAAAAAAAACAAAAAACCCAGTAATACTTTAACAAGGACTCCAGGAGATGGAACTTAAATTCTCAACTTGCTGAATGTGAACTACAATGACTAATTCTAGAAATAAGAGTATACAGAGAGGGCATGTATAGAAACATAGTACACAATAACTTAAACAAGTTAGTATCAACATTAAGAAATTACATGTAATGAGAAGTATTGATTTCTGTGATATTCTTTCTCAACAAACTCCATACCCCAAGTAAGAAGGGCAGAAAAGAAATCCAAAAGGCAAATTGAATTCATTACATACTTTTCAAAGATATAATGAGAATCAAAGAAGGAATAACTATGATAGATTAGGGAGTACACAGAGACAGAAGAAAATATCTAAGTGATATGCTAATGGCCAGGCTGTTTCTTCATCCAGAGAATGACAATACTGGGAAGATAGAAAATCTGGGAAAAGGCTATAATTTAATTGAAAATTACTGTACCAATCAACATGTATATGCTAGTATTCTGGGAAACTGAATAAAGGATACAGTCTACTATGTTATATTGGCAAAACTTCTATAAATCTGAATGATTAAAAATCTTAACTAAAGAAATATATAACTTGCATGAAGCTCTCAAATATAACAAAAACCACACATGTATGTATATATTTGGTCATATATGCTATAATTTTGTTTTGATAGTTATTATTTCCCTATTTCAGTAAATTTTTTTTTGGGGGGGGGGGGGGGTTGGTCAAGTGGCTTGAATTCAGGACCTGAGCTTTTTTGCTCAAGGCTAGCACTCTACCACTTTAAGCCACAGCTCCACTTCAGTTTTCTGGTAGTTAATTGGAGATAAGGATCTCATGGACTTTTCTGCCCTGGCTGGCTCTGAACCACAATTCTCAACCTTCTCAATAGCTAGGATTACAGACATCAGCCACAATTGCCTAGATCTAAGTAATGCTATTTTAAAGAAAACTGCAACCAGAAGAATTAGAAAATTAAAATGTACTTGTTTATAAAGGCATGAAATGTTTACAGTATTTAGAATTTAATAAATGACAATAAAAACTAGAAAAAAAAACACTGAAAAAATATGTATTTATCTTCCAAAGCAGACTGAATTCTACAAAGTACAGACATTTATCTTTGGTGGCTATTGGTAATACTTAATACTTATCTAATGAATGAAGAAATACATTTTTAAGGGGCTGGGAGTTTGGCCTAGTGGTTAAAGTGCTTGCCTAGCATGCACAAAGACCAGGGTTCGATTCCTTGGTACCACATACATACAAAAAAAAAGCCGGAAGTGGTGCTGAGGCTCAAGTGGTAGAGCTCTAGCCTTGAGAAAGTCCAAGGACAGTGCTCAGGCCCTGAGCCAAAGCCCAGGACTGGCAAAAAAAAAAAAAAAAAAAAAAAAAACATTTTTAAAAAAGATCTTGCAGTATCCAAATATACAGTGATACAAGTTGACGTGAATCAAGGTATATGCTTGTAGAACTTTCAAAAAGAAAAAAAGACTTGGTAACAAAGGCTCTTAAAGTCAATCAAAGTTCATACACAATTTCTTGTATGAATATAATGTTACTTGCATTAACAAAATGGAAAAAGAGAGGAAAACATTCAGGAGTTAGAATATTTCTGAACTGATACTTAAACTTACCTGTAAGTTAAAGACAGAAAAATATATGCTTTAAGGTTTTTTTTGGTCAGTCATGGGACTTGAACTCAAGGGTGCTAGCCCTGAGCTCCTTTGTTCAAAGCAAGTGCTCTACTACTTTGAGTCACATCTCCACTTCCCATTTTCTGGTGATTAATTGGAGTTAAGACACAAACCATGCTAATTATAAAAAAAGATTCATAACTTTGAATAACCCTTCAAGGAATGCTTTCAAGAAAAACTTAAAAAATTATCATTTCTGAAAAGACATGAAGAATTTATTTGAATAGATAAAAAATATTAAGAATATAAAGAAATCCTGCCAGGTGCAGTGGCTCAAACCTGTAATGCTAGCTACTCAAGAGGCTGAGATCTGCAGACTGCAGTTCAAAGCCAGCCCCGGCAATGAAGACTGTGAGACTCTTATCTCCAATTAACCACTAGAAAACCAAAAGTGGCAGAAATGGCACTGTGGCTCAAAGGTCTGAATTTAGACACTGTAAATCTCTCCCTCTCCCTCTCACCCCCACCCCTCCCTCCCTCCCTCTCTCTCTCTCTCTCTCTCTCTCTCTCTCTCTCTCTCTCTCTCTCTCTCACACACACACACACACACACACACACACACACACACACACACACACAATATAAGTGCATAGAATAAGACAAATGATCCAGTAGAAAAGTGGTATTTAATCAAAGAGGGAACCCATGTGACCAATAAAATCATATTAAGACTTACGGAGTAATAGGAAAAACCCATCTCCTTATGAGCACGGAGGCACTACCACATTTTACTTATAACCCTACCAATCCAGAAGCAGAAACTATTTCTGGTTACAGTAGCTTTCTTTTCTCTTCCACATTTGTTTTATTTTCCTTTTTTTTTTTAACTTTTTTTTTTTACAGTGTGGATTTGAATCTAGGTACATGATAGGCAAGCATTCTACCACTGACCCATACCCCAATTTTGCTTGTTTCTTTTTTTATGAAACAGTCAGGCTCGTTCTGTTTAGTTCGGGACCTTGCACTCATTATATAGCCTAGGCTACCCTTGAATTGATAATCCTCAGGCTTTTTCCCAACTATTGAGATTTATAGTTTGAACTCATTTATGGTAACAGAAACTTTCAAATGTGTTTATGCGAGAGTGTAAGTGGGGGTGGGGGTGAGGGTTGTGAGCCTTGAACTCAGGGCCTTAGCTTTTTCACTCAAAGCTGTTGTTCTACTACGGCACAGCTCCACACTGGCTTTTTTGCTAGTTAGCTGGACACAGAAGTCTCTAGGACTTTTCTGCCCAAGCTGACTTTGAACCATGATCCTCAGATCTCAGGCTCCTGAGTAGCTAGGCTTCCATGGACACTTGTCTTAGTCAAAGGCATTCAAAAACTAATGCTAAAGCTGGGAGCCAGTGGCTCATGCCTGTAATCCTAGCTACTCAGGAGGCTGAGAACTAAGGATCAAGGTTCAAATGTGAGACTCTTATCTCCAATTTAAACACAAGAAAACTGAAGTATTGTTGTGGCTGAAGTGGTAGAGCACTGGTTGAACTGCTCAGGGACAATAACAAGGCTCAGAGTTCAAGCCCCATGACCAAGGGAGAAGGAGAGGGGAACTAATGCCATCTTATCAATTACAGGGATTTTTGTTTTTGTTGTAATTGACTGATTCCTATTTTGACAAATGAAGTTCTCCACCTTACTTCTGCAGTCAAGTCTCCTATGGAGGAGCTATCTGATGTATCCTGTCTACTTATCTAAAGATTAGAATATTAGGCCTTCTATTTCAGAGTAAAGAGTTTAGTGATATTTGAAACTACAAAAGAAATCCATGCCAGTTTGTACTTGTATAGATCTTCCTTCTTAGATTTTTAGCATGTAATTTTCATATATTTGAATAAAATACTTGAAACAATCTCAGAACAATTCAAAGACAGAAACAATTTCAAATATAAAACAAAATTATAACTTGAAAGAATTCTTATGTAAAAAGAACATAAAATTAGAAGTGCTTTTAAGAATTAGAAACAAAAGAATTAAAAAAAAAAAACTGGGAGTATGACTTAGTGATAGAGTACTTGCCTAGCGTGCCCCAAGCCCTGGGTTCCATTCCTCAGTACCACTTACACAAAAAAAAGCCATAAGTGGTGATGTGGCTCAAGAGCTATGGCTTTGAGAAAGCTTAAGGATAGTAAGGCTATCTCAAAGCTAGTGCCTAGGCCCTAAACTCAAGCCTCAGAGGTGACCCCCTTCCTCAAAAAACCTATGAGTCGATTAATTAAAAACAATGCTTAGGTATTAAGTCTACTTGATTTGCAAGTTTGGGCCAGAAAATTTTTCCAAATATGGGGTAACATAAATATAAAAACATAAATATATGATGAAATAAAAAATGGTTTAAGAGCTCTCTCAAGGAAAAAAAAAAAACAAAGGAAAGACGGTAGCTCAAGTGGTAGAGTGCTACCCTTCAACGAAGTATCTTAAGGGACAGTATTCAAGGTCTGAGTTCAAGCTCTCCCTCCACCCTTCCACCACAATATCAGTAGCCCCCAAAAGTCAGGCATTACAAAAACAAGAGTTTGGAGAAAGCGGAACTGTTCTGCATGCTAACCAAAGTGGTGGTTACAAAAAAATCACACGTTAAAATAGAATTAAAATATGCACATATATAAACTTATAGCCATCAAAAGTACACTTATGAAATGGTAACCCCTCTGTACAACACCTTAATAAAATTATATTTAAACTTTTTTTTTAAAAATTAAAAACTAGGGGCTAGGAGTCTGGCCTAGTGGTAGAGTGCTTGCCTAGCATACACGAAGACCTGGGTTCAATTTCTCGGTACCACATACACAGAAAAAAGCCAGAAATGGTGCTGAGGCTCAAGTAGTAGAGCTCTAGCCTTGAGAAAGTCCAAGGACAGTGCTCAGGCCCTGAGCTCAAGCCCAGGACTGGCAAAAAATAAAAAATAAAAACTAGAAACAATCGAACTGTGGCATACTGACCAAGTGAATATTACCTAGTAGTACAAGAATAAGGAATTGACAAAACTATAAAAATGTACTGAATGAAGCCTTTTTTTGGGGGGAGGGGGGAGGCAGTCCTGGGCCTTAAACTTAGGGCCTGAGCACTGTCCTTGAGCTTTTTCAAGGCAAGAGCTCTACTACTTGAGCCATAGCTTTTTTATGTATGTGATACTGAGTAATTGAACCTATGTCTTTGTTCATGCTAGGCAAGCACTCTACCAGTAGGCCATACTCCTGGCCCTCAAGTCATTTTTAAAATATTGCATCTCTAGAAAAGCCTGTAGAGTTAAAAAAAAAAAGTAACTGCAGAATTTTAGCCCATGAAAAGTGCTGTTTTTGTATGACAAAAACATCAAAAAGGGCTTAAGTCTCAGTACCACAACCCAACATACAACACACACACACTAGTAATTACTCTTCTAAAACACAGTAAGTTAACTACTAAAACAATGCATATTAAAATACTAAAATTGGATCGGGAGCGTAACCTAGTCCTAGCATGCATGAAGCTCTGGGTTTGATTCTTCAGAACCACATACACAGAATCCAGAAGTGGTGCTGTGGCTCCAGTGGTAGAGTGCTAGCCTTAAGAAAGCCCAAGGATAGAACCTTAGGCCCTGAGATCAAGGCCCAGGACTAGCAAAAAAAAAAAAAAAAAATTACTAAATTGTACCAAATTTTCAGATTGGGAAGGAAAGAAAAGCAAAAAGTTACATGGCAGAAGGAAGTTAATATTTCTTGACATGCATACCTTTCTCATACCAGGAAGGGGGGAGAAGGGAAAGAAAGGGAAGGAAGGAGGGACATTATTTCATTCAGATAATTTCTGCTTTAATATTAAATTTCTACAAAGGACTTTTCACAGTAGCAAATGTCATTTACTGTAAAGCTTCAAATTCTACCCTTGCCTCTTTTCAAAAGGGGCTATTTTAATAGGACTGAGGGTGGAACTCAGCCTCATATTTGCTAGGAAGCACTCCCCCATCCTCTCTTCTCACTTGCTATTTTTGATAGGGCCTTGCTTTTGCCAGGGCTAGCTAGACTGGAACATGATTCTCGCATTTATACTTCCTGTCACCTACTAGTGTGACAAGTGTATTCTACCACAGTCTTTTAGTGACTGAATGGCCTCAAAGCTGCAATTCTCTTGATTTCAGCTTCACTATTAGCTACTGTAAGAGTATGAACAACCACACCCAGGTTGAAAAAAAAAAAACTTAAATATACCGTCCATGAAAAAATCTAAACCTGCCATTTTCTTTCCACCTAAAATTGACCCCAAACTTGAAATTTTCTTAGTTCAGTGAATATTATTAGAGCAAAATATTATATTAGAGCAGTGAATATTCCAAGTCTGTCTTTCTCCTGTGATCAAATTCTAGCCAATACAACACAGGAATTAATACTATTTGTAATTTCTGGGAATTTTCCCCGAGTTGATGTAACAAAAAACAAAAAGAAAATGAGAAACCAAATGGTAGAATCTAATTCTAACGTCTATGTTTCCTGAATCTAATTTACCTTACTGTGTTTTCTTACAAGTGTTCCAGTTGACCAAATTACAAAAAAAAAAAAAAGCTTCAATATTTGTGAAGTAATGTACCTTCTCTCTAGTGAATATAATCTAACCCTTCTATTAACTACAATAAAAAATATTTTAAAAAATTTAAGCTTCTATTTTTAAGCTGTGCACCAGTGGCTCCCGCCTGTAACTCTTAACACCTCTGGAGGCTAAGATCTGAGGATTGTGGTTCAAAGCTAACTTGGGCAGGAAAGTCTATTAGACTGAAATCTCTACAACCAACCACTAAAAAAGCCAAGAATGGATCTGTGGCTACTCTTGAGCAAAATAGCTCAGCATCAGTGCCCAGGCCTGGAGTTAAGTTAAACCACAGGAATAACATCAAAACAAAAACTTCCCTTCTATGTAAGTAACCTGTAAATTCTGCAAAGGTAAAATGAATAGCCAAACGTTTACGTTAAAAGTATTCAATTTTGGGCCGGGAGTTTGGCCTGGTGGTAGAGTGCTTGCCTAGCATGCACAAAGACCCGGGTTTGATTCCTCAGTACCACATACATAGAAAAAAGCTGGAAGTGGTGCTGAGGCTCAAGTGGTAGAGCGCTAGCCTTGAGAAAGTCCAAGGACAGTGCTCAGGCCCTGAGCCCAAGCCCAGGACTGGCAAAAAAAAAAAAAAAAAAAAAAAAGTATTCAATTTCAAATTCTAAATATACTTCCTGATACTCATTTTTAAGATCAGCTACTGGAAGGTATGGCTCTTGCTTAGCAGGTAGGAAGCCCTGAGTTTGATCTCCAGAACCACAGTGGGAAAAAAAGGTTAGTGATTACAATCTCTAGCTAGTTCATAAAAGTTAAAGTACAACTCAATTAGCTTTGACCAATCATTAAGACTCAATGACCAATACCACTTGAAGAACAAGAACAAGCAAAAATCAAGGTAAAAGACCTCAAACAGGACTTTAGGGTTGTTTATTTGTAATATAACTGGTTAAATTCTTTAATTCATTATGAAAAATGAAGAGGCATTAAAGTATATCCTCAATGTATTGCCTTCCAAGTGAAGACCTCACCCACACAAAATTGCTATTTTCTTACCCTACGCATGGCTTCCTCCTCTTCTTGACGCTTCTCATAATGTGCAAAGTCATCAAAGATTGAGGTGGTATGCTTGAAAGTAGCAATTATTTTAAGCACTTGCTTTGCTTTTTCTAGGGGTACTTCTTGAGTGTCCCTTGAATTGGTTACTGGTTTGTTGTCATTGTTTTCTAAGCGAATATGCCTTAACTGGTTATTAGGAACATCTTTGACAAAGATCCATTTAACTTCAAATTTGCCCTTCCACTTATCCTGAGACCAGACACCAGCATAAGCATTATAGTCCACAACAGACTTCATTTCAGCCACTCCACAAAAATGTCCACTGCCATTCACACTGAAGAGTAAATAGAGTGGGCCTTTACCATTCAGGGATCGGTAAGCTGCATCCAAACGCTTATTACCATGCTCAGTACTACACCAGATAGAGTACTTAATGGAACGATGTATGTCATCCTCAGAGTAGCTTTTAATTATAAACACACGTCCATTCTTCAGGTTCCAATCAAAGTCTTTGGGATTATAGTTGTTTATGGCCTTTAGCTTTTCCAGCACTGGATGCACCTCTAAGCTAGAAGGTGAAGCACTGACAGGAACTACACCTAAACCAAAGTTTTCATTGCCTGCTCCATTGTTCTGGTTGAAGCCAGCCCCTCTGTTCCGAGGAGCTACCCAGCGATTCTGCAGCGGCTGCTGTTGAGGCTGCACTTGGTGAGGCTGGGCCTGTGGCTGAGGTCCTTGTTGCTGCTGTGGTTGTGGTGGCTGAGGCTGCTGTGGAGGCAGTTGGCTTTGCACCAATGGTGGTGGTTGAATTAATGGCTGAGGCTGCTGGATTATAGTTTGAGGAGGCAGAACTGGTTGGGTTGGTGGAGCCTTGACCACTGACCCCTTTTCATCCCAAGTTCCAATATTCATGTTGTGTTTTATAGGAGGTGGTGGCACAGCAGGACCCCCAATTCCCACATTGCCCTTGGGTTTAAGTTTCGGTTGCGGTTTGGCAGGCTTTCTGGCAATGGCAGCCCAGGAGGTGGGTTTAGGTGCTGCACTGCTAACTGGGGGGACACTATTGGTTGCAATGCTAGTCATACCAGTGCTGCTCAAGGCTGTTCCTACAGTTTTAGTCACTGCAGCTGTCAGGTCACCACCAATTTTCAGTCCAGTCATGCCTTGCTCAATACTGCTAATGCCAGGCACCTTACTCAAAGTATCATTGCCAAATCCAGCCTGTCCATCAGTAATAGCTCTCCCAAGAGAACTAGGTGGATAGCCATAACTGCTACTATAAGCAGAACTTTGTGTTGATTGTCCCTGAGATCCACTTGTCCCCCATGTAGAGAAATCAGCATTACCAGGAAAAAAGTTAAATCCATGTTGACCAAGAAATGGAGGGGTATTTCCTAATGCCCCAGGTTGACTAAAAACACCATCTGGTATATAGTGATGCTCTCCATTACTCATCTGTCCATATGTTGTCAGATATGGCATAGGCTGATCTCCAGCCGTGGACCATGCCGCTTCTCCCAATGAATATGGAAATCCAATGGATGGAGCATAGTAACTAGGCATGTATGGATCGGACATTGGTGGATAGCTGTTACTCTGAAAAACAGAACAACACAATTAGTAGGAAATAAACTAAGGAGAGAAAAAAACAAGATTCAAATCAAAGTTTAAATAAATGAAAAAGAAATGTATTTATGACTATATAAAAATCTAAATACAATCATAACTGCAAAAAGGTTTGTAGACTAGTATTTTGTTGTTGATGTTGTTTGGAGACAGTCTTGATATTTAGCTCAGGCTCACCTTGAACTCATGATCCTCCTGCCTTAAGCCTCCAAGTGCTGGGATTATAGGCATAAACTAGCACAAACACTTGTAAATGAATGTATTTTTTAAAAAACTGCTATGAACTTAAAGGGATTATTTTGTTCGAAGGGGAAAATTCACTGTCACAATTTTAAAATACTGAAATTTCTACAAGAAGTATAATCATACACTTCACAGGTACCCGGTATAGTAAGTATGCTTTAAGTACATGATATATTAAAATAATACATTTAAAACCTAAAGCTGAGAACTATGTCAAGTAAGGAAACTAAATACCACCTCTATGATATAGAAACAAAAGCCATAATGAACGATTGTTGTCCTTAATGTACTATGTTATCTCTCATCTCTTTTGCTGTCCCTTGGTTATCTCATATTGTTACAGTAAACTAAATACCAGTTTCTATAAAAATTATGTTCTAGAAAAAAGCAAAATGAAGAGCTACAAATTTTGAGAAAAAAGATTCAAGATTATGCCTATAGCATGATGCAAGATTTTTGTTTTACTGCCTTTACTTTGAAAAGTAAAACAAAAATCCTTATCTTGGCTTCTTTTTTGTTTTAGGGGTTTTTGTTGTTGTTGTTGTTTGTTTTTGCCAGCCCTGAGCTTGAGTTCAGGGCCTGAGCACTGTCCTTGGGCTTTCTACAGCTTAGTGCTCTACTTGAGCCACAGTACACCTCCCAGCTTTTTCTATGCATGTGGTACCAAGGAATTGAACCTAAGTATTTGTGCATGCTAGGCAAGCACTCTACCACTAGGCCAAACTCCCGGTCCCCTATCTTGGCTTCTTCAGGATAAGATGAATTTTTACAATGTTCTCTACTTCCCAAACTTTATGCAGTAAGACTGAAAACGGACTTATCACAAGTTCATAAATTCAGGAATGATAACTTCATTTAAATTTTTTCCAGAATTACTGGGACTCAACTTCACTTTGAATGCTAATTATGTATTTAGTAATATGCCACAAGTCAAGACACCAATACCATTACTTCTACAATTGAAAGCTCACTCAAATTTGCTACAAGCCAATGTAAAAATATAAAATATTGTAAGGCTAGTTCTTACAAATGGTTCACTATGTAAAAAAAAACAAAATCTGACAAATTTTGTCAGTATTTGTTTCAGGGATGACCTTTAAGCCAGGGACAGATTTTAAGAATTTATAGAGGGGCTGGAAGTTTGGCCTAATGGTAGAGTGCTTGCCTAGCATGCATGAAGACCCGGGTTCAATTCCTTGGTACCACATACATAGAAAAAAATAAGCCACAAGTGGTGCTGTGGCTCAAGTGACAGAATATTAGCCTTGAGAAAGCCCAAGGACAGTGCTCAGGGCCCTGAGTATGGTCACCAGACTGTCATACCTATAATCCTATCTACTCAGATGACTGGAATCTAAGGATTATGCATGACTCTAAGCCAACCCAGTGGTAAAGTCCATGAAACTCTAATCTCTAATTAATCACAGAAAAATCAGAAATGGCTGGGCAGGTGACTCATACCTGTAATCCTAGCTACTCAGGAGGCTGAGATCTGAGGAGATCACGGTTCAAAGCCTGCCAGCCACTAAAGAATGAAAGATAAACCGGAAGTAGCATTGTGGTTCAAGGGTAGGGCAGTAACCTTGAGCTAAAGAGCTCAGGGACAACACCCAGACCCAGAGTTCAAACCCCAAGACCCATCCAAAAAAAAAGAGAGAGAGAGAGAGAGAGAAAGAAAGAAAGCAAAGAAAAATTGGAAATGGTGCTATGGCTGATGTGGTAGAGTACTAGCCTCGAACAAAAGCTCAGGGAAGGCAGCCAGACCTGGAGGTAACATCCCAGGGATGTACAGTAATTACTACTACTACTAATAACAAAACAACCAGTAGCCCCAACAAGGGCCAATATCATTAAGGTAATTGCTTAACAAATATATAAAGTTCCTAGAAATAAAAATTCTTAACTCAATTTGGAATTCTTCTGCAGCTGCTTTGTATATATCCAAAAGAGGATGCTGTTCAGTGGTACAGCAGTACAGCACTGAGCTCAAAAACTGTACATCAACATAAATGTAACACAACATCATTAATACTTAGAACACATTCTACATTTTGTAAGTCTACTCTATTTGAGAAAACTAATGTATCTTTAACACTGTCCCTGGGCTTTCCTCGAGGATAGAGCTCTACCACTTGAGCCACAGCACCTCTTCCAGCTTTTTTCTATGTATATGGTACTGAGGAATCGAACCTAGGTCTTCATGCATCCTAAGCAAGCACTCTACCACTAGGCCAAACCCAGCCCTACTGTATTTTTTAAATGATCATATCCTCTAAAATTAAAGTAACTTCAGGACCCAGGTTGTACTTTCTCTCTTCCTACCAATCTCTCTTCCTTTCCTTTCTCCCTTCTTTTCCTCTCACCCTCCCTTACTCTCTAAGTCTTAAACACCGCCTTAGTGAACTCAAGCCTTATTGTATCTACTTAGCTCTCTCACTTAAGGTTGGCTGGCTCTCTACACCACTTGAGACATACCTCTATGTCTGGCTTTCACTGGTTAATGGGAGATAAGAGTCAGTCAGATGTGTATGCTTGGGCTGGCTTTGAACCATGATCCTCAGATGTCAGCTTTCTGAGTAGCTAGGGCTAAGGTGTGAGAAGATACCAGAACCAGGCTCATAAACGACATTTAAACCAACGAATCTGGCAAAAAAACGCTTTTTTCACACACAAAAAAATCTAAATCTGCTACTTGTTAATATCAAAAGGAAAAAAAAATCACGTTTCAAATACATTTCATATTAAATAATTTTACTGCAAATATTTTTCAAACCTGTAAATTAATGTTACAATTTAACAAGTTGTACATATTCCAGAGATTTCTTTTTTTTCTGCCAGTCCTGGAGCTTGAACTCAGGGCCTGAGCACTGTCCTTGGGTTTTCTCAAAGCTAGCACTTGAGCCACATAACCATTTCCAGCTTTTTCTTCGTATGTGGTACCAGGAATCAAACCCAGGTTTTCATGCATGCTAAGTGAGCACTCTACCAATAGGCCAAACTCCCAGCCATATTCGTGATCTCTACTGGATTTCAATTACTGGAAATACAAAGGACACTTACAATATTCATATGAAGTAAACCACTACAATAGTACCACCAGTGCAAAAAAAATGTATTTAAAGACATCTACAAAAAGAAGCCTAGAGGGAGCATGTTCGACATGCATGTTCAACTATTTAGGGGCAAGTATACCAAGTCTAAAATTAATTTTGAAATGCATTTAAAAAAAATAGGGGGACAGCGCCCAGGCCCTGAGTTCAAGCCCCATGACTGACAAAAAGGGAAAAAAAAGAAAAGAGAAAGAAAGGGGCACCAGTGTTTCACACCTAACGTTCGTGACTCAGGAGACTGAGATCTGAGTATCAAGGTTTTAAGCTAGCCCAGGCAGAAAAGTCTTATCCTATTAACCAGCAAAAAGCCAGAAATAGAGCTGTGGCTCAATTGGTAGAATACCAGAATTAACTGAAAAAGCTAAGGCACAGCATGCAGGCCTTGAGTTCAAGCTCCAGTACAGCACTAGCATGAGCAAGCACCCCGTCCCATACACATATAATCAATACAGAAAAGAAAAACACTATTACAGAAAAGGATGGAAAAGTATGTGATAAAACATCTTTTTTGATGTTGCCTTTTCAGGTTCTAGGGCTTGAATTCAGTGTCTAGGTACTATTCCTAAGCTTCTTTTGCTAAAGGCTAGTACTCTGCCACATAAGCCACAGTGCTACTTCTGGCCTTGTCTGTTTATGTGGTACTGAAAAATCGAATCATGAATGCTAGGCAAGCACTTTACCAATAAGCCACATTCCCAGTCCCATGACAATTATTAATGGCAGAACTAAAGTAGGTAAAGTAGGTATACTGCGTTCACATCAAAATTCTTCCTTCCCATTTGAAAACTTTTTTAATGATCTGCTTTTAAGAAATGCATAATAAGGGGCGGGGGAGGGGGAAGGGAAATGGGGACCATGACATGTGAAAGGGTATCAATGTGTGGGAATTAAGGCACCATTTATCTGGCAAATATCATGTAACCCTTTTATTAATTACAATAAAAAATATATTAAAAAAAAGAAATGCATAATATAGTTGGGTCTGACGGCTCACACCTGGCTACTCAGTAGACGGAGATCTGAGAAACACAGTTCAAAGCCAGCCAAGGCAGGAAAGTCTATGAGACCCTTCTGTCCAGAAAACCAGAAGTAGAGCTGTGATTCAAAGTGGCAGAGCACCAGCCTCAAGCAAAAGAGTTCAACAACAGCACCCACTGAGTTCAAGCCCCGTAACCAATCAAAAGGAAAAAGGAAAAAGAAAAGAAATGGGAAATACAGTCTAAGTACATCAAAAAACTAGGCGTATTTATATAAGTAACTTGCTTCAAATTATTTTCACAATGTATATGGTATAATCTCATCCCTTACAAACGTAAGTAACAGAAGGATTTGATAGTCTCCAGGATGTAAGTTTAATTCTTTCCATTGTAACAGTGATTTTATCAGATCATTTAAATTTTTGTTGATGAAACAATAAGGCCATTTACACAATTATGAAGTGGTATGAGTTTGTTTATGTACAAGAATGGTTCACTAGCCTTGTAAGTGCAGATCAATTTCTTTTTTCTTTTTTGACCAGTGCTGGGGCTTGAACGTGGGGCACGGGCACTGTCCTTGGGCACTTTTTGCTCAAGGCTAATGCTCTGCCACTTTAGCCACAGTGCTACATCCGGCCTTTTCTGTGTATCTAGTACCAAGGAATCAAACAGAGCACTTTACCACTATGCCACACTCCCATCCCCAGACAGATCAATTTCTTTTAAAGAAAATATGAACAGAAAAAAATCCCATGATCATAGTCTAACCATAGGGCATTTTAATATAACTCAAATAATAGTTTGAGAGCTGGGAGTTTTGCCTAGTGGTAAGAGTGCTTGCTGAGCATGTATAAAGACCTGGGTTCAATTCCTTGGTATCACATACATGGGAGGGGAGGGGGTTGTAAATAAGGCAGAAGTGGTGCTGTGGCTCAAGTGGTAGAGTTCTAGACTTGAGGGAAAAAAAAGCCCAAGGAGAGGCCGGGAGTTTGTTCTAGTGGTAGAGTGCTTACATAGCATGCACGAAGATCCAGGTTCGAGTCCTTGGTACCACATACATAGTAAAAAGCCGGAAGTGGTGCTGTGTATAGAGCACATACAAAGACAAAGATAAAAAAGGAAATGTTGGTTGGGAGTTTGGCCTAGTGGTAGAGTGCTTGCCTAGCATGCACCAAGACCAGGACAGAGGTTTGATTCCTTAGTACCACAAACATAGAAAAAGCCCGAAATGGTGCTATGGCTCAAGTGGTAGAGCACTAGCCGTGAGCAAAAACCCTAAAGGACAGTACCCAGGCCCTGAGCTCAAGATCAAGTCATACACACACAAAAAAGGAATAGTGCACACACACACAAAAAGGAATGGCAGAACAGAAAGCTAAAATACTATTTTCTGAATTCTCCGTAATTCTCCAATAAACATAGCTAAGGTAACTTCACCAATATCTTTATATTCTCCAAACTTGTATGTTATCACAGTTTAGCTGGTATCTTCTTCTTTTTTTTTTTTTTTTTTTTTGCTAGTCCTGGGGCTTGAACTCAGGGCCTGGACACTATCCCTAAGCAACTTTTACTCAAAGTTAACACTCCATCACTTGAGCCACAGCATCACTTCCAGCTTTTTCCATTTATGTGGTATTAAGGAATTGAATCCAGAGCTTCAGGCATGCTAGGCAAGTACTCTACCACTAAGGCCATGAGTTTTTCTTAAAAATCCTTCTGAAAAGCTATAAAGAAAAAATCTAAAACCTGATTGATATTTAAAATTTCAAAAACAGGCTGGGTGCTGGTGGCTCAGGTCAGTAAGCCTAGCTATAAGAGAGGTTAAGATCTGAGGATCACAGCCAGGATCCACCCCAGGCAGAACGAGATTTTTTTTTATTTTTTTTTTTATTTTTTGTGTGGTTCATGGGGCTTGAACTCCGCCTGGGCCCTGTCCCTGAGCTCTTCAGCTCAAGGCTACTGCCCTACTCTTGAGCCAAGCCCTACTTCCCATTTTCCAGAGGTTAATTAAAGATAAGAGTTTCAGGTCCTTTTGTTGTGCCCGGGGTTAGCTTTTGAGCCTTGATCCTCAGATCTCAGCCTTCTGAGTAGCTAGGATTACAGGTGTGAGCCACCAAGGGGCAAGCCAGGATTAGACTCTTATCTCCAGTTAACCACCAGAAAACCAGAAGTGGCACAGTGGCTCAAAGTGGTAGAACTCCAGCCCTGAGTAAAAGAGCTCAAGAACAGTGCCCAGGCCCATAGTTCAAGCTTGAGGACTGACAAAAATAATGAGTAAATAAGTAAATAAAATTATAAAAACAAAAAAGCAATCTCACAAAACACCTCAGCAGTTGAAAACTATAGGGTCTGGGATGTAACCACGTAGAATGTCTGATTACCATGCTGAATGCCCTCAGCTCAATCAATACACAGAATATGGTATATAAAATCAGAAAGTCCATGAACTTACTTTAACACACATGTAGCTTTGATAAGAATTAAATCTAAGTATATAAAGTAACTTAAATCAATGGCCAGATATTAAATACCTTTTCTACCAAAAGACTTATTTTTGTTGATTATTTACAATCAGATGAAGATTTAATATAAAAAACAATGTATATCTCACAGAATCTGCTTTATTAAACAATTACTTCAGGGCTGGGAATGTGGCTTGGTGGCAGAGTGCTTGCCTAGCATGCATGAAGCCCTGGGTTCCATTCCTCAGTACCGCATAAACAAAAAAGTCAGAAGTGGCACTGTGACTCAAGTGGTAAAGTGTCAGCCTGAAGCAAAAAGAAGCTCGAGACCATGCCTAAGCCCTGAGTTCAAGCCCTAGGACTGACCAAAAAGAAAGAAAGAAAAAATTACTTCAGTTACATCTAGTGCATTAAAAAACATATTAAATACTTACATACCTTTAAACATACAACAATAACCATGTGAGATATAAGGTAACTTAAAATACTTGCTATATAAAACTTTGCTATTAATATTCTTCAGAAAGTTACATTTTTTATTTTCTTCTTTGCCAGACCTAGGGCTTAAACTAAGAGCCTGAGCACTGTTCTTGGGTTTTCCTCAAGGCTAGTGCTCTACCACTGGAGCCACAGCACCACTTGTAGCTTTTCTATATATGTGGTACCAAGGAATCAAACCTGGGTCTTCGTGCATGCTAAGCAAGCACTCTACTATTAGACCAAACTCTAAGGGGAAAGTTACATTTTTTATTTCTATATTTTATCTAGGTAGCAATGGATTACTTAGTACCACATACATAGAAAAAAGCAGAAAATGGTGCTGTGGCTCCAGTGATAGAGCGTTATCCTTGAGAAAGCCCAAGGACAGTGCTCAGGCCCAGAGTTCCAGGCCCAGGACTGGTAAAAAAAAAAAAAAAAAAAGTTTTTATATAATGTCACCAAAGTTTCTGATAATTTTCAGTATTTCTCTATAACAAAGCCAGTTTTCAATATTCTGTACCACTCTGTAAACATGAGATTTCCTGAACATTTTGGTACCATGAAAGGACAACTTTCTAAAAACCCGAAGGCAAAACGTGGCCTATTGCAATAAAACTTAATGCTTTCTTTAAAGTCAATTACAATAAAAACTATGTATTTTTCCAATTGTACATATTACAACAAAGCTTTTATATTTACCCCACATTAATAAAAACAATGAATAAAAACATAATTTGATTTCATTCATAAAGTAATGGATTTTACAATCTTTAAAACAATTTTCTGGGGCTGTAGCTTAGTGTTACTAATTGCTCAGCAATGTACAAGCCCTGATTTCAATTCTCAATACACATTAACAGCTCTAATAATGGGTGCAGAGGCTCACATCTGTAATCACAGCTACTCTGGAATGGGAAGACTATAGGTTAAAGCAAGCAGGAGCAAAAGGTTTTCAAAACCTCATCTCAAGAGGTTCAGTCTGAGGAAACACTAGGCAAAAAGAAAGATGCTACCTGAAAAACAACTAAACCAAAAAAAAAAAAAAAAAAAAGGCTGAGTCAAGTGAGAATGCCTGCCTAGCAGGTACAAGACACCTAAAGTCCCAACCCTAATACCACAAAAAAACAAAGATAAATATTATTCCTAGCATGTTTTAAAAACTCTTTCACAGAAAAGTCACATCTGATGAAGAATTGTATTACGTAAACACAGATAAAAAGCGTAGGGTTACCATACCCATGGAATCAAGGAATCCTTCCTGTGGTCTCCCCTAGGCAGTTCCTGAAACGCCTGTGCAGAATAACAAAAACTCTTCTGACAAAAACTTTTCTTGTGACAAAAACCATTTTAAGTCCTTGTGACAAATAATGAAGAAATGTAAACAATCTGTTACCAAATAAAATAAGACAGTTCTTTCAGGTAGTAATTCCCAAATGTCTTTTATAGCCCATGTACAATTTCTTAAGAGTCTGAACAAGTCAAAAGAAATTTTATATTATATCGTCCTTTAGAATACTAGCACTCAAATTCATGTTAAATGTATCTCCTTATATAAAGTATGAAGCCAAGCAGTTAAAAAAGACTCAACTATTTAGTTCAATACATTTCTTAAGTTTATATGATCATAAAAATTCTTTAAGAGGAAAAGGTACTATACCTTAACATCAGAATACCTCAAAAAAAAAAATTAGCTAACAATGACGTAAGAGACTTTAACCAAGATTACTATATGAGTCTAAATATTTAAAATTTATACATACACACATATATATTCCCACATTTACAATGAATGATCTTTCCCCACCTTTTTAGAAGCAATCTTCCATAACTCTTAGCACATAAATAAGAACTCGTTTTCATTCCTTCAAGACTACAATGTTCCACATTCTGCCACCAGTGTTAATATTTTTTGGATTATGTAGTCCTCTCTAATATATGCTAGGAATATAATACAGCAGAAAGAAATATGTGGTTGAACAAATGTCCAAAAGGTAGATCAAGTGAGCATAACCACAGCTTTCTGTAAGACAGAAAGCAATAATACAATCCAAACACTGAAAACTACTTTTTGTTCAAATTTTCTCTAACTATGCTAAGCTCTGTAAATATAATATTCACTACCTTAAAAAAATCTAGGACAAAGGGCCTGGAGCCTGGTAACGTGCTTGCCTACCATGCACAAAGCCCTGGGTTCGATTCCTCAGTAATACATACACAGAAAAACAGAAATGGTGCCGTGGCTCAAGTGGTAGAGCATTAGCCTTGAGGAAAAGCCCAAAAACAGTGAACAGGCCCTGAGTTCAAGCCCCAGGACTGGAAAAAATAAAAAAGTCTAGGACAAAAAATTTCACAATGTACTTTCCACAAATCATTTTTTTGCCTAAGACAAAAGCAACAAATTTCATTCTCTAAAAAGAAATTGGTTAATATTAAAAGATTTTAAAATCTATAATAATGATGTACTTTTAGCAATAGGGAAATACATAATTTACTGATACCCAATGCCATTATCCTGTTTTCCAATGTTTAAATTGTCAAATCATTACTCAATACTATTATTCTGCTTTCCAATACTTAAAGTAAAACAATATCCAAAATTTTAGAACCACTAGGCAAGCCGGGCACTGGCAGCTCACACCTGTAATCCTCATTTCTCAGGGGGCTGAGACCTAAGGATCGAGGTTCAAAGCCAGCCTGAGCAGGAAAGTCCATGAGATTCTTATCTCCAATTAATCATCAGAAAACCTGAAGTGGTTCTGTGGTTCAAGTGTTAAAGCAATGGCTTTGAGCTCAGGCCCAGACTTCAAGCCCCATGAATGACAAACAAGAAACTAGGCAATCAGACACAAATGTCTCATACCTGTATTCCAAACTACTCAAAAGACTGAAATCTGAGGAGCAGAGTTTGAAGCCAACCCGGCAGGAAAGTCTGTGAATTCTGATCTCCAATTCATCAGCAAAAAGCCAGAAATGGAGCTATGTCTTCAGTAGAGCACTAGCCTTGCTCAAAAAAAGCTTGTCAAGGGCAGTAACCTGGCCCTAAATATAACCTCCAGGATTGAAAAAATAAAATAAAGCAAAAAGCAAACTAGGGGCTAGGGGTATACCTCAAAGATGTAATGGTCCCATAGCAGTCCTCTCCCACCCCTCCCTCAAAACCCCTAAAAACTACCAGCTATTAATACTTTGATGAATCTCCATTCTCCATCACCACCACAACGGAAGTATTCAACCCTTAATTGTATTTTTAACACTATTCCAACCTGTATTTGAATCTGCAGGGATTTTTTTATTTTTGGTCATAGTGAGGATTATACTCACAGCTTCTTGCTTGCTAGGCAGGTGGTCTACCACATGGAAATTACCTCAGCCCAAAACGTGTGGTAATTTTCCTCTATATTTTTTATGAGCATCAACTCATTGTACATGGGTGTTTCCCATGTGCCTTGATCAGACTCACCTCTGTCACTCTTTCTTACCACCTCCTGGCCCCCTTCCGCTCAATCTTCCTGTTTTTTCTTGGCAGCACCAGAGTCTGAACTCAGCCTTGTGCCTGCTATGCAACTGTTGTAACACTGAGCTATGCTTCAACCCCACTTGAAGTAATTTTCAGCAAAAATCAAACTGGAACACCTCATGTAAAGAAAATACGGTTGGGAACTAGTGGCTCATGCCTATAATCCTAGCTATTCAGGAGGCTGAGATCTAAGAATTGTGGTTCAAAGCCAGCCAGGCCAGCAGGAAAGTGTGAGACTCAAGTGGCAGAGTGCTAGTCTTGAGCAAAAGGAGCTAAGGGACAGTGCTTAGGACCAGAGTTTAACCCTCAGGATAGGCAAAAGAAAAAATAAGAATATATACTACCTTAACAACAACAAAAAAATTTCTCCCTTCCCGTTTCCCTTTCTCTTCCCCCATTATGCCATCTAAAAAAAATCTATTTCAATGTTCAAAACAGTCTAAACATAATATACAAAGATAAAAATAATGTTCATCTTCATTTATTTATATTTTATAACCTACTTTCAGCTACCTATAATCTCCAAGGAAAATTCTCCTGGCCTATAAACCCACAACTGTTATCCACATGCAAGCATACTAAATGAATTCACTTTATGGATAGTCTCATCAGTTGAAGTAATGAGCGGAAAAATAAGTGAATACTAAAAGTTTAACTCCCTAAAAATCTGAAACCGTTAGGACACTTACCTGATTTGTCTGGCTACTTAAGTATGGCTCAAAATCATCGTCATTTACAGCATCTTTTTGATGAATCGAACCGTTTTGTACTGAAACTAAAAAACATATTTGCATTAGTAGTAGTAACTGTCACAGTACAACCTAAGCTTTTTTTTGCAAGTCAACTCAAAAAGAAGAGTTTATATTTCACGAAGTACCTACTGATTTAAATACATGTTTCTGCCACAGAAAACTAAGAAATTCTGTGATATATATAACTCAATGATTATATCAACATAAGCTATATACACAAGCCCCCCCTTTCAAAATTTAAAATACCCAATTTCAATATTGTAGTTACATAATAATGATGGAAAGAGTTCCCTAATACTGTATTTGAGTTGAAAACAGCTATTCAAAGTGTCATAAACACCAGACTTCTACTGCCTCAGCATCCAAGTTCTAACATTATAGTTGTATACTACCATGTCTGGCCTTGAAATAATTGATATAGTAAATGTCTTCAAAGAATGTAGCTAATATTCTCTTTAAAGACACCAAAATAATAGGCCGGGAGTTTGGCCTAGTGGCAGTGTGTTTGCCTAGCATGCACAAAGGCCTGGGTTCCATTCCTCGATACCACATAATATAGAAAAAGGTGAAAGTAGTGTCGTGGCTCAAGTGGTAGCCTTGAGAAAGTCCAAGGACAGTGCTCAGGCCCTGAGCTCAAGCCCAGGACTGGCAAATAAATAAATAAATAAATAGACAGACAGATGAAACATCTAAATAAAAAGTACCTTGCTGGATACTCAGGGGGATGAGACTTGAGGATTGCAATTCAAAGGTAGCCTGGACAGGGAAAGTCTGAGACTCTTATCTCCAATGATCAAAAAGCCAGAAATGTCCTGTGGCCCAAAGTAGTAGAGCACTAGCCTTGAGCACAAAAGCTCAAGGACAGTGCCCAGGCCCTAAGTTCAAGCCTCAAAACCAGCATCAAGGAAAAAAAAGGTCACTTTAGGCAAACATGGTTGTACATACCTGTAATCCCAGCACATGGGAAGTAGTTGACTCAGAATGCTCAAGTTTAGTCCAACCTGAGCTACAATGAGTACTAGGCAAAACTATGCCAAATAGTAAGACATTATCTCTAAAAGCAAAACAAAGACCATACTTCTAAATCAAATGTACAAGCACGCAGGAAGAATGTGTTTAGAATGCATAGAATGCACAAAGGCTAAGGGACTAACAAGTTAGCAAGACTCACATGAAAGTACAGTAAGAACATAGCAAAGATAACCATGATACTCTTAAGAGACACATGAAAAAAAGTCAAAAGTAACCTAGAATGTCACATTTTGTTTAGAGGTCACTTCTATAAATGCTCTACAAAGTTACTCTAAATACTCAGAATACCTCAGAGCACAGAACACAAGATTCCTGTTTGAAATTCCAAATCCATCACAAAGACAGGGGACTTCCAGTAGTGACCTAACCTCTCTTAACTCTCTGATGAGCAGCCTGTTCACAGAGGTTATTCATGTCATCTCAGTATTTCATGACAATATTCAGTACTCTTGGATAGTATAACACTAAAAATAAGATCCAAATAGGACTCAACATGAAGCCATACAACAAAAGCAGGTAAGTATTACTACACTGGATATGGTAATATTATGTAAATTACTACTGAAATATGAGAAAAGTTTGAATTTTTGAAGAATGTCAATCTCTTTTTTAAAAAAAGTTTCAATATTTAAATATTTAATGCTGCATATTACAATGCCACAGGGGGGAAAAAACACAAGGTAAAAGGTTTTAAGTGGTGTATTCTTCTGTAAGGTAGTAACATCTTCACTATCTCTAATTTTGCCACCAGCTTACATCATTTAAAATTAGTAGTTAACACTGGCAAAGATATATGCAACCCCTCCCTAGTGCTTTGCCATGCAATGAGCAGTGGTATACTCTGTGAACTTCAAAGTAGACCTTTTGATACTGCATGATCCCTCAGGAGCCACCTGAACGGAAAGTCAGTTTGATCCTGATTCCACTGTAGCTTAATTATATTTGAAAAGGACTGCATTAGAGCTAGGGTTGAGCTACACATGTCTTCCAGAATTTAAATATGTATTAACCCACTAAAAACAAAAATAAAAATGGTGCCTTAAGATATACATCCAGTGCTATTTTAAACCAGGCCTAATCACTGCTGTCCAAGACATTCTGATATACATGTTCTTTCCTCCTGGTTTTACTACTCCTATATCAAAAGTAGTGATGCATGGACTTTTTACTACTAGAAAAAAAAATTCCTCAGTAATAACACTATATATTTATAAAAGAGCTAATATATAGATTAAATCCTCAAATTTATCGACTCCATGTGGCTGATATTAAAAAAATACCTACTTAACAGACTTCAAATAAAATACTAATTAACTAGTCATTGAGTTTCAGAATACCCTTCTTTACAAAACTCAACTGACATATGAAAACTTTCTGAACATCGTTTAATGACAATCTAATGTTCTGGAGACTGAAAATATAAGGTAGTAATGAAATCCAATCCAGTTCCACATCCGTAAAAATTCTTCAGGGGAAAAAAGAACAGATGACTTACATGATTCTTCGCCTGTTTCCTCTGCTCTATGAAACAGAGTCAAATCAAGATAGAACATGGGCCTTAGAAGCCAGGTGATTCTTTGCTCTGGTCCTGACTACATCAAGTTAGGAAAGATGTGTGCATCATGTTTTCCCACCTATAAAAACAGCGACAATACCATATACCCTCTATTTCCTTAGAGGAATGTTGTGAGGATTAATAATAAAATGAAGCCTAAAATGATAGCAAAGAGCTCTGAAATTATTGGGGGAGAAGATAGAAGATAAAACAACACTGCCAAAATATAAGGCATTTTCAACTACTTTTCTCAAACATTAAATCTTAATTGTAAAGTGCGGTTGTACAAAATGATGCAGTACATGGTCCTTCAGTTAGAAGGGGAAGGAAAAAGGAGGAAAAAGATTATTATCTTTTCCAGTACTGCTTATTATAAACTTAAGGGACAAGAGAAAGGAGACATGGAAACCTAAGAAAGCATGTGACCCTTGCATTCACAGTGCTTACAACTAAAGGTACAGCACAGTTTTATTGTAGCAAGCAAACTTTTTACTGGCTAATAATGTCATTAAAAATACTCCTAAGTTTCAAACTATCTTCTGGTATTATCTTTACCAAGTATAATAGAGTTCTGACATTTCACATAAGTATAATTTGTTAAATTTTTAATCATACTTTAAGAATACTTTTGTCTTAGCAAAGACTCTTTAAGACAATTCAGAAAAACTCCTTTTAGTGGTAGGCAAATATAGTCATAATACACAATGTTCCTATGTGAAAATGGAACTAGGATACTTGGGCAGATGGAAAAGTTAAGAATATGTGGAAAATAATGATGACATGGGTATCTAAACTGATATGCTGAAATGAAAACCCTTTAAAGATTACTAAAGATTACAAAACTTAAAAATTGGAAAAAAAATTCCTTTTTAAGTATGAGGCACATTGGTTCATATCTACACTTTCAGGTATTTGGAAGGAAATTGGAAGCATTGAAGTTCAGGCCAGCCAGAGCAACACAAGATGGCCCCATCCCTCAGGGGGAAAAAAAAAAAAAAAATCAGCCCAGACTGGCCAAGACAAACAACAAAACACTATTGCAAAAAGGACTGGATCCAAAATCCTCCAGGAAAAAAGGGTTAGAGTTGTGGCTCGTGTAGTATAAATCTGCCCACCAATCTCAAGCCCCTAAGTTCAAACTCCAGAACAAGAAGAAGCCACCCACCTTTTTATTCTGGGGCCAGAGTGTGGCCTAGTGGTAGAATGCTTGCCTAGCATGCATGAAGTCCTGGGTTTGATTCTTTGGTACCACATACACAGAAAAAGCAAGAAGTGGTGCTGTGGTTAAAATGCTAGAGCGCTAGCCTTGATAAAAGTCAAAGACATTGCCCAAGTCCTGAGTTCAAACCCCAGGACTGACCAAAAAAAAGTTTTTATTCCTTCAGTACGTGAAATAAGGATATAAGAAAAATCAAAGACACTAAACAAGAGTGTCAGCTGAAGGTAATTCAGAAAACAGTCATCTGTGAAATTACAGTAAATCAACTGAAAATGATAATGCTTTCAAAGCTTTAAGTGCCGCCATGTTCTCAGGGACATGCATTCTTCAAAAGCTTGCTAAATTTTGAATTCAAGACTGTAACTAAGAATACTAAAGTTGTAATTCAGGAAAATAGCTATGCTTTGACAAAAGTAACCAGAAATACTGCAAAACAATTTCACTAGCTTGAACATCAAGTCAGCTAAGGCAGAGTTTTGCTCATTTATACACAGCTACTTATATTAAGTCACTGCTAGCCCAGACTTGGCCTTGTAATTCAATTTTTTCCTTCAAAGGCATACAAATACCAGTAATATATATGTATATTTGTGCACTTGTAGCATTAATACATTAAAGCAACTCATTACTAATACTCTCAGACCAGTAGCTTCTTCCCCCTTTCCCCACCTTAGAAAATGAATAATCTAGCAACTACAATGGCTATTAAAACAATAAACCACTGTAATTACAACAATCCTCTTATCAATAGGATTAATGGCTAGTTATTACTTTCTAGAGAGAAAACTGTGATAAGAAGGTATAATGTGTCCAAGTTCTCTTGGAAATCAGCAGCTACAAGAAGTATTAGAATTCAAGACACTAAGAAATCCAGATCCAGGCTGGGAGTGTGGCTTAGTGGTAGAGTGCTTGCCTAGTATGCATGAAGGCCTGGGTTGGATTCCTCAGTACCACATACACAGAAAAGGCCAAAGTGAGGCTGTGGCTCAAGTAGTAAGCACTAGCCTTGAACAAAAGAAGCTCAAGCATAGTGCTCAAGCTCTGAGTTCAAGCCCGAGGGCTGGCAAAAAAAAAAAAAAAAAAGAGAGAGAAGAGAAAGAAATCCAAGTCCATCATTTTATCCTTGGATCAAATGACGAACAAAATGAGAGAAAATACTGATAAATTATATTTTATAAAGAGCCAAAATACTTACTAATATGTAATTGAGTTTGTAACTAATTTATACCTGCAATATCAGCCATGATATAATGTAATTTACAGAGAATTTTTGTCTGTGAAATCAAATAGATCACTAGGTCAATATGTAAATGAAATGATCTTATAATAAATCAAACTCATAGAAATTAGAACACTCTTGATAGTCTATCTATTGGCCTTACCAAACAAGTACTTTACAGAATTTGTTTACTTACCTTAGAGCAGGTAACACAAGACACTTAGCATTTCAAATAGCCTTGCAAAGTGCCACTTCCCCAAAGATCTAGGATAAAATAATTTATGCTAGGGAATAATGACCACACATTTAACAAATCTCCAAACCTAAATATTTCCTATGGACAGACTAGCAAAATAGTTACTGGATCACCCCTCTTACATTTGGAAATTTTACAAATTATTTTTTTAAAGTAATACACCCCCCTGAGACTACAGAAAACTCCAAAATTAAAACTGAAATACTCAAATTTCTATAGGTATGTATTGAGAGAAAACATCTTTAATTAGTGCAATAAATTTTTGCATTATGAAATGCTACAGTATCTGTCAAGTGCAAATTCTTACATAAAATGTGGTACAAAATTAAAGGAAATCAATCTGGGTAAAGAGAACCTGTTTCTTTTCAAATTCACCAATTCTTAAGTAAAACTCTAGGAAGAATTTTTTCAAAAAAACAAGAAAAATGTTAAACTTATATCTAAAAAGCTATTATACATCTCACTTTCTAAGTAATACTGTTTTTGAAATTTTTTTTTAAAAAGGAAGTATCTTATCTATTTAGGGTCATTTAAATTCTGTTTCAAAACTTTATAAATACACAATACACTGTAATGTTATTTAATTGGCACTATCCCAAGAAGGCAGTTTTTGTTCTAGTTACTGTCACATGACTGTCATGTTTCAGTCAGCTGACATTGTTCATATTAATAGGCAAAAACTACATTTATGTTTTTACAATGTCATAGGTTTAGTACTTGTACTCAACAGTAAATCATATGATCCTAATAGAAAAATCTCATAAATGGCTTCCTTCCCAGTCTTCGGTAATATGCAGGATTGAGTCACACCTTGCAAGCAGAGCTATTTAGCAAGACTATAGGATTGTTGAGTTCCCTTCTGTGTGGCCTCCTTGCAACTGACTTAGGAATCCGCATTTTACAGCATGATCTTCATTAATGTAACAAGGGACTTTATGTGAATTCCAGGCGTGACAAGGCAAACAAGATATGGCAAATAAAATGTCCACTTTAGGAACACACGTAACGGATACATATGGGCAAATATTTATGAAAGAAGTTGTACAACACAAAGAAACTGAAAAATTAAAAAACAAAAACAAAAACCCATGACATTTTCAATGCCTCCTTGAATTGAAATAACACAACGGACAAAGCAGTTTCTTCTAACTATTTTGGTTTCCCTAAAAGTAACTACAAACCCAGAAACTACCCCCCCCAACTTTTGAGTGCCTTATCCGTGAGGGATGATTTTTGGATCTTACTTTCCTTAAGAAAAAGAGGGAGGGGGGAAAAAGCTTGACATAATTGAAGAGTAACATGAGGGCAACACTGAAATGTACTATACGTACATGTATATGCATACATATATACATACATACATGCATGTATACATCCTCTTGTACATATGTATGTGCATATATGTGTGTGTGTATATATATATATGTCCAAACTCACCTTTATTTCCTTGTCCTTTAGGTCTCTGTAGCAAGTCGAAGGGTGCGGTAAACAGAAGGAAGAAGAAAAACAAAAAGTCTGTTGTTAATGGAAGACATTACCCAAGACAAGTTATTTTAAACAATCCGCGTAGGAGGGGTAAAAACCCACCCTATCTTCCGCAGCCTCCAATATTCCAACCACCTCCAGCGTTAAACCTCCCACCGCCCTTCGGATTCCGTATGCGAGTCCATCGGGGTCCTAGTCCCGAGCAGCCGTCTGGAGACTCATTCCAGGATCGAGGCTTCCCCACCTCCGGCGGGGCCCTGCCTGCCTGCCTGCCTGCCTGCCCGCCCGCCGGCCCCCGGCTCCCTGCCCCCTGCCCGCGGGCTCAGGGACAGAGCGCAGGCTCCGCCCGGCCCGGCCCGGCCCCGGCGCCAGGACCGCGGCAACTTGCGCTCCCGGGCGGGCACCGTTATGGGGCCGGAGGCAGCGGCAGCGGCGGCAGCGGCGGCGGGGAGGAGCCGGAGCCCCGCTCGAGGGTGGAGCTCCGGAGCCCAGGCCTTCGCCGAGCCTGGGGCCTCGGCTCCCTCACCTGATCCACGCTAGTGGCTGACATTCTTCACCGCAACCCGAGAGGAGCCGCCGCCGCCGCCGCCGCCGCCTGGGCCTCTCCCCGTGCACTCACAGCAGTCGGCTGCCGCCCTCGGCGAATGATTGTTCCCGCTGCCGCCTCTGCAGCCGTTCGCTGAGAGAGAGAGAGAGAGAAGGGGAAAAAAAAAAAAAGCGGGCCTCGCGCACGGGAGTCGGCGGAAAGGGCCCGTCTTTTCCGCTTGCACGTTCCTCTTCCCCCTTCTTGCTCTCCGCTTCTCGGGTCCACAATGGCGGACAGACTCCTGAGTCTCACTTCCGCTCCGAGCCTCCCTGACCTTCCGCTCTCGACTCTGACGTCCGCGCTCACCTCGCTCTTCCTCCCCCTCCCTCGCGCCACAGATCTTAGCGCCGCCCCCGCGTCGCCACGTCACTGGAGACGCTGGCGGGAGGGAGGGGGAGAGCGCGCGCGCCTCTGGACGGAGGGGCGCATGCGCGGTGGTGGGCGTCCCTCAGCGCTCGCTCCCGCTCTTTGGGGGCTCCGGCTTGCTTTTGGTATTAGGACCCGCGCGGTCCTGCTGCTTTGGAAGGGTGGTCAGATCCCGTTTCCTTCACTCACTGGGGCCGGAAGCGACCGTCGGCTGAGATGGCAGAGCCCGGTCCCAGGCCTCACCGGGGTTCCTGGAGGCCCGCAGACCGAGGCTGCGTGGGCCGCTTGGTGACTCAGCCGCCTGGGGGTTCGCATCGCCGGGCTGTCGCTCACAGGCAGCGGCGAGAGCCGCTGGGCGTGGAGCCGGCACGATGGCGCCCACCGGGCGGGTCGGGGACACGCTTCCCGGGCTGTCTCTGAAGTCAGCCTTCCCCACGGGATGTGTGCCCTCACGTTCTTACTGTCCCCTGGCCCCCCTGCCGCCCTTTGCGTTTTAGGAGTCAGTAAACCCCGGGAAAGGAGGGAAAATTAAAAGTTCTAGTAAAAGAAAAATAGAAACGTTACTCTAAAAAGAAAAAAACGGTGCAAAAGCCAAGGAAAACAAACGTATTTTTGTTTTGTAACGTTGAGAGGTAGAGAGAGATCCTAGAACTCAAACTCAGGGCCTGGGCACTCCAGGCTAACGTTCTTGAGCTTTTTTTTTAGGCAATTAATTGAATAAACATCTCATGGACTTTCCTCCCCTGCCTGGCTTTGGACACAGATCTTCGTATCTCAGCCTGTCGGGTGTAACGTGACTTTTTTAGTTAACATTTTTTGCGATAAAGGCAAAGAATAAAAATAAAATTGCTTGCCATAGTGGTGCAGTGTACCTTCCATGTAAACAAGTAATTTCAATAAGGCCTTTGAATGCTTCAAAGCTATCCCGAGTCAACTACTAATTTAAAAGATACAGAATTGCTCAATTGTAGAATTCGTTTTCTGGATTACATTGTAACAATATTTTAGACTCACTGAAGCATCTAGAGAGGCCTGTGTAATGTCCCTGACTTTACGACTCAAAACTAGTGCTCTGCTATTTGAGCCACAACTTCTCTTCCACTTTTCTGTCGGATAATTGGAGAAAAGAGCCTTGAAGGAGATCTGAAGATCTCATAATCCTGAGTAGCTAGGAGTCCTGCATGAGCCAGCAGTACCCGACTGTGAGGCATTTGTTAAGTTCTAGTTGGACATTGTCCCTTAGCTTCGCATTCATTCTTTGCTACAAGGTCTAGGCCAGGCAGAACCTTGGAATTTCCCACTATTCACATAACCTTTTCAGCTGTTGTTTTTATTCTCTCAAATTTCCTTTTCCTTCATTCCCATGCAGACCTTCTTAGCTTTCTGGAGATTACTTGTACAGCGCTAAAAGGGAGACATTAGGGGTAATGCACAGGAGAAAGCTTTCAGGGCTGTCTTTTATCCTTAATTAGCGGCTATACTCACCACTATACCATTAACTGTGCAAGGAAGCATAAATTTGGTACACAATCAACCTGAGTTTGAAAATCACTGAATTCAACTAAGCCTTAGCTCTGTCCTGACTTCAAAAGGTCTCAAATTCATGGCACAGAGTAAGCTTTCTACCAGTTGTGGCTATAGGTAGCTAAATCTGGCATCCTTTGCAAAGTGATTCCTGGAATGATATAAAAACATATCTATTGAGCATTCATTAAATGTTAGGCGCAGTGATAATCATTCAAATCCTTACAGCATCTTGGATAATAAGTGCTATTATAAAATCTGACACACAGCAGGGCTAAGATATAAGCCCAAATAGCAACTAATTAGTCACTGTGAGAGCCAGGATTTATGCACAAGTAATTTGACCCCAGAATGTATAGCCAGCCATGGTAATAATACTGCCTAATGGTATGGTGTCCAAATAAGCTTCTGGTGTCTTTCATTCCTGCCCTTCAACAAAATTTCTTTTCTTTTTTTATATGGTCTTTCCTCCTAACAATGAGGTCAAAAGTGGTGGAGTAGAATGCTAACAGCTCTGTGATAGAAAGTCATTTAATATTAAGATTTTTTTTCCAATACCAGGCATCAAATTCAATGTATTGTTGTTGATTTGTTTTGTTTTGTTTTTGCCAGTCCTGGGGCTTGTGAACCCAGGGCCTTGGTACTGTCCCTGAGCTTCTTTTGCTCAAGGTTAGTGCTCTATCATTTGAGCCACAGAGCCACTTCCAGCCTTTTCTGCTTATGTGGTACAAAGGAATCAAACCCAGGGCTTCATGCATGATAGGCAGGCACTCCACCACTGAGCCACATTCCCAGCCCTTAAATTCAGTGTTTTCTGTATGTGGAGCAGGCAGTCTACTACTGATCTAACATCTTCAATCCTCTAATAAATCTTTTGGAAACCCTTAAAACTAGCTCCAGAACTATGGGCGTCCTTCTTGGACATCCATGAGGTGGGTAAGATGGCGACAGAGCCCACGAGTAATCCCAGGAACACTGACTCCGGAGACCAGACTCTTGGTGCAGATCTGATCTTTGTTTTACAAACATGCTCACTAAACACAGATCGAGCGGTCATAGTCACATCATTAAATAGGGACAACCTTCAGCCAATGGTGTCCTGAGACACGCCCCACTTGCTCCAAGCCAGTGGGTCCGGGTACCCTCTGGCTCCTGACTGCTTGTGTAGCTGAGTGTGTAGGTGCTGAAGGGCAGATGGCAAACAGCAGTACTCCATACAGAACCTCAAAGAAGATATTTTGGGAAATGTTGTTCTAGCATCTAAAACACAGGGATGAGGAAACTCTTTTCTGCCAACAGCCAATCATTTCAAATTATCAGTATAGGCAGATGGTTGTGAGTAACTGAGAAAAAGTGTAAGAGAAGTATGATTGTCTCTCTTGCCATGTGCCAAATCATTTGCAGAGGACTTAGACTGTCTATGGGCAGAATGTTCTCTGCCCCTGGTTGTACACAAAATTGGCCTTGTGGTCAACACAGTACAGTACAAAGCTTGAAATCAAACAGAACCAGCTGGATTGGAGACCCCCTTCAACTGATCCCTGTGCTCTTACACAGTGACGTTCTACTCTGTAGCATTAGAACTTCTGGTGACAATGGTTTCCATTAAAATGCAATTTAACTGCAGGTATCATCAAAGTTCCAAATAGCAGAAACTTAAGATATTTGTCTGTTTTTCTCCCACACAAAAGGTTGTCCCGAGGTATTCTATAGTGGCAGATCTCCAGGCTCCCGTTATCAAAATAGGTCTGGGGATAAGGTAGACCCTTCAAAGCCCTGTCACAGAATGCCTATTTCCTCCGAGAGGGTCCAACTGCCTAACAGTTCATTTTGCTTTGAATTCCTCAATCCATACAATGATTCAAGACCTCCTGAACCAAATTCCCCTCAAAAGCCCATCTGCTGACAGCCAAGCTTTTGACACATGAGGCTTCCAGGGACATTTTATCCCTCCTTTTCTGTATTAGCATACATGTGACATTTCCATGTGTGTATAAAATATATACCAAGCAACTTCACTCCTTTTCACTTTCTTCTATCCCACTCCCTGTCCTCCAAACAATTTCAACCCGTTGCATTTTTGTTTCTATTTCCAAGATGCAAACAGACTACTTGAACCATATTATCCCTCTCCACTTTGATGGAGAGGGATACCCCTACCACAGAGCCTGTTTTGCTTTCTAGTCATTCATATCATTTTAGTGAGCATTAATTTCAACAAGGAGTTGAAACATGGTATTTCAGACGAGTATGTATGTTGCTGAGAGTAACCCTCTCCATTGCTTTCTCTTTCCCTTCCCCAACCTGTTGAGCAATAGCTTTCCTTTAGATTCTTGTGTTAGCTTCATACATAGTTTCACTTTATTTTGAAATTCTTCACCATCCATCTTTCTTTTTCCTTCATTCCTGCAAGGGAAATTTTAGATTTTGAGAATCTGCTTTGTTCTCAGAAGACAATCTTGTTCCAGCTTGGCCCACTGACTGCCCTTCTCCTAAAATTCTCCAGCCCAGAATCCTTATCTAACTTGCCAAGCCCACTCCCCAACACCTCTCCTCTCCAACCAGATGACAAGTGCTTGAGTTTCCTGAAGCAGAACACATCTGGCTAAGCAGGAGTCTTGTTCAAACAATAGGTTTCTAAGGCTGGATGTGGTGGCTCACTCCTGCAATCTTAGCTTCTCAGGAGGCTGAGATCTGAGGTTCAAAGCCAGCTAGCCCTTGCAATAAGAGTCTATCTCCAATCAATCACTAGAAAATGGGAAGTGGGGCTGTGGCTCAAGGGTAGGGTGGTAGCCTTGAGCTGAAGAGCTCAGGGATAGCGCCCAGGCCAGAGTTAAATAATAATAATAATAATAATAATAATAATAATAATAATAGTAATAGGTTTCTGGTACCTGGCCTACACCATAAACTAAACACTTTGAACCCGATAGCTACTTGCAACCCTTAAACTTACCCATGACCCTACTTAAGTCCCTCGACTCCTTCCCCCTTACACCTGGTGTCTCCTGACTCTCTCCAAGTCACTACTGAATAACTCTTGATCTGCCCTGTTAAGGTCAGATGCCGTCATTCTCATCTTTTAAATCTATCCTTTTCCCTAACAGATTTAAGCCACAATACTACATGATCCCTAAAATGAAAACAGTAACTAAAATCAACTGAAGCTAAGGGGATTATATATGATTAACTTTTGGTCTGCTGCTCCTAGGGTTCAATATGGTGCATTACTTCCAGCCATCATCACATTTCTACTCAGAAAGTCAGGTATGTGTGTCTGTGGGAAGCACATCAGTTTTATTTTTTTTAAGATGTTTTGTAGACATTCTCCACTTCTGCTAATACTCAGTGGTAGGCAAGCTAGGAAAGGAATTCCAAATGGCCATGTTCTGAGTTAAAAGTCAAGAAGTTTAGGGCTAGAAATTTGGCCTGATGGTAGATTGTTTGCCTAGCATGCACGAGCCCTGGGTTCGATTCCTCAATACCCCATACACAGAAAACACCAGACGTTGTGCTGTGGCACAAACAATAGATCACTAGCCTTGAGGAAGCTCAGAGACAGTATTCTGGCCCTGAGTTCAAGCCCTAGGACTAGCAAAACAAAAAAAGTCAATAAGGTTATTACTAAGGAAGAAGTAAAATAAAATGTGATTAATGAACTGTGTTCACAGTAATTTCATAGGTTCATGTTGTTTAGAAGTATTTAAACTTTTTCTTGAATTTTGACCACCATTTTAGCCAAAAATTATCAGATGTTTTATTAGCTTTGTATAACAAAGGAAGGAGTCAAGCATTGGAAAATTCTATTTAAGAGCTGATCAATCCATTTCCTCTGTGTGTGTGTGTGTGTGTGTGTGTGTACATGCCTGCACACACACATGCCACTCTTGGGACTTGAACTTTAGGTCTAGGTCTGGTTGCTTCTCCTGAGCTTTTTCTAAAAATATATTTTTTTGGGGGGGAGGGGGTTTATGGGGCTTAAACTCTAGCCTGGGTGCTGTCCCTGAGCTCTTCAGCTCAAGGCTACTGCCCTATCCCTGGGCGTGGGAGCTGTCCCTGAGCTCTTCAGCTCTAGGCTACTGCCCTACCCTAGAGCCATAGCCCCACTTTTCATTTTCTAGTGATTAATTGGAAATAAGCATTTCATGGCTTCGTATTGCCCAGGCTGGCTCTGAACCATGATCCTCAGATCTCAGCCTCCTGAGTAGCTAGGATTATAGGCAGAAGCCACCATGCCAGCTTTTAAAAATTTTTTTATTGTAATGTATAGAGGGGTTACAGTTATATTCACCAGATAGTAGGTGCATTACTTCTCATACATTGAAACCCCTTCTCATGTTTTGTCCCCATTACCCTTCTCCCATGCCCTCCCCTCGGCTTGTTCCCCCCCCCCTTGCCTTTCCTATTTCAAATAAACAAATAAAGGTAATATACAATATGCCAGCTAACAAAGTCATATCCAGTAACAATATGAGATTAATCAAAGGACAACAAAAGAAAAGAGAAATAGCATAGTACATTAAGAACAGCAATCACACAAGATAAAGCTCTTGTTTTCATATCCTGGAGATCCTTTCATTTAGTCTCCTCCTATATGACCTTATGTATCTAGGTTTTAAACTATTGTAATCCTCTGCTAGGAGAGTCCTAGGTGTGTACTAATTATTACAAATGAGGGAAACCATTGAGCCTATGTTCCTTTGGGTCTGGCTTACTTCTCATCATATGATTTTTTTCCAACTCTTTTCATTTCCTTACAAATGGGGCAATGTCATTCTTTCTGACAGCAGTATAGAATTCCATTGTGTATAAATACCACATCTTCTTGTTCCAATCATCTACTGTCAATCATGGTGCTAGAACTCTGAGCATGGGTGCTATCCCTAAGCTCTTTAGCTCAAGGCTAGATTCATACCATTTCCGATTTTCTGGTGGATAATTGGAGTAATTTCTCAGACTTTCCTGCCCAGACTGGCTTTGAACTGTGATCCTCAGATCTCAGCCTCCTGAGTAGCTAGGATTACAGGATACAGGCATGAGCCTCTGGTGCCTTGCCTTCCCCTACACTTATCACTTATTTGTACAGAGTTACATTTTGACATGCCCATGCTTGCATATAATCAGACTCATTCGCTCCTTCCTTGCTTTTTTTCCCCTTCCTAAACCAATCCTCGTAGGCTTCATCAGTCCATTTTCACTTATATTCATAAAGCATATTAACCATGTATGGACTATACTTGACCCTTGACCCTCTTTATTCACCTTCTCCCTCTCACTTATACCCACAACCTAAATAAGACCTGGTTTACATTCCTGTCATTCAATTGTTTTTCTTTCTTTTTTTTAGTGTATGATAACTATTCAAAGAGATTTTACTGTGGTATTTCACACATGTATATGTTTATACTTCAGTCACATTAACCCCATTGCTTGCACATTCCCTATTCCTCCCCTACCTGATTCAATCAGGGGTTTTTGAAAGGAAGCATCCTTCAATATTGTATAACACTTAGGGAAAAGTCATTAATAGTTGAAAAAGACCTGAAAGCCAAAATTAACTAAATAAGTCTATTTTGAAACAGAAAAGATGACTGCTTTCTCACTCATTCTTGTTTACTAAATAGATAAGTACAATGTAGAGAAAATAGGCAACAGAAAACATGATGTTGTCTTAGGTTTCCCTCTAGCAGTGTTTTTCACAGTGTTTCCCTGGGGCTAGTAGCAACTTCTCCTAAGAACTCATTACAAATGCAGATTCTCTGGACACAGACCATATTTACTGAATTAGATACTCTAGAGTTAGATTTCAATACAAAACAAACAACAAAATATATCATTTATATTTATTTTCAAGTAATTTTAGATTTACAGAAGTGTCATAAAGAGCACAGAAAGTTTCTATATATCTTCTCATACAACTTCCCCTAAATAACATCTTGCACAACCATCATATCTTCATCAAAACAAGGAAATCACTATGGTAAAATACTAAATACTATTAACTATAGACTTTTGGGCTCTCCAGAGTTTTCTCACTACTGCTGTTTTTCTTTTCTAGTGTTACATTTCAACATCATGTTCCTTTGACCTCCTCTAATTTGTGACAATTTCTTGGTCTTTCCTTGTCTTTTATGATAACAAAAGTTAACAGAGGCTGTTGTTCTCCACTGAGCTCCTACACTACACTCACAAAACAGAAAAAGATTAAGAATAAGCTATTTGTATTTAAATTCCACACCACCAAACTGAAACAAAAGTATTTATTTTACCTCCCCAGAATTCAGTATTCAGGATAACAGTAAAAAGTCTCATTCTAGTTTTAGTTGGCATGATAATATTTAATATGTACAGAGAAAGAGTAACCCAGTATAAGCTAGATTCTTTTCTAAGTGTTGTAATTGTTATTATGAAAGTAATATACAAAGGGGTTACAGTTATATAAGTTAGGTAATCAGTACATTTCTTTTTGGACAGTGTCATCCATTCTGTTGCTCTCTCCAAGATTTTCCCTCCTGCCTCCACCCACAGGGTGTACAGTTCATTTTCAACATAGTGTCCAGTGAGTACCCTGTTGCCTCTGCCCACTTTTTGTCTCTCCATTTCTTGTGGTGGTTTGGTGGTTTTGTTTTGTTTTTTTTTAGTGGGGAGAGTCCATGGTGGTACTTAAACACACACCCCGGCACTGTCCCTGAGCTCTTTCTTTCAAGGCTAGCATACTACCACACTGAGCTACAGCACCACTTCCTGTCTCTCCATTTCTATGCCCCCTTACCCTTCCAAAGACAGATAAATGAACAAACAAAAAGAAAACAAAAACAACAGCAGAGGGAAAAGATCTCTTTTTTTCTATTTCCTGAAGTTCATCTTGATAAATGTTATTTTATATGATCCTCCTTTGGTCACTGCCTGTGAGCACCTAGAGTCCTATATAATTTACCATGTCCCTGGGTTCCTACTTTCTCTTTTTTCTTTCTTTCCTTCCTTCCTTCTTTCCCTCCCTCCTTCCTTTCTTCCTTCCTTCCTTCTTTCTTTCTTTCCAGTACCAGGGGCTTGAACTCTGGGACCTTGAGCTCACATGGCTTGCTTGCTCAAGGCTGGCACTCTACCACTTGAGTTACACCTCCCGTTTTTTGCTTGCTATTTTGGACTTTTCTTTTCTTTTTTGCCAGTCCTGGGCTTGAGCTCAGGGCCTGAGCACTGTCCTTGGACTTTCTCAAGGCTAGAGCTCTACCACCTGAGCCTCAGCAGCACTTCCAGCTTTCTTCTATGTATGTGGTACCAAGGAATGGAATCCGGGTCATCGTGCATGCTAGGCAAGCACTCTAACCACTAGGGCAAACTCCTGGCCCTGCTTGGACTACCTAAGCTATCTCTGAACTTCTGTCTTTCAGTATTCAGACTTCCAAGTAGCTTGAATTATATACTGGCACTGGCTTGTGTTTTGTTTTGTTGTTGTTTTCAGATAGATAAGGCTGAACTGCTGATCTTTCAGTGTCAGCCATTTGAGTGCTGCATTGCAGGGGTGCTTCTTTATGCTCAGCTTCTCCATTTTTCCTCCTCTCTCTTCATCTTCATCTTCTTGTACAATGGATACAGATGTTACCTTCATGAAATTTTGCTAGTATACAGTGATGGAAATGGAAGATGATTCTTGTCAAGCAAATCTACCAGATATGTGTTCCTCTCTGCTCCAAAGGTGAATACTTCCAACTTTTAAGGACAGAAAAATGGTCAAGTACTGATTGCTCATACCTGTAATCCTATCTACTTTGCCTGAGTTCAAAGGCAGCCTGCAGAAAAGTCCCTGAGACTCTTACCTATAACTACTGAAAAAGTCAGAAGTGGAACTCTGATTTAAGTGGTAAATCACTAGTCTTGAGTAAAAATAGCTCAGGGACAGTACCCAGTCCCTAAATTCAAACCCCAGGACTGTCACAAAAACAAAATAAAAACAACAACAAAAATCCAAAAAAATGCTTTCATTCCCTGGGGATCCCTATTCCTATAATGCTAGGATTAAATCTCAGGAAAAATGAACACAAAGAACAAGGAAAACTAGTAAAGGAAGCCAGGGAGATGCTTGACTTCTTCACAGTATGTACTGGAGATATGTATGCAAGGAATCTATCCTAAAGAAGCTGTCCAAATCCCAGCTATTCCAAACTGAGTCCAACCCACCTCCCCAGAGAGATTGACAGACACAATGCTCTTCCTTGAAATATATATAGTATACCCACATACTTGGAAGTTTGAGCAGTTCTGAGCCGCATCCAACAGATGTGTGCTTTCTTACTGCAGGCACTTAGGTACTGCAGTTACATGTATAGCTGAGTACTTAAGGAAAGGCCAGAGTAAGCAGGAAAGTTAATGCAGTGTGGGTTTGGTGGCAGGATTAATCACAGCTCATGATAGGACCACAGCGCCCTGTGTCTACTATTAATTTTTGAACAGGTTTCGGACAATTTTCCATTTTAGCTGGTTCCTAAGGTTCCTCCTTACAGTAGTCCTCATTCTCCAGCTCTTCCAGGCTTTGATCATCCTTGAAATCCAAAGATGCACCTGTTCTCCACAGGCTGGGATCCATTACTCTTAGGAACAAGCCTGACCACAAAGGCCACAGGAAATGTGACACAGAGAACCTAGGCCTATACTGCAGTACAAACAGTAGGCCACATGTCACATGACTCATGTAATCTACAGGGGTTATTTTTCTATTGTTTTGTTTCCCTGCCCCCCTCCTTCTAAGGAAAGTAACACTGTGTCAAATCCCTGGGAGAGTCAAGACTGAGGAATTAAGGAGGAAACAAAATTGGCTATGAGTTAATAATTGCTAAGGCTGGAGGAAATAGGTCCCTGGGGATTTATTCAAAAATTTTCCATAATATTTCTTTAAATAATTAGGTTATAAAAACAAACAAATTATGCTGGGCACTGGTGGCTCACATATGTAATCCTAACTATTTAGGAGGTTGAGATCTGAAGATAGTGGTTCAAAGCCAGCTGAGGCAGGAATGTCTGCAAGACTTATCTCCAAGTAAGTAACACAAAGCCAGAAGTGGCACTGTGGCTCAAAGTGGTAGAGCGGTTGACTCTTTAACATTGATCTCCCCCCTGGCCAACAGCGCTATAACCTCTGTTTGAAGGAATCTAACTAAACTCACTTGCTTTGCGTGCACAATACAGTCTCTTGCGCTAGACACGTTGGATTTCTGTACTGTGCTTAGGAGCTATTTGAAACAAGGAAGTTTTCTACAAAAAGCCCTAACTATGAAAGCAAATTCACCCTACACATTTTTTTATCTCAGTATAAGATCTAAAACAAAGATTTTTTTTTTTGTCAATACATTTACCAAGAGTCAAAAGCTAAGGATAGGTGTTTTGTTCTGTTTTGCCAGTCCTGGGACTTGAACTCAGGGCATTTCCCTGAGCTTCTTTTGCTCAAGGCTAGTACTCTACCATTTGAACCACTGTGCCACTTTCAGCTTTTTCTGTTTATGTAGTACTGAGGAATCAAACTCAGAGCTTCATGCATGCTAGTCAAGCACTCTACCACTAAGCCACATTCCCAGACCCAAAAACTAACTATATGTTATTAACTAAAGTTGGTGTTTCTCTTAATTTTATATATGCAACAAACAATCGTTTTTAAGAACTATAGTAAACTGGGTACAGAGATAAGTGCCTATAGTTTTCCTTACTCAGGAGGCTGAGACTGAGAGTATACTTAAGTCCAAGGGTTTATAGGCCAGCCTCAAAAACAAAATGAGACTTTGTCTCAAAACAAAAAAAAAAGCAAGCAATTTAAAATAGACATGTTGAAGAAATCCAGTAATATTTTCAAAAGTAATTCAATTCTTTGAACTTAGAAACCTCAAACGGGAAATCTTTGACATTCTTTTGAAATGTAGCATAAACAAGAAATTAGTTTGATACTGTAAGAATGCAGAAAGTATTTTATAAATCATACAAAAAATCAGAAAGACATGCTCAATTTTTAGCATTGGGTATACCAATTCAATATTTTTCAATAAAATCAGGCATATAAGGTTCCTAAAATAGACCACAAGACCTAACAATTGGTAAAAATATTTGTTTCTCTCTCTCTTTTTTCTGTTGTGCCAGTACTGAGGCATAAACTCAAGGCCTAGGCACTGTGGGTTAGCTTTGTTTTGCTCAAGGCTAGCACTCTACCACTCGAGCCACAGCTCCACTTCCTGATTTTTGGTGTTAATTGGAGATAAGAAACAACCCCAGCTGTAGAGAAGTAGATAGGGCTGGATTTGAACTATGATCCTAAGATCTCAGCCTCCTGAGTAGCTAAGATGACAGGCAAACATTGACTGGCTTTTGTGACAACCTATTTGAGGCATTTGGTAGATTGGTGCTGGGAGTGATGGCAGTAGATGTGAGATGATTCTATCCTCTGAAAGATCCTGTGGTTTAGTTATTATTGGGGGTCAGAAAGCATGACCTCAGATCCACCATACTTGTACCCTCTCACCAGGAATTTCATGAATCACCAGAGGAAGAAACCGAATGAAGCCACTCCGGATCCAAACCCACTGTCTTTCTCCATGGCTGGGGACATTGCTCACACCATCTGATCTTTCATACTTTAAGTATGACTCTAGTACTTGATTATTTTTTACCCTGTGCACATTAGCTAATTTCTATGTTTATATCCTACAAATACATCTATTGTCAGTTAATTTCAGAGAACTTTCAGAAGAGAGAAGGGAGGCTTTTTTTTCCTGTCTGCACATATATTAACATGAGGCATATCATATAACATGTTTCAATGGATCAAGCATGGAGGTACAGACCTATAATCCCAGTATTTTGGAAGGCTGACGGCAAGAAGATTATAAATTAGAGATCAATCTGAGCTCCACAACAAAACACTACCTCAAAAATAAAATCCTAGCTACTTGGGACATGAAATCTGAGTATCACAGTTCAAGGCCAGCTGGGCAAGACAGTCCAGGAGACTCTTCTTTCCAATAAACAACTCAGAAATTGCTGGAAGTGGCTCAAGTAGTAGAGTGCTAGTCTTGAGCAAACAAAGCTCAGGGACGGCACCCAGGCCCAGAGTTCAAGTCTCAGGATTGGTGAACATAAACATAAAAAACTATCTTAGTTGGATAGTAACATATATGATTTCTAGACTAATGTTTTAGCATGTTTTTTCATATTATCATCCTTTGGAGGCAGGACAAGTAACATAAACTCAGTGTGCAAAATAATAAATTTAGGCTTTGAATAATAATAAATGATAGTGTGTTAAAACTAGAGCTACCAGATGACTCATTCAGTTTTCTGAATAAACTTTAGGCAACCTTTTGGAAAGAAATTTGTTTCCCCCCCAAAATACAATTTATGTGCTAAATGACAGAGGGCTGTAAGAACTCAGAAGCATGGAGGAGGTAGATGGCACTTTTATGGGCAGTGAAGAGGAGAAGTCTGGACTCTGGGGACATAGTGAGAAGGAGCATGGAAGCAGAAACTCAGTGGTTATATTATAGGAAAAGGGAAATGGCAGGAATTCCAGAATGTAGGACTTCATGAAGTTGATTTTCCCAGAATGACTCTAGAAGCAGTTTGACAAAGAGATCTTCTTGGTCTTACTCTAATGACTTGATAGCCCCAAGAAAGAATGGAACATAGAGTAAGAGAGCTCTCTGTCCTGGAATCATAGAAGCATGACCCCTGGGAGGCAAACTACTGCCCAGCAGGAGATGTGAAAGGCAGGAAGGTAGCTGCAGTCCTTCCAGTTCCAAACCAAAGCATGGCTCCCCAGTTCCTTGTGGCCAGAATGGCCAATTGGCTGCAAGCTGGACCATCTTTCAGGAGGACTTAGAAGGCAAAGGGCCTGAGGGGCCAATCCATGGATTCTGTAATGGTGACAGTGACAGTTATTCAGCATCTTTCTCTAGTAGTTAATCTTGACAGGTTATTTGATGAAATCTCTAGGTGGTGAGGGTGGAGAGGACAATTTTATTTCTCCCGTTAGATAAGACAGTTGGAGAGAATGTGTCTTCCTGAAGCTGCCCTTTGTGAAACAAAGCCCAGCAGAGGGACCTCATTTCTGAGGCTGTCTCTCAGCAGGACAAAGTGCCAGTCTTCCAAGTGCTTTTTCCTGGTCCCTGACAATAATGAAACCATGTAATCTTTCAAAGGATAAGGATCATCTTATATTTACTGCCATCACCCCCAACACTCACCTCCATCTCTACCAAATGCTTCACATGTGCTAGGCTCACTGAAACTAGTCAGTATTTGTTTAATATAGCACACATATTTTTCAAAAAAGATAGGTCTTTTGGTCCATTTTATGAACTTTATATGCCTAATATTATTGAAGAATAATTAATGTACACAATGTTTTAAAAATAAAGCAATTTTTCTCATCAACAGTGATTTGTTTTGTTTTGTTTTTTGTTTTCCTGTTCAGGATGGCTTCAAACTGTGATCCTCAAATATTTGCCTCCTAATTAGCTAGGATTGCAGGCATGAGCCACGAGTTCCAGGCTCTGTTTTCCTATTTTTTTTTTTCCATCATGGGGCTTGAACTTTAGGCCTGGGCGCTGTCCCCAAGCTCTTCAGCTCAACACTAGTGCTCTACCACTTTGAGCCATAGCACTGCTTCTAGTTTTCTTGTGGCTAATTGGAGATGAGAGTCTTACAGACTTCTGAGTGTGAGCTGACTTTGAACAGTGATCCTCATATCTCAGCCTCTTGAGTAGCAAGTATTACAGGCATGGACCATCAGCCCGTGGCTGTTTTCCCATTGTTAAAGGCCCAAATATTGTTTTTCTTGAAAAGTCATTTTCAATCTTATCTGTGAAGATTAATTATCCTTTCCTATCAATCTCATGATACTACAAATGAGTCTATTATAAACATTAGTGCTTATCATACGGGGGATGTGCACTATGTTGTTTATATCCATCAGTTAACTTAGTCCTCCCTGCAAGTGTATCTTCCTTTTACACATGAAATAACTGACACTTGGGGATAATCATTTGCATGAAATCAATGGAGCAGTCATATATTAGTGTATGCTGTCCTGATAAACATGCTTATGTTGCTTAGAAATGGTATAAGAAAGACCTGGATGATAAGAATTCCAATATAGAGTCTGTCAAGGAAGGTTTCACAAGTTCAGGGAAGCCATGGAATTAAGAAAACAGGCTTGGATCCAGGAACTGGTGGCTCTAGAATTGGGCTACCTGAGTTGGTAATCTGAGTTTAGCATTTACTAGCCATGTGACCAGGATCTAGTTCTTCACTATATCTGTGTTTTGGTTTTATATCTGCCCTTTAAGACATTTGCAAAGAGTAAGTATCATAAAATATCCAAATGTGCCGGGGTGGCTCATACTTGTATTCCTAGCTACAGAAGGCTGAGATCTGAGGAATGTGCTTCGAAGCCAACCCGGGCATGCAAGTCTATGAGGAAACCAGAAGTGGTGTGGTGGCTCAAGTGGTAGAGCGCTAGCCTTGAGCTGAAGAGCTCAGGTACAGCAGCACCCAGGACCAGAGTTCAAGCCCCACAACCAACCAAAAAGAAAAGAAAAATCAAAATGTGTCAAGATACCTGGGGAAAGAACTCCAAGACTATACCAAGGAAATCTATGCTCATGTTCCATGATGGCTTGATGATGATCTGTCCTCTTTGAAACTCATGTTTGGAATTGGACTATCTTTGCAGCAGAACCTAATCTTCATTGGAGCATGGCGGGATGTGTATCCATAAAGAGCCTGGCCTTCTTTCTCTCTTCATGTTCACCTCATTGCTCTTCAACTGTCCACATGGGTTGAAGGAGCACATGATCCTCATCGGAGGAAGCCACTGAACCTCAGACTCCAATGTGTAGAACTGTGAGCTAATATGTTTTTAGGGTTTTCCCCCCTTTCTAAGTGACCTAGTCTCAACTATTTTGTTAGAACAATCAAAAATGGACAAACTAGGTCCCACATCTGCCTTTTCAGAAGCTGTACATAGTGCTAGTATTCAACACTTTCCATACCAGTTTGTTTGAAAATGTATTGCTTTCAGGTTAAGTGAAAAACTACATTCGGAAATATTTTGCAAAGGGTTGAGGATGTAGCTGGTGGTAGAGTTTTTGTCTAGCACGCATGAAGCCCTAGTTTCAATTCCTAGCACCACAAAAAGCAAACCAAACCGATAAAACAGAAAACACAAACAAGCAAACAAAACAAAGAACTTCATCAAACTAGGTTTCTATGAAGTTTTACAAATGTACTTTATTTATTTTTTTTACTTATTATTATTGTTGCTATTGTTATTATTATTTTGCTGATCCTGGGGCTTGAACTCAGGGTCTGGGTGCTGTCACTGAGCCTCTTTGTGCTCAAGGCTAGTGCTCTACCACTTTAGCCTTAGCACCATTTCCAGCTTTTTTGAGTAGTTTGCTGGGTAGTAGCTTGTTTGAGTAGTTTCATGGGGCTGGGAATGTGGCTCAGTGGTAGAGTGCTTGCCTAGCACACACCAAGTCCTGATTTGATTCCAGAATACCACATGAACAGAAAAATCTGGAAGTGGCACCATGGCTCAAGTAACAGAATGCTAGCCTTGAGCAAAAAACACACAAAACAAAACGAAAAACTGCCTGGGCTGCCTTTGAACTGTAATCCTTGGATCTTAGCCTCCTGAGCAGTAGTATTACATACATAAGCTACCAGTGCCTGGTCTACAAACAAAAAACCAATAATATTTATTATGAGATAATCTTCAAATATTTTGATTATTTTATATACTTCTTGCATAGTTAGGTTTAAAAAATTGCTAAATCCAAAATCATGTGGTTATACATAATGAAAAATATGACATATTAACTAACAGTTTGTTTTCTCACTTTATGAGTTGTTTGTCACTGGGAATTTGCTTACTATATACGATGTAGTAGTGCTATTTCAACTGTGACAGTTCAATCTCTTAAGTACTTAGAACATACCTCTTATGAGTTGAATTGCTTCCCTCAAAAGGACACATAGAAGACCAGGAGTATGGCCTAGAGGTCGAGTGCTTGCCTGCCATGCATAAAGCTCTGGGTTCTACTACCACATACACAGATAATGCTGGAAGTGGTGCTGGGACTCAAGTGGTCAAGCAACTAGCCTTGAGAAAGCCCAAGGACATTGTCCAGACCCTGAGATCAAGCCCCAGGACTGGCAAGTAAAAAAAAAACAGGGACACATAAAAACCCATGACTAGGGTTGTAGCTAAGTATTACAGTACCTATGCAGAGCCCTGGGTTCAGTCCTTACTAACACCACTAAGGACACAAGGGGGAAGCCTCATTCAAGTTCCAGTGTAAGCTTATTTGTTGTAGATGTGATAGGTTAAGGTGAGCTCATACTGAAGTACAGTGAGCCTTAATCCAATGTGTTTATATAAGAGGATAAGGCATACCAATACACAGTGAAGGGTGCTACAGGAGATAGGAAGCTGCCTGCTGTGTGGTAGCTGCGGGCTGAAACAATTAAGGATTACCAGTAATCATCAACTAGGAAGAAGCCAAGAGAGATTTTCTACTATAGTTTTCAGTTACAGCAGTCTCTGCTTACACATTGCTTTTGATTTTCTACTTTGTGAAACTGTGAGATGACAAACTCAGGGCTTTACACTAACTCAGCTTGATTGCTTAGTTGGCACTCTACTACTTGAGCCATGCACTCTGCCCTGCTTTTTGCTGGTTATTTTGGAGATAGAGTCTGGAAGAGATTACTGGCCAGTCTGGCAGGTCTCAGCCTCCTGATTAGCTATGATTACAGGCTATGGGTGACCTACCAGATTCATGTTGTTTAAATCTAAATGGTGGCATCTTGTAGGGGCAGTCCTAGAAAATGAATAATTAGCTTATGACACTACTTCACTAACATCAGGTTATCTTTAAAGAAAGTGCATTTTGGAGAAGTTTTTAAATCATAAAAAGTGAGAAACAATATAAAGAACACATTGAACCAACCGTGAGCCCAGATTTCTATGAGAGATCATAAAAAGATGGAGGATATGAATTTGTCACTCCACATCTGGCTTCAAATCCCTGCTGAGCTATCCAACAGCTCTGCCATCTTCAGTAAGTTAGTAAACAATTCCTCACTTTCCTCATTTTTCAAGTGGAATCATCTCTGCCCATTTCACAGGGTTGTTCGGAAGCGTGTATTTAATGCCTGCAGCCCGGTAAGGCCTTACCCAACGATAGTTCTTCCTAAGAGACTGCTAGCAGATGTTCTGTACAGCAGCATGCTAATTATACTTTTCTACACTCTCTTAGGAAGAATATGCAAATAATCCTAAACTTGCCTTTTAGCAAGGCATGTGAACATTTTATTCAGCAGTTGTGCTAGTCAGCTTTTCACTACTGTGACAAAATATCTGACATAAACAACTTAAAAGAAGGATTAATTTTGGCTCTCCTTCTCAGACTCTCCATGGAGACTAGCTTACTGCTTTGGGCCTGAGGTAAGTCAAAATGTCAGAATTAAGCAGAGCAGCTCATTTCGTGGACCTGAGAAGCAGACAGATAGGAAGGGACCAGAAAGGCAAGATATAAGCCCTCAAGGACAGCCCCCACTGACCGAATGCTTCAGCTAGGCTTCAAAGGTTTCCAACACCTCCCAAAATAGCATCACCAGCTGGGGACCACGCCTTTCAACATGTGAGCCTCTGGGGGACATTTCACATTCAAACCACAAGAGGAGCCCAAGTTTTACCTTATAAATGCATTATGCTACAATCTTTACCAATTTTCAACCAAATCCCTTCTTGTCTTTTCATGACATTTCCTTCCTGATTCTTGATTGTTTTTCAGTTTCAACAAGTGGCTATACTCTTCTGTTTGTACTAGGGAAGGAATGTGACTACAGAAAAGATTGTGAAGGAGGAGGGGGGAATTGTCTTTCTGGCTTTTGAGTTTTAGGAAGCAGAGGTGTAAGATAAAGGGGACACTAGGGCACAGATAAGGGATTTAGAAGGAATTAGCATGAATATAGTTTCCTCTTTAATTTTCTTCACCCCTTCTCTCCTTTTCTTTACATTTGTTTACATTTTATGCAAATAAGAACCCTCTAAAATTGAGAGGAGCTCAGCAGCTAGCAGGAGAGGTGTGGGGGCGCCTCAGAGAAGCTTCTTTTACCTGTGGTCCTGTCCCTCTCACAAGTCTTAGATTTGTGACTTTACTTCCAGGGCAGATTTCATGATAGCAGCAAGACTTGGAGAAAACGGCTACTGCTGTGCATCCAAGCAAACGCAGGCCTTGACTGCTCCTCGTTTTTTTTTTTTTTTTTTTTTTTTTTTTTTTTTTTTTTTTGCTAGTCCTGTGGCTTGAACTCAGGCCTTGGCACTGTCCTTGAGCTTTCTCGTGGCTAGTGCTCTACCACTTGAGCCACAGCACTGCTTCTGGCCTTTTCTGTGTATTGTGGTAAAAGGAATGGAACTGAGGGTTACCTGTATGGTAGGCAAGCACTATGTCAGTAGGCAACACTTCCAGCTCCTAGTCTGCTCTTACGCAAAGTTGCCCAAGGTCCATTTGCAGGCCCAAGGTAGTTGAGTGAGTGCCCAAGAATGGAGTGACAGAGAAACACTGGTTTAGAGGAGTGAAGAAATAAGAACAAGAAGGTCTCCACAAAAACCTGCATGGATTAAGTTAAAATGGCCAAATGAGAAATGTATATTTCAAGTAACCAAGAGGATGGTTCTTACTGAGGATAAATGTACTTCAATACTTTGGTGCCACAAAAACTTGACTGGGGGAATAAAGTGGAGGGGAAAATATTAAGTTGACTTAGAATTTCTGTTAACCTCTATTATGACACTCTGAAACAGAGGTCAGGTTGAATTATAGGTATTAAGTAATAAGTTTTCTACATCTGAGTTTGTAGGCAGAATTTCTGGTCTAATGTATATTCTTGATGTCTGGCTCATAAACTTAATCTAATCCAATTAATAGTTACTAAGCTAAATGGTGCTGGCAGTGACCCTGACCACAGATAGGGATGGTAAAGGCATACATAAAAATATTAGGTTAAAACTGAGACATTAAAAATAAGAATACTTAAACAAGGACATAATAAATCCACTAGCACAACTGTGTTCATTGAAGCACTTTTACCATAGCAAAGATATGGAACCAACCCAGATGAAAGGGCCTCCGGGCTATAGAAACAAAAGCCATATAATATGCGATTGTTGTCCTTAATGTACCATTATTTCTCATCTCTTTTGCTGTCCCTTGGTTATCTCATATTGTTACACTATCTTACCTTGTTATCTGATATATTGTATATAAGTTTATTTGGTTATTTGAAATAGGATGGGGAGGGGTTGGGACAAGATGAGGGGAGGGTGTGAGGGAAGGGAAATGGGGACCAAAGCATAAGAAAGGGTATCAATGTTTATGAAGTATTGCACCTTCTATTTGGCGAATATAATGTAACCCTACTATTAATTACAATAAAATATATGTAAAAAATGAGAGTACCTGAATGAAATGTGAGACAATTACTACAGGGGAAGATGGAAGAGCAAGTTTCAGAATTAAAGGAGTTAAATTCAGTATAGCTTAGTATCTATTGGTCAAAGGGAAAACTACTAATATCTAGGGCTTGAAGAAGTCATTAGAATTTATTGTGTTAGCCTATGCCCATCTGTGGCTCCTGCCTGTGAGCTACTAAGGAGGCTGAAATTTGAGGACTGAGGTTCAAAGCCAGCTCAGGCATGGAAGTCTGTGAGACTCTTATCTCCAATTAACTACTCAAAACCCAGAAGTCACACTGTGGCTCAAGTGCTAGCCTTGAACTGAAAAGCTTAAGGACAGTGCCTAGGCCCAGAGTTCAAGCCCTACAGCAGACAAAAAGAGAGAGAGAGAGAAAGAGAGAGAGAGAGAGAGAGAGAGAGAGAGAGAGAGAGAGAGAGAGAGAGAGAGAGAGAGAGAGAGAGAATTTATTGTGTTGGATTTTTATTATATCATCTTAGATATTCATTATTTTGTTTTGTTCTTATCTTGTTTGCTAGGTACTCTGACTGGAAAAAATAAGGCAATGTAACATATGTAGGTCAAAAAACATGAAGAATGTGTAGACATCACTGAAAATAGCATTCTGTCACAATGCTCTAAATTAACTTGCAATGACAGAGAATTGGAGAGTAAAAATATTTTTCACTCCTACACCCTGTGCTATTTCTAGACATTATGTGGAGGTTTACATTGTGTCCAGATGGGATTTCTCTTAAGGTTTTAGAGAGGAAGATCTATTGTAATTATGTCATTGTCTTTCTCTAGAACTCTTTACATGATTTTCTTTGGAACACATCTCAAATGTTTTTGTGGCTCAGAATATGATGATTTGTTTTATTTTTGGATTGGAAATCTCCTACCACATAGTAATTGTATCACATCAGTGTATATTGGAAATTTAGAACTTAAAATTCATTTGTATTACTCTAATCTATGGCTTTTAGGCCTATGCTAAGATATATATATTTTGTAATTTTCCTAAACGAATTTATTCAGTCCTCTATTGATTGGCATGGATTCACATAAGATACATCTTGCCCTTTCTTCGACCACTATTTCTATTATCTTTCCTCTATGTTCCACAAAGTGTTCATTTACTCTTCTTATTTTCTCAGGTTCCCTACTTCTATCTTCTTAGCTTCAGCTCACATCATTTCCACTTAGACTGATCCTATCTATCATCAGCTATCCTCCACCCTGATCTTGGAGAATCAGATTTTTTTTTTTTTGCCAGTCCTAGGGCTTGAATTCAGAGCCTGGGCACTATCCTTAGACACTTTTTGCTCAAGGTTAGCACTCTTCTACTTGAGCCACAGTGCCACTTCTGACTTTTTCTGGGTATGTGGTACCAAGGAATCAAACCCAAGGCTTTGTGTATGCTAGGCGAGCACTCTACCACTAGGCTACACTCCCGGCCCCCAGTTTCAGATTTTATTGTCATACTTCCTTCCTTAAAATCCTTCATGGTTGCCTTTCCCTTGGAATAGTTGTTTCCAAACATCATTGAACCTATATCCATAAAGTCAATATTTAGCCTCCATTCTTATAGTAGCCTGTCACTTTCATAATTTATGTATGCATATTATCATTCCATATAGTAATTATGTCACAAGATACACTGAAAGTAAAAGAATGAAATATATGTATATATATAAATATATATATCACTCTACCACTCGAGCCACAGTACTACTTCCGGCTTTCTCTGTGTATGTGGTACCAAGGAACTAAACCCAAGGCTTCATGCATGCTAGGTCACACTCCAGGGCCCCTAAAATATTTTTTCTTATTCTGAAATATCTACATTCACATTCACTTTATCTACTTTGTAAACATGGGTTCTCATGTTCTTCCACCTGTCTCCCATTAACTCACATACATATATATTCCCTGCTTCTAGCCACACTTTATCCTTAATAATTCTCACATTGTACTATATTCATTCTTCATTCTTTTTTTCTGTGTGTGTGTGTGTGTGTGTGTGTGTGTGTGTGTGAAAGAGAGACAGAGACAGAGACAGAGAGAAAATTGAGATAAAACTGAGGGCCTGACTGCTATGCTCAAAGCTAGCACTAGACTAGTAGAGCCACAGTTACAATTCTGGAATTTTTGCTGGTTAATTGGAGATAAGAGTAACACGAGGACTGGGAATGTGGCCTAGTAGCAGAGTGCTTGCCTAAGCATACCGGAAGTGCTACTATACCTCAAGTGGCAGAGGCTAGCCTTGAGCAAGATTGCTCAAGGACAGTGCCCCTGTCACCTGAGTTCAAGCTCCAGAACTGACAATAAATAAATAAATAAATAAATAATTAATTAAAAAAAAAAACTACCATGGAATTTTGTTCCTGGGGCTGGCTTCTAACATCAATGCTCAGATTTCAACCTTTTGAGTAGATAGCATTACACTTACACACCATCGTGTGTGTGTGTGTGTGTGTGTGTGTGTGTGTGTGTGTGTGTGTGTGATTAATGGGGCTTGAGCTCAGGGCCTTGTCCTCTTGCCTAGCCTTTTCTATTTAAGGCTGGCACACTATCACTTGGGCCATACCTCCACTTTCTTTTTTTCATAGTTTTTTAATTGTAATTAATAAAAGGGTTACATTATATTCACCAGATAGAAGGTGCATTACTTCACATACATTGATACCCTTTCTCATGTCATGGTCCCCATTTCCCTTCCCATCCCCCTTGCTGCTCATGTTGTTTTTCCCCTTTCCCTATCCAATTTCAAATAACCAATCAAGCATACATATAATATATCAGAAAACAAGGTGAAATACTGTAACAATATGAGATAACCAAGGGACAGCAAAAGAAATGAGAGATAACAGTACATTAAGGACAACAATCACTCATTATATGGCTTTTGTTTCTATATTCTGGAGGTCCTTTCATTTAGGGTCATACTATATGGCCTTATGTATCTAGGTTTTGTTCTATTGTAAATCTCTGCTAGGAGAGCCCAAGGTTTCTACTGATTATGACAAATGAGGGAAACCATTGAGCCTATGTTTCTTTGAGTCTGGCTTACTTCACTTAATACGATTTTAGATACGAGGCCTTTGTCCGTTGTATGGTTAGTAAAGATCTTCTCCCACTCTGTAGGCTTTCTAGTTAATTTTTGCTAGCTATGTCCTTTGCCATACAGAAGCTCTGCAGTTTAATGCAGTCCCACTTATCCAGCCTTCCTCTGATTTGTTGTGTTTCTTGGTCCTTATTAAGAAAGTTTCGACCTGTGCCAAGGAGACCTAGTGTATTTCCTATTTCTTCTTGTAAAGTTTTCAGTGTATTTGCTTTTACCTCGAGGTCTTTGATCCATTTGGAGTTAATCCTAGTACAGGGTGACAAAGAAGGATCCAACTTTGGTTTTCTGCAGGTGCTTAACCAGTTCTGCCAGCACCATTTGTTGAAGAGGTTGTTTTTCTTCCATTCTATTTGTTTTTGCTCTCTTATCAAAGATTAGGTGGCCATAGGTCTGTGGGTTAATATCTGGGTCTTCAGTTCTATTCCGTTGGTCTTCAGTCCTGTTCTTGTGTCAGTACCAAGCTGTTTTGGTCACTATAGCTCTTTATTACAGTCTAAAGTTTGGTATTGCAATTCCTCCTGTGCTGTTCTTTCTGCTAAGAAGTGTTTTTGCTATACGGGGTCTTTTATTCTTCCATATGAATTTTTGGATTGCCTCTTCTATTTCTTTAAAGAATGAATTGGGATATTGATGCATATTGAGTTGAATTTGTAGATAGCCCTTGGCAAGATTGCCATTTTTATGATGTTGATTGTTTTTAATCCAGGAACATGGGAGGTTTTCCCATTTCTTCAGTTCTGCTTTAATTTCCTTTTTCAGGGTTTTAAAGTTTTCCTCAAAAAGGTCCTTTACATTCTTAGTTAATTCCTAGGTACTTTATTTTCTTTGAGGCTATTGCAAAAGGAGTTGCTTTCCTGATTATTGCCTCGTTCCTCTCATTGTTGGCATATAGGAAAGCAGTTGATTTTTGAGGGTTAATTTTATACCCTGCTACCTTGCCAAAGTTTTAAATCAGCTCAAGGAGCTTGGGAGTGGAGTCTATAGGGTTCTTTAAATACAGAATCATGTCATCTGCAAAGAGGGATAGTTTTAATTCCTCTTTCCCTATTTGGATCCCCTTTATGCTTGTTTCTTGCCTTATTGCTCTGGCTAGGAATTCTAATACTATGTTAAAGAGGAGTGGAGAGAGTGGGCACATTAAATTGTTGGTTTGCAATTTTTCCAATTTGTTAATGTAGGCACTCAGAGCTATAAATTTTCCTCTGAGTATCGCCTTTCTTTCATCCCAAAGGAGCTGGTATTTTGTGTGCCCTTTTTTGTTAAATTTCATAAACTGTTGAATTTCTGTTCTGATCTTCTCAATGACCCATTGGTGATTCAACAATGTGTTGTTCAGTGTCCGTGAGTTACAGGGTTTTCATTGGTGGAGTTTGTGTTCAGTTTCAATTTTATGCCCTTGTGATCTGAGAGAAGGCAGGGAATAATTTCAGTGTTTCTGAATCTGCCCAGGTTTGTTTTATGCCCTAAAATGTGGTCTATTTTGGAAAATGTTTCATGTGCTCCTGAAAAAAATGTATATTGTGTTGTTGCTGGGTGAAATAATCTGCAGATGTCTGTTAGATCTAGTTGGTCTATACAGTTGTTCAATTCTGAGGTTTCTCTGTTGAGTTTTTGCCTGGTTGATCTGTCCATAGGTGAGAGTGGTGTGTTAAAGTCACCAACAATCACTGTGTTTCAAACTATGTATGGTTTCAGTGAAAGTAAACTTTGCTCGATGAAGTTCACACCTCTACTTTCTACTGTATTTATTCTTGGCTGTGTATCATTGCACAGTTCATTCCTTCTGCCTGAAAATCCTTTTATGCTTCCTTGCATTCCAGCCATTTATTTGTTTAATTCATACTTTTTCTTCAGGCTCGTGCTTGTTACTATTCTCAATGACATCTTCCTTAATCCTCTCAATCAGGGTTAAGTGGCACTTGGAATTCTCTACATTATCAGTCTTCTTAAATCTCCTTGATGATAAGAAGCAGATGTGATTGTTAATAGAATCACTGACAAGTGATGTTCTACAGACAGTATATAGTATATAGTGTCCATGTACTAATTTGATATTAACTGTTTTCAGAGGCCCATGGGTTAACAGTATGATCTCCTGCTTGTCAATACTCTAGTGGAGACCTGAACCACTTGGTGAGCCCTAGAGGGAGGTCTTTGGGATGTTGGTGTGTCCTGTAGGAGGGCTGTACATTGCCCAGCTTCTTGCTCTCTTGCTTGTGTACCTTGGTTTTGCTCCCTTATGAACTCCCACTGTGTTCTGCCTTGCTACAAGCTAGAGCATTGTCATAAATTGGTCATGAACTAACAACTCTAAAACTGTGACAGAAATATTTGTGTGTGTGTGTGTGTGTGTGTGTGTGTGTGTGTGTGTGTGTGTTGTGTATGCTGGTTGTGGGGCTTGAACTCAAGCCCTAGGCACTGTCTTTGATCTTTTTCCCTTCAAAGCTGATGCTCTACTACTTGCACCATGGCTCCACTTCTGGCATTTTTGCTGGTTCGTTGGAGAAAAGAGTCTCTTAGACTTTCCTGACAAGCTAGTTTCAAACAATAATCCTCAGATGTCAGCCTCCTGAGTAGCTAGGATTACAGGTGTAGCCAAGCAGAATTTTGCTCTTTATAAGTTTATGATTTATCTTGGATGTTTGTTATAGGAGCAGAAAGCAACAGTAACATTACTATTCTGATGAGAATAATTTAGCCACAGGTATCTTAGAATAAATTAAGCTGACCAACAAATGTCACAGAAAGAGTTTTATACTTTTATGTATTATTGAGAATTGAAGCATTTCTTCCATTCTTCCGTCTGTTTGTTTCTCATTTTAGTGGCAGGATTATATGCTATTTAGTTATTTAGATAAGTTAGTTATTGAACTGTTTTTCTTTTCCAGTTTATTTGCAGGTAGATTGCTTGGACTGGCCTCAGATCACAATTCTACTCCTTTTGCTGTCAGAGTTTCCGGGATTATAGGCAAGCATCACCACTCTCAGACAGGCAGGTGTGTGTGTGTGTGTGTGTGTGTGTGTGTGTGTGTGTGTGTGTGTGTGTTGATACTTTGTTTTGCCTGCTCATGATTGGTGCTCTATCACTTAAGCCATGCCTCCGGCCTAGCACTTTGCTAGTTAACTAGAGATGAAGTTCCTAAAATGTTTCTGCCTAGGCTGACTCTGAGACAACTTATATACCCAATAATTAATTAGTAGAGAGCAAAATAATACATATATTATTAAAATAGAAAAATGGCACACATGCTTTACATTTTTTTAGCTGTGCACCAGTGGCTTATACCTGTAATCCTGACCACTTAGGAGGCTAAGATCTGAGAATTGGTATTTCAAGCCAGGCTGGGCAGGATAGTTCATGAGACACTTACCTCCAATGAGTCACACTGCCCTCCACCCCCAGAAAAATGCCAGAAGCAGAGCTGTGACTCAATGTAAAAAAGCTCAGGAATAGCATTCAGGCTCTGAGTTCAGGCTTAGGACCAGAAAGAAAGCTAAAGGTACCATGCAAAGTATTAACATATTTTGTTATTAAACAAGCTTGTATTTAAAAATATTCTTATTTGTTTGTGACACTAGAATGAAAGTCAGGGCTTTATGTATAGTAGATAGATAATCTGCTGCTAAAGTATGCCTCCAGGTTTAGGTTTTTCTTGCTAAAACACTTCCTGTTTGTATTCAAAGTCAAAGACTACAATCACGCAAATATGTAAAAAGAGTTGTCAAGGCTAGGCATGGCAATTCATGCTTGTAATCCCAACACTTGCTTGTGTGTATCTAAGACAGGAACATTAAAAGTTACAGGCAAACTTGAGTAATAAACTGACACTGTCTCAAACCTCCCCACACACCCACATCAAAAAAGAAAAAGGAAAGCAAAATTTTCACCATTCTAGAAACAATCATCCATTTTATGGAGAGTTTGAGGACAAGGATGAAGAGATGCACCTTTGAATTAGAGATTGGTGGCTTTATTGCCAAACATTTTCTTTGTTTTTTGGCCACTGTTATCTATTCTACTCTGCTCTGCAAAGCCCTTTCTTCCTTCACTTGTTTTTCTCAGGTATCTAGTCTTAGTGATCATAAAGTGATTAACAAAGACTTTCCATACCATAGAAGTAGAGTTGTCCTTATAACTGAACCTTACCATGTGGTTCTTAAGCTCTTGGAAATGATTTAATGGGAAAAATTTAGTGATGCTTGACATGACATAATGTAGAAAAAGCTGGAAGTGATGCTGTGGCTCAAGTGGTAGAGCTTTAGCTTTGAGAAAAGCCCAAGGGCAGTGCTCAGACCCTAAGCTCAAGCTCCAGGACTGGCAAAATAAAATAAAATAATAAAATAAAATGCCTACATAAGCAGAGACGAATGGGAAACCTGGTGGGAGCCAAGAGGACCAAAATTCTAATAGAAATGTAGATGGTGAAGGCCTAGCTCAGAAAGTTTCAAATGGGAAGGAAAACTTTGTTGAAAGTGAGCTAAAGGCCATTCATGTGATATTCAGGCAAAGAACCTGCCAAAATTTTGTCCATGCTCAGAGATTTTGTTTGTGAATCAACTTGAAGGAATTAGTTACTATGGTATTTGAGATTTAAAGGCAGATCAGTGAATCAGCCCACGGATGCTTTGAGCATCAGTGAGAATCAGGAGCAAAAGCAGAGCAGAGAGACTTGAAAACCTTGTAGTTCAGTCAGGAAAAAAAGAAACACACAGCACAAAACTGTCAGAGTGCTCACTAAGGACATCAGGATTTCTGGTAATATTAGCACCAGTAAAAAAAGTACTAAATACTTTGCATCAGGATAATAGGACTTTTGGAGAACATCTCAGAAATGGTCCAGAATCTACCATCAGACTCTCAGTGGTTGGAAAGAGTAAACTCATCTGACCTCTCCCTGAGAAGAGAATGCCTCTGGGGCACCTGTTGACAGGACTGCCCAGGAAGTTGTTTCTCCAAGGATTCATTTCATTGTGCTTAGTCACCCAGGTATTCAGAAGTTGCAGCAACAATGACCCAAGGGGTTCAAGTACTGTTCAAGCTAATAGCAGACTTAGATCATGTCTGTGTGGTACTGGTTGGGCAGGCATACAGAAAACAAGAATGAGGAGGTTGGGGGCTTCTACCCAGAATTCAAAAAATAGGTATGCCAAGCAATGTGCAGAATGATTAGGAGCTTTGCAGGCAACTCTTAAGAGTATGGTGCAGGAAGCTGTGAAGGGAAGTTTAAATTGTAATAAGGACCCAGGTCTCCAGCTTTTTAGGGATCTACATAGCCCCCAAAAGAAGTCATGTAGGCTGCAAATGGAGGAACTGTGCAGGTAGACTTGCTCAAGCCTTTGGGAGCTAACATTGGGAGATCATAGCTAAGCATTTGCTTAGTTCATAGAATACATTTGAACTTGCAATTGTAAGTAATATAGTCACTATTAAGGCTGTAGGGGGTGGTTCTTGACGACAGACTACATATATTTTGCATTATATATATATATATATATGTATATATATATATAGGCTTTTGGGGCCGGGAGTTTGGCCTAGTGGTATAGTGTTTGCCTAGAATGCACAAAGACCTGGGTTCGATTCCTCGGTACCACATACATAGAAAAACGCCGGAACTGGTGCTGAGGCTCCTCAGGTGGCAGAGCTCTAGCCTTGAGAAAGTCCAAGGACAGTGGTCAGGCCCTGAACTCCAGCCCAGGACTGGCAAAAAAAAAGATATATAAAAGCTTTTGGAGTGCTTATTTGTGCCCTACACGTCTTTGAAAATATATCTGTTCAATTTTTTAAAATCCCTGTTCATGAAGTTGTGTTTCTACTCATTCACTGACCTATACATTTTAAAATATTTAATATAAAGATTTTTATCAACTTTGTACTTGCAAATTTTTTTCTTTCAGTCTTTGGCTTCTTTTTATATTTCATAGTAGTGCTTTTCAAAGACCTTTTGATTTTTTTTAATGAAAACTAATTTATAAATTTTATCTTTTATGATTTATGCTTACTAGGTTCTACTGAAGAAATCATTATAACCAAAATAATACAAAAAAACCCAACAAAAATATAGTGCCGGTACTAGGATTAGACATCAATGTTTGTTTGCAGGGTAAGTATTATAATCATTGAGCCCTGCCACTCTCTTTCCTTACTTTTTTCAAAAATTTATTATTATTTTTTGTAAAGGTGATGCACAGAGGGATTACAGATGGTGTGGGCCCAGTGGCCCCCTCTCAGGCTCTTTCTCTAGGCAGCACCAGGCCCCTTCAGTAGACATAGTAAACTATTAGCCACCATCCCCCTCACCTGGGATCATCCGTGGGGGCTGAGCTATAACCATATAAGGCAGCAAGGTTCCCCCTAAACCTCACAGGTCATATAAATCACCTGAGGTGATATACCTCTGATCAGCCATGAGCATAGAAGAAGGTAGTAGAATCTTCCAAACCTTGCAGGTTATAAAAGGTTCCCCCTACTTTTGTAGGCACCCTTCTTCTGGCTGTGAGGAGGGGGTCTTCCTAGTTTCTTTCCTGGCAATAAACCCTCTCTTTGTTCTCTGTACCTGGATGTCCCCGTGGTTTTCTGGCGCAGTCTGTATATTTTTTTTGACAGTTACATAAGTCAGATAGTGAGTACATGTCTTTTTGAACCATGTCATGCCTTCCTTCCTTTCTCCTGTTTTCCCTCCCAAATCCTCCACCCCAATGATATAGTTTATTTTCAATATAGTGTCTAGTGAGTATCACTGCTGAATAAGTTCAGCCTTTATCCCATTGTTCTTGTGCTTCCCCTTCCCCTCTCCCAAGCAGTCAAACTTACATACAAGACAGAAAGGACAGAACTCAAAAACAGCAACCAAAGGGTGGGGGGGAGGGGAACAAGAAGATAATCATATAAAATAAAATTTGAAAAAATCATCTTGCTTCTCTTTCTTGGAATTCATTTCTATAAGCATCATTTTATACGATCATAGGCAAACTGTTGAGCCTTTGTGATCCTTTCCTAAGGCTATCCTCTAGACTCCTTTGGTCTCACTATATGAATGTTTAGAGTCTTGTTTGGTTTATCATGTTCAAGTGTTATTTTTTATCTTTTATTATCTATTATGTTTATTTGCAGTTTTATTTGTATAGTCTAATTATTACAAACAAGGAAAGCCTTGCATCCTGTGTTTCTTTGGGTCTGGGTTACTTTGTTTAATATAGTTTTTGTTTTCCCCCAAATCTTTCCATTTCTCTCTTCATTTTCTTGGAAAGTGTTTTACAGCTGTATTCTATCATGTGTATCTAGTCTACCTTTGGGATTAAAATTGTGTACACTGTGTATAAAATTAACCTTAACAAAAAGTTAAGAGACAAAGCATTCTAACTTTGTTGACCTTTACATTCATGTGATCATTACTGTCACTCCACCTAGTGGATGTTTAGAAAACATGCTTACTCTGTTATTTCAAGTGGCATTTTTAACAGTTCATGGCAAAAGTACCTTTCTTTTCTTTTCTATTTTAAAAAGTAGCTTTATTTTCTAAAAAACAAAAATAAAAACCAAAAACCAAACCCCAAAACCATGTTTTGAGAAAATGCTTAGAAATCAACATTATTTTTGCTCTTGAAATATCTATATCTATAAACAAATTTCACCAACTCATTTTTAAAGTGTTCCATTTTAAAATAAAACATTACAACAGGGACCGGGAGTTTGGCCTAGTGGCAGAGTGCTTGCCTAGCATACATGAAGACCTGGGTTCGATTCCTCGGTACCACATAAACAGAAAAAAGCCAGAAATGGTGCTGAGACTCAAGTGGTAGAGCCTTGAGAAAGTCTAAGGACAATGCTCAGGCCCTGAGCTCAGGCCCAAGATTGGCAAAAAAACAAAACAAAACAAAACATTACAACAGAATTTAAATACTTTGAAGACTTTCAAGTTTTTTTTCTTTCCTTTCACTCTCCATTCCTCATTTCTTTTCAGTACTTTCTTTTTCTGTCATTCCTGTCCGTTTTGTTGTTGTTTTCTTTCTTTTAGTTTCTTTTGAGGCTTTGGGGATTGAACTCAGATTCCTGTTCGCACTAATTTTTTTTTTTCCCCACTCACTGCTGGCTTTCTATTACTTGATCTACACTTCCTGTTCCAGCGTTTTGCTTGTTAGTTGGAGATAAAAATCTCACAGATTTGTCTGCTCCAGCTATGAATAAACTTCACAATTCAACCTTTTGCACAGTTACTATTACAGGCATAGTAGGTAGCGCTTTCTAATTACTTGTCAGTACATTAGTTTACAGTAGAGAAGGTTGAAATTTACACAATATGTGTGTGAATGTGGTTGTGTGTGTGTGAGCATGTGTGTATGTCTGTTGGACGTCGAAGCCAGAGCTTTGTACACACTAACCAGATGCTCTGTCACTGAGCTCTAATCCTGATCCTCAATAAGACCTTTTGAACAGCATTTTTTTTTTTTTTTGCCAGTCCTGAGCTTGAGCTCAGGGCCTGAGCACTATCCTTAAGACTTTCTCAAGGCTAGAGCTCTACCACTTGAGCCTCAGCACCACTTCTGGCTTTTACCTATGTATGTGGTACCGGGAATCAAACCTGGGTCTTCATGCATGCAAGGCAAGCACTCTACCACTAGGCCAAACTCCCGACCCCTGAACAGCATATTTTTGAACTGAAAATTAGTACCAAACCCCTATCAAAAGATACAATTTTGTTTTGTGAGGCCAAGTAGCACAACATAGGGGTCGGACAAAAGGAAAAAAGAAATAAAAGTCATCTGCGGCCCGGGAGTTTGGCCTAGTGGTTAAAGTGCTTGCCTAGCATGCATGAAGACCCGGGTTCGATTCCTTGGTACCACATACATAGAAAAGCCGGAAGTGGTGCTGAGGCTCAAGTGGTCGAGCTCTAGCCTTGAGAAAGTCCAAGGACAGGGCTCCGGCCCTGAGCCCAAGCCGAGGACTGGCAAAAAAAAAAAAAAGTCATCTGAAGTTACCACTTATGGATTGTATAAAAAAGTTATAACTTAAAATTTAAAACAAAGATTATTATGTATATTCTCTTAGCTTCACTAAACACTCAACAAAAGTATTTCTAGCATGAGCAAAAGGATTTTATATCATTGAGAGAAAATAGACTTATTTTAAATTGTTTATTTCTTTATGCTATGAATTGATAATCTATATTTTATTATGTATATATATAAAGCATCATTGAACAAATTACTCAGTTGGGTTTTTTCCATTTGTATAATAAATGATTTTCATTATGTAACTTGCCCATGTTTACTTGAAAATTATTTCGTTATATAACTTTCCCTCTAGAGATCCTGTTTTAGGACTCTATGTCTCCATTTTTAAAGTAATACTAATTTTAGGATTCTCTGTAAGTTAAAACAACTGTGAAATTTGGATTTTTTTCCTTCAGTTTGAGGCCTCTCATTTCCCCATGCCTGAAGTCAACCAGAAAACTGTACAAATATTCTTTGAGGAATAAATTCACTATTTTTCCCCATGGTGGGGGAGGGGATACAAAAGGCAAAGAGATTGGAAGAGGGTGCCACTATGAGTGCTTCAGGAATGAGAACAGACACTGAATGTCATAGATAAAAGATGAAAAAACAAATCAAAGCCAAAAACCAAACAAAACAGACATGTGCAACAAATAGACATTAAGTTTGAAGAAAGAATTGACAGAACTTGGTGATGGGTTGGAAATGTAAAAGACTATGATGCAAGCAGAGTTTTAGTATCGTAGGCCTGTAAGTCTAGCTACTCAGGAGGCTAAGATCTGGAAGATCAAAGTTCCAGGTCCAGGTAGAAAAATCTGCACCGCTCCATCTTCATCTATCCAGCCAAAAAAAAAAAAATATATATATCCAGGCTGCAGCCATGCTGGAATGGAATAAGTGGTAGAGCACAGCTATGAAAAGGAAAACTGAATGAGAGTTTCAGTCCTTGAGTTCAAGGAGGGCGGAGGGAGACACTGGATTATAATGGACTGAAAATATGTTCTTCACCCCCAAAGTTTGGGAGGCAATGTCATTTATAAGGGTTTAGACCTCATGAACTGGATTTGTGCCCACATTCAAAGAATACCCAGGCAGTACTTTCACATCCATCTTGCAAGGACACATGACACACATTCTGCAAACCAGAAGTGGGTCTTCACTGGAACTCAATTTCATGGGTACCCTGATCTCAGAATCCAGCCTCCACAACAGAGAAATGAGTTTCCGTGGTTTACAAGCAAACCCAGTTGTTTGTGCTTCGGGGTTCCAGCAGCATGAAGCACATAGAGAACATGATTTTTATGAAAGCTGTTCCAGTTTTCTGAAGGGAACAGGGCGGCAGAGCGTGATAGATGAGGAAAGACTGATTAGGATACGTTATGTAAATGTGTGGAAATGTCACAAACTTTTGGTACAATTTACTCTAAAGGAAAAAAGGAGGGATGTTACACAGAAGACTCAATAGGAATTTGGAAAATTCTAATTTGAGAGGTTAGAAAAAGGGTGATATTGCGATTAATTTATAAGAATAGCAAAAAAAAAATTGTTAGCTGGCCACAGCAGGCATCCGTGGGGTTGGGGCAGGGGAAGATGGGTGCCATCTGTCGTGCCTCCCTTCCTACAAGTGGGGTGGGGGGTCGCGATTCTGCAGGCGGAGAGTCCCTCACTTTTCTCTGAATTAGCTTGACCATAATTGCAGATGGGAATTGCAAACTTAAAATATAGTAAAATTGATATTGACAGTGAATGTGTAGGGACCTGAGTTAATATTTCTCTAAATATTGGAAGTACTTGTATTACACTTTATTAAGTCCAATGTTCTCTTGGAGTTGTGTCTGTAATATTATAACACTGTGATGTGATCTCTCAAAAAGGCATCAAAATTTTAGAAACTGCACATTTGAGAAACCAAATTCAAATTGGCATTTGATTTTTCTTAACAATATATGTAACTTGGCATTGGTGGCTTAGGAGGCTACTCAGGAAACTGAGATCTGTTCAAAGCCAGCCAGGCAGGAAACTTCATGAGATTCGTACTGCCAATTAACCACCAAAAGGCTAGAAATGGAGGTGTGGCTCAAGTGGTAGAACATAAGCTTTGAGCATCCAGACCCGGATGCTATAGTAAAATAATGAAACAAAAATGCATGTAAAAATAAACTAAATATTTGTTTACTTATGAATATAACCTTATTTGGATACAATCTTTGCAATAACCAGGTTAACAAGAGGTCGTTGGGGTAGGCCTAGTCCCTTGTATGTTCATGAGAAGAAGAGGCATCATGAGAAGACAGACCCAGCAGGAACACTGTGACAGCAGAGGCAGAGATGAGGACTGCAGCTGCAAGTTGAGGGGCACCAGAAACCAGAAGGAGGCAAGGAAAGGATTTTACCAAGAGTCAAATACCTGGCTTGGCTTTCAAATACCTGTCCTCCAGAACTGTGAGAATAAATTTGCTGTTTTTAAAAAAGAAAATTTCTATCTGAGCAGAGAGGCATGTATCTGTAATTGCAACACTCAGGAGTCCAAGCAGAATTGTGTATTCAAGGCCAGCTCTGGGCTATATAGAGCAAGACATTCCTATAAATAAATGAACAATAGAGTAAGTAAATAAGTAAGTAAATAAGCAAGCCAGTTTATAATAGGAGAATGTCCAGCTCAATTGTAAAAGGCAAATTTGAAGTAATTGTAAAAAGTAAAAGTTTTGTTTGAAAAATCCATATTGCCCTAGGCTGTCACAAGAGAAAAAAAAAAACAACCCAGAACCTGTTAAAGATAAAACATCAGGAAAAAGATCATGTGGACTCTAGAGAAGAAATTCAAAAACAACATAATGAGGACACTTCATTTCACAAACTTCACAACTGTGGTGGTGCAATTTTTGGCAAGTCTAAATCTTGAGAGGAATGCAGTTAATTTGCTCATCTCCTTCTGACATACTGTTCTCTAATCATATGTCCTTATGACTTCCTGGTATTCTCCCTGAATTAAACCTTCTGAGGGCTCCTCACTTGGCAGATTAGAGTTTTTGCTTCCCCACTCCTTGCTACATGGAGTGGAATTTGGGGGCCTATCTATGCTTGAGAGAGGTATATTTACAAAAAATGTAAGGAGAAACCAGGTGCCAGTGGCTCATACCTAAAATCCTAACTACTTGGGAGATTGAGACCTGTAGGGTCTTAGTTTGAAGACAGTCAGCTCAGGGCAAAAACAAAGCAAAACAAAACAAAAACCCGAAAAACAAAGTTTGCTAGAGCAAAATAACCAGCAAAAAGCAAGGCTTAACTCAAGTAGTAGGGTGCCAGCTATGCAGCACACAGACAATACAATGCCCTCAATTCAAATTCTATCTGAAAATAAAGGAGAACCTGAATCTGATCTTGAATTGACTTCTTTGGATCATTTGTCTTCTTGGAGAGATAATAGCTTTGTGTCAGCTGCAATTTTTTTTTCTCTATGTTTTCACAGTTGACAAATATCAGATGTCTAAAATTTCTGATAACACATATAAGTAGTTGATAGTACATAAAATTTGCAGGTCAGGTGGTGTTAAACATAGAAATGATCTATCTTATTGTTTGCTAAGATGGTACCAATGTATTAGTTGATATAATAAAAAAAAAAAAGAAGTAATGTCTGGGAAGACTGACCAGAAACCGTGCACTCCGAAATGATTTAGGGGTTGGTTGTCTAGTTTCCTGCACCCTCTTTTGGGACTGTGCACACCATCGGCTGCTGAGAGATCACAGTTCATTCCAGAGATTACCTTCAGCAAGAGGATGCCTTGCTCAAGCGCCACCGCAGGTGATGGACAATGGACCTCCTAAGATACCTGCGGCTTTGACAGAGACCTGCCCAGCTACTGGATCGCAGTTCAGTGTTTTTTCTTTCCTACCCATTTTTACTTCCCTTAGTCCCTGAGAGGTGTGTTTCTGGGTGCATATCCAGATACACTCCACTCTTGCTGACGACTATTTCAAGAAAACTCAGACACTCCCAATAGTCTTCCAGAAAGTTCAAAAAACCTTGGAGATTATAAAGAGGTGGGCTTCTTGATAGTTTAGTATTATTAGCTGTTACCACAGACTAGCTTAGTTTAACTTTTAGTTTTTGGGGGTGGCACTAGGTGTATGCTTGCTAGAAAGGTGCTCTGCCACTTGTACCACAACTCCGGACCCTTTCTGCTTTGGCTATTTTTACGATGGGGTCTTACTTTTTGCTCAGGCTTGTCGGGCTTCAATCTTACTTAAGGCTCTCTCTCTCTCCCTCCCTCCCTTCCTCCCCTTCCCTCTCTCCCTCCTTCCCTCTCCTCTCTCTCTCTCTGTCTCTCTCTCTCTGTCTCTCTCTCTGTCTCTCTCTCTGTCTCTCTCTCTGTCTGTCTCTGTCTCTGTCTCCCTCCCTCCCTCCCTCCCTCTCTCTCTCTCTCTCTCTCTCTCTCTCTCTCTCTCTCTCTCTCTCTCTCTCTCTCTCTCTCTCTCTCTCTCTCTCTCTCTCTCCCCCCCCACTCTCTCTCTGTCACTGAGAGTGGCAGGCACATTACTGTGCCCAGTCATTGGTTGAGATGAAGTTTCATGAACTTTTTGTCTAAGCGGACTTTGAATCTTAATCCGCTGATCGCTTCTTTGTAATTTAGGATTATAGACTTGAGCCACTGCATCTAGAATTACTTGAATTTCCTTTGATAAGAATGATACCATAAAAAATCCATTTCTCTTCTATATTGTCATTATTTTTATAATTTCATTTAAGGGAGTTTATTCTAATGGAATAATCATTTTTTTAATATCTGAAGGGAATTGGTTCCAGGTCCCCCGTAGAAACCAAAATCTAAGGATGTTCATACTTCATATATATAATATATGTAGATAAATATTTTATTTTATTTGCTAGTCCTGGGGCTTGAACGTAGGGCCTGCCCAATTCCCCTAGCTTCTTTTGCTCAAGGCTAGCACCATGTCACTTGTGCCACAGTGCCACTTCATGGCTTCATGCATACTAGGCAAGCACTCTATCACTAAGCCGCATTACTAGCCCTAAGTAAACACTTTCTAGTGCTGCGATGTTTGCATATAACCAAGTTACATTCCCATACACATTAAGTCATGTCTTGTTCAAGGTTGACACTCAACAACTTGAGCCACACCTCTAGTAGTTATAATGCCGTACTGTTTACTTATTAATTATGAAAATGCTATGAAATGGTTGTTATATTGCCTTGTTTGGAGAATAAAAAGCAAAACAATTCTGTACATCAATATTTTTATGTGGCTAAATGCACAATTTCAATTTGGCTATACGCGCAAATATGGAATTTATGGAGACAGACAGCAGATTATAATAATACTTGAATGCAAAGATATATATAGGTAATGATTGTACCAGTTCACAAGTAAGATATGTTGCAAGCTGTAAATATTCATTACTGGTATTGTTTAATCAATGTTTGGTTTATTGTTTTGGTGCTAGAGATCAAATTCAGCACTTAAAAATGTTCTAGGCAGGTGCTCTATCACTGAGGTAAATCTCCAACACTGCATATATTCTTTAATGACAGAATAATTATGAATGAACACCTTCTTATATTTTGTAAAATAAAAAAATGTATGTCTCTATAACTAGAAAACAAAAGGACTTTTGCAATATGTTGGTGTTTCCTCTTTCTAAACACAGCAGATGAGATTCTTTGCTTATTTTAAATAGTGCACATAATTTATACTGAGTTGGCTTTTAAGAAAATCGTAGTGCTTATCACATTTTTTTTTTGCCTGAAATGCTGAAAAAAAAACCAGGGGTGGACGTGGGGGGGAGGGATATGGGGACCAAGACATGTGAAAGGGTATCAATGTATGGGAATTAATGCACCATTTATCTGGCAAATATCATGTAACCCTTCTATTAATTACAATAAAAAATATATGAAAAAAACAACAAAAAATGCAATTGATTTCTTCTGAAATTCCACTAGGTGGTGCTACAGTGAAATTAATCAATCCCACCAACACTCATAAAGTATGGCTACCAATTTATGAAAGATCAGCTCAATACGAGAATAGTGGTGACTCATAGAGCTATGAAGAAAATGACATCTATTAAATACTATTGAAAATAAATGAGTTTTTCTAGGTCACAACATAAGCCATAGTTTATGGTAAACAATTCATTGACGTGTATCTGATTCTTGTAACCATGAGGCCATTGAGATAATTGCAATAATAGTATAATAGTAATTTTCCCATTACTAACTGTTCTTAAAATTGGAATTTTCTTCAGTGATCCTAAATTATGGCTGAGTGCGGACCACAGGCATGTTATTATGGATGGTATTTAGAACCCTGAAAAAAATGTAACTCAAAAATTTCAGTGTTCTGGACAAAGGCTCTTAATCAGTGAAGCTTTTTTCCTTTGCTGCATATTGGTTCCCAGTGACCTCTGACTCATGGCTACAGACAACACTTTCTGATAAATACACCTCAGCTTTCTTCAGCTTGCATCATGGATCAGCCTAAGTGAATTTTAGGCTGTTTGTTTCATTTTGTGTCATTGGATTGATTCAGCAACTGAAAAATATGTCCAAACTTATTACTTGTAAATAAATGTGTGGACCGCTCACAAAAGCTTTCTGTGGTAGGCTTGATAAATAACGTTTAAATCTAGCTACACATTAATACTTGAAACCTATGTAGTTTAACTTATAGGGCTTATAGGGCCAAAGGGCTTTGCCTACATGATTGCATTAAACATATTGAGAAAGGAGACTACCTTGGATTATCTGAGTGGGTCTGAAGTTACATCACTGGTTTTCAGAGCAATGTAGGAGGAATCAAAGTCAAAGAAGGACACATAATGGTAGATGTACTGATTAGAGAAATGTGTTTTAAAGATAAAGATGAAGGAAAGGATCAAATACCAAAGAACATGATCTAGAAGCTGGAAAATTAAAAAAACAAATTTTCCTTTAACAGGTACTATTTAATAAAAGTCTCATTTTTTGTCTTAATGTAAAGGTGATGTACAGAGGGGTAATAGTTACCAAAAATAGTCTTAAAATTACTTTATTATTGCTTCAGGGATGATCTACAGTGGGGTTACCATTACATACATCAGGTAATAAGTACTTTTTTCCTTTTGTGTAGTATCATCCGTTCTCTCATTCTCTCCCATTCCTTCCCTCCAATCTCTGCATGTGAATTACATGGTTCCCTTTCATCAGCCTGTGGGCTCTGCTACTGCACTTTTTTCACCTGTTTTCCACTGAGTCTGTGCCCTCCCCCCACCTTCTCTTAGATGTTCATGTGTATACATTGAATACGAGGTCAAAAATAGTGTCATCTAAAACTGAAAAGACAAAAGGACAGAGGTCCTTGTTTTCCTTATCTTGGGAGTTTGTTTCAGTTTGCATATTATTTTATATGCATATGAAGAAGTGCTTGGGTGATTTTCTTCAAGAGTATCCTCTTTTGGTCTCACTGTATATGTGTGTCTAGAATCCTGTATACCTTATCATATCCTATGGTGTTTTCATACTATCTTCTGCATATCATGGAGAACCTGTACTATTTGTCTTTCTGATCTTGGCTTACCATGCTCAACATGGTTTGTTCCAATTCTATCCATTTCCCTTTAAATGCATTATTTTACCATTTCTAATGGCAGTGTAAAATTCCATTGCACATAGGTACCAATTTTTGATCTATTGATCTATTGTGGGGCAACTTGTTTCCCTATCTTGGGTATTGTGAGTAGTGCCCACCAGCAGTGTCGTAGGGTTCCCTTTTTTCAATATCCTCAACAGGATTTGTTGTTATATGATGATGAACATTTCCCTGTATGATTCTTTGCCATTCTGAGAAGTCTCTCTTTAGCTCCTTTGCCCATTTAGAGATTGGTTTACTAGTTTCCTGAGCTCCCAATATATAGGCCTAATATGTGGAATAAAAAAACAAGTCTTACAAACACCATAACTTTAGCCTGCATTTCAGATCTACAAATATCCACAGTATAAGACAATAAATTTACATTGACTTAAGCCTTTGAATTTGTGACTATTTATTAATGTAGTATAAGGAAGCTAATATCCTCCTAAACATATTATAACAACTCAGCCAAAAATCCATAAAAACAGACATATATGAAAGGACATATCTAGGCTCAGGTTCAGTAGTAAGTTTTTATATTCCCAGCCTCTTATGAGTTTTGAGACATGAGGAATATGATTTTGAAGACAGATTTAGCAAACTACCAAAGCTGAACCAAAAAAGAAGTAAAAATATGAATGGACCTGCAGCAAATGAAAACATGGAATTAGTTATTAACAACAACAACAACAAAAGCAACAACTTATTCAGTGATTTTTTGTTGTTTTTTTATATAGTTTTTATTGTAATTAATAGAAGGGTTACATTATCTTCACCAGATAGAAGGTGCATAACTTCACATACATTGATACATGTCTTGGTCCCATTTCCCTCCCTCCACATCCACCCCTCATCTTGTTTTTCCTCCTTCCCTATCTGATTTCAAATAGCCAAAAAGCATATATACAGTATATCAGATAACAAGGTGAAATACTGTAACAATATGAGATAACCAAGGGACAGCAAAAGAGATGAGAGATAACATAGTACATTAAGGATGACAATCACTTATTATATGGCTTTTATTTCAATATCCTGGAGGTCCTTTCATTTAGGGTCATACTATATGGCCTATGTATCTAGGTTTTGTTCTATTGTAAATCTCTGCTAGGAAAGCCCAAGATTTCTACTGATTATGGCAAATGAGGGAAACCATTGAGCCTATGTTCCTTTGAGTCTGGCTTACTTCACTTAATATGATTTTTTTCTTTTCTATTTTTTTATTGTAATTAGTAAAAGGGTTACATGATATTTGCCAGATAGTATGATTTTTTTCTAAGGCTTTCCATTTCCTAACAAATGGGGCGATGTCATTCTTTCTGACAGCAGCATAGAATTCCATTGCGTGTAAATACCACATCTTGTTGATCCACTCATCAACTGAGGGACATTTGGGTTGGTTCCATATCTTTGCTATGATAAATAGTGCTGCAATGCTTATTCAGTGATTTTAAAAAATGCATCTGAATCCAAGAAGCTTTTTTTTTTCTTTTGGTAGAAATTTCTACAAATTAAACTTAAAAGGGAACTAGGGACCTATCAAAAGAAGAGGTTAAAATGGCAGAAAAACATATGAGAAAGTACTCATCATCCATGGTCATAAAGAAATGCAAATTAAAACAACTCTAAGATATCACCTTACCCGAATTAGAATGGCCAGTATTTTGAACTCAGACAATGACAAATGCTGGTGAGATTGTGGAGAAAGAGGAACACGACCACACTCCTGGTGGGAATGTAAACAAGTTCAGCCACTCTGGAAAGCAGTTTGGAGGTTTCATAAAGAACTGAAAATAGACCTTCCCTACAATCCTGCCATACCACTCCTGGGCATCTATCCTGAATATCACAACCCAGAATATAATAAGGTCACCTGCTCAGCCATGTTTATCTCTGCATTATTCTCAAAAGCCAAGTGATGGAAAAAACCCAGATGCCCTACTGCAGATGAATGGATTCAAAAAATGTGGTATGTATACAATGGAATTCTACATAGCCAACAGACAAGATAAAATAATTGCATTCGCTGGGAAGTGGATGAAGCTAGAGCGAATCATGTTGAGTGAGATAAGTCAAGACTGAAGGAACAAAAGTGGCACTGTCTCGTTAAAATGTGGATATTAGATCCAAACAGTACGAGAGCAATGACTCAATATTTGGGTACCCAATGTTATGGACATGGTATTGGAGATATAGGCATAACTACATAGACATAAAAATCTATGATGGGCTATATACTTTATAGACATATTTTTTTATATAAATTATCATGTATCTATACAAACCCTCCGCTTAATTTTAATTATGTCCTAAAATTTAAGTGCCAGTGATTGTATAAAGAGATTCCCTTCTTGAATACTTGTTTGTTAAACATGACATTTGAAATATGATGTAAAATAAATGTTAATAAATTATTTAATAAAAAATTCATATGGAAATATAAGGTTCTCAAAGTAGTTCAAACAATCAGATGGAAAGAAAAAATATATCCATGACCCATGTGAAAACTTTCATTAATGCTATAACAATAATGATCTTGGTGGACTTGGAGCATAGCTCACTGCTAGGAATACACACACACACACACACACACACACACACACACTCACACCACTGAGTACTAGCATGCTAGCATGCTAGCATAAGTACTCATGCATATAAACAGAATTGAAGTGAGAGTCTAAAAATCAATCTTTAATTGACAGGCAATTGAATTTCAATGGAGGAAAAAATATCCTATAAATGGTATGGAGGTGATTGGATGGTCACAGGCAAAAGAATGAAACTTGATCTCTTCCTCACACCGTATACAAAGCACACCACCCTGGCTCCAGCTGTGAAAATAAAACCATCTCCCCAGGAATTCTCAAATGTCTTCAGGATGAAGAATCAACCTTGGTAGAGAAGCCATTGTTACAGATAATGAACTTTCATCAGCTGGACACAGTCCCTTCAGCTCCTTGTCTTCATTTGTGGTGTGAACTAGAACAAGTTAATAACATGGTCCGTTTATTTTGGAACCTGCACATTCCTTGATCCCCTTTTGGACAGAATTTAAAGCAGCACACTACTGGTTTTTGTTTTTTGTTTTGTTTTGCCTTCTCAAGATGTGTGTGGGGACATTAAGCAGTTCCCCTTTCTTCCTGCCATAAAGAGTGGCTACTGGCCAGGTGTGTTGCCTCATGCCTGTAATCCTAGCTACACAGGAGGCTGAGATCTGAGGATCACTGCTCAAAGCCAGCCCAGGCACTAAAGTCCATGAGACTCATAGCTCCAGTTAACCACTAGAAAATTCGACACGGTGCTGTGGCTCAAGGGGTAGGATAGTAGCCTTGAGCTGAAGAGCTCAGGGGCAATGCTCAGGCCCAGAATTCTAGCCCTAGTACTGGCAAAAAGACAACAAAATCCTCATATTACAGGGGTTCAGTTTTTGAGGGAATTAGTTGGGATTTGTGCAGTGCTGGGATCAAACCTAAGGTTTGTAAGTACTGACAACCTAAACAAATGAAATGAAATAAGCATTACTTATCATGCTGGACACCATATCATAAATAGTCTAATCATTTGAGACTGTGATTTGTTCATAAACCTCTTTTCACTTAGTTGTAGGCAGTTGTATTCCTGCTATAGAAGAGCATGGATTGTTTAGAAAACAAATTTGCATCAATTTGTTTTCTAAAGTTCAGTGTACATATTGCATATTGTAATTGTTTATAGAATATATTTCTATTCAAAATTTGAATGCATGATATATATTTAAGGATAATATTGGACTATAGTTGTATCTTTACTGATATTTCTCTTCACTTACATTGTTCTTAACTTCCAAGAGTATACTATGTAAGGATAAATATATATACAAATATATATTCATAATATGCTATTAGCATTAAGTCCCACAATAGCATGCAGACATCAGTATTTGTTACTCTACAACCAAGTATAGTTTCAAATTTCTCATAGATATTCATCTGTATTTGCTGAATGAGGTAGTTTAATCTAATAAAGTATTGTAGGGAGGCTAAAGGGAAAGAAGAAGTGGAATAGATGAGAAAGATGGACAGGGTTTCTTTAATCAATAAGCATCAGACCCTTAGATGCATATGGTAAACTGTAATCCCCTTGTACAACCTTGAAGTTCAGAAAAGAATACTTTTTTTTTTTTGAAAAATTCCAAATCTTAATTGCTCATGTCTACAATCCTAGCAGGACTGAACCCAGAGGTTCAAAGCCAATTCCAAAAGAAGAGACTGTGAGACTTTAACCTCCAATTAACCAGTAAAAAGTGAGAAGTGGAGGTTTTCTATTCCCTTACAAATAGGACAATGTCATTCTTTCTGGTGGCAGCATGGAATTCCATTGTGTATAGATACCATATCTTCTCCATCCATTATCTACTGAGGGTCATCTGGGTTAATTTCATATCTTGGCTATGGCAAATGGTGCAGTGAATATTGTGCTAGTAGCTATAGTTTGTCCTTGTTCCTAAACATTTGGGTAAATGCCAAGGAGTGGGATTTCTGGGTCATGAGGGGAGGAGGGGGGCTCTACATTGTCTTTTGAGGAACTGCCATACTACTTTCCATAGTGGTTGAACAAATTTGCACTCCCACCAACAGTGTGGTAGTGATCCCTCCTGGCTACATCTCTGCCAGCATTTATTGTTATTAGATTTCTCAATAATGGCCATTCTACTGGAGTGAGGTAGAATCTCAAAGTTGTTTTGATTTGCATTTCTTTTGTGGCTGGAGATGTTGAGCATTTCTTCATGTGTCTATAGGCCATTCTTATTTCCTCTTCAGAGAAATTTCTCTTTTAAGTCTTTATCCTACCTTTTCTTTCTTTCTTTCTTTCTTTCTTTCTTTCTTTCTTTCTTTCTTTCTTTCAGGTAGGATGGTTGTTTATTTGAGGATTTTTTTTGAGAGATTCAGTTTTTTGAACTGTAGGTATATTTTCAATATGAGGCCCTTGTCTTTTGTATGGCTAGTCAAGATCTTCTCCCACTCTGTGGGTTTTCTATTTAAGTTGCTAGCTATGTCCTTTGCCATACAGAATCTCTGAAGTTTAGTGTAGTCCCATTTGTCCAAACTTACTTTATTGTGTTTCTAGGTCTTTATTAAGAAAATCTCGACCTGTGTCAAGGAGCCCTAGTCTATCTTTTATTCCTTCTTGTAAAGTTTTCAGGGTGTCTGCTTTTACCTCAAGGTCTTTGATCCATTTGGAATTAATTCTGGTGCAGAGTGACTTAGAAGGATCCAACTTTAGTTTTCTACAGGTGTTTAACTAATTCTTCCAGCACCAGAAGAGGCTGTCTTCCTTCCATACTATTGTTTTTTTGGCTCCCTTACTGAAGATTTGGCGGTCATTGGTCTGTGGGTTGATTTCTGGATCTTCAGTTCTATTCCATTGGCCTGTTCTTGTGCTGGTATCAAGCTGTTTTAATTAATATAGCTCTATAATACAGTCTGAAGTTGTTAGTCATATTTCTCCAGCATTGTTCTTTCTGCTAAGGATTGTTTTTCCTATACAGGGTCTTTTTATTATTCTATATGAATTTTTGGATTGCTTCCTCTATTTAATAAAGAATGGCATTGGGGTATTGATGGGAATTGCATTGAATTTGTAGATGGCCCTTGGCAGGATTGCCATTTTCACGATGTTAATCTTCCAAATCAAGGAGCATGGTTTGGTTTTGATTTCCTTTTTCAGATTTTTAAAGATTTCGTTATGGAGGTCCTTTACTTCCTTGGTTAAGTTAATTCCAAAGTATTTTTCTTTGAGGCTATTAAAAATGGAGTTGCTTACTTATTTCTGCCTTGTTGCTCAATGTTGGCAAATAGGAAGCCACTACTATTTTAGGGCTATTTTTATAGCTTGCTACTTTGCCAAAGTTTTTACTTAGCTCCAGTAACTTGGGAGTGGAGTCCACAGGGTTCTTTAAATACAGAATCATGTCATCTGCAAAGAGGAAAAATTTTATTTCATCTTTCTCTATTTGGATTCCATTTATGTTTGCTTCTTGAGTTAGTGCTCTGGCTAGGGATTCTAATAGTATATTGAGGAGGAGTGGAGAGAGCAGACATTCTTGTCTCATTCTGAATTTTAGAGGAAATGGCTTTAACATTTCTCCATTAAGTACAATGCTAGCTGTAGGTTTGTCATACACAGCCTTTGTAATACTGAGGAATGTTCCATGGATTCCTAGTTTCTCCACAGCTTTTAGCATAAAGGGGCGGAGGTGTTTGGATCTTATAAAAAATGTTTTCTGCATCTATTGAGATGATCATGTGGTTCTTGTCCTTGGTCCTGTTGATGTGATGAATTATATTGACTTGCATATATTGAACCAGTTTTGCATCCCTCTGATGAATCCTATTTGATCATAGTGTATACTTTTTTGATGGGTTGCTGAAATTGATTAGCCACTATTTTGTTGAGAAGTTTTGCATTGATGTTTATCTAAGAAATGATGTTCTCTTCCTTTGATGAGTGCTGGTCTGCTTTTGGGATGAGGGTTATGCTGGCTTCTTAGAATGAGTTTGGTAGAGAATTTTCACTTTCAATTACATTGGTAAGTTTGAGGAGTATTGATGTGAGTTCTGCTTAGTAGGCCTTATAGAACTCAGCTGTGAATCCATCAAGTCCTGGGATTTTCTTAGATGGGATGTCTCATATTGCTATTTTTATTTCATTACTTGAAATGCATTTGTTTAGTTGGTTTAGTTCTTGGTTTAGCTTGGTTGTATCAATATTTGTTAGAAATTCGTCCATTTTTTCCAGATTCTCAAATTTGTTGGCATAAAGGTTTGTAAAGTATTTCCTTATGATATTTTGGATCTTTGTAATTTCTGTTGTGATATTTCCATTCCTGTCCCTGATTTATTTGGGTGTGCTCTCTTCTTTTTTTTTTTGGTAAGAATTGCTAAGGGTCTGTCAATTCTGTTAATTTTTTTTCAAAGAACCAACTCCTTGTTTTGTTGATTTTTTCTGTGTTTTTTTCTAGATTCTAATTCATTTAATTTTGATTTATTTTTAATAATGTTTCTTTCTACTGGGTTTTGATTCTGTTTTTTGCTATTTTTCCAGGTGCTTAAGGTACATCACTAAATTGTTGATTTGAAATTTCTCCAATTTGTTTTTTTAAGTTAAATTTAATTTTTTTTATTGTTGGGGAAATGTGTAGAGGGGTTACAGTTACATTTGCAGGGTAGTAGGGATATTACTTCTCACACGTTGATATCCCTTCTCATGTTTTTGTCCCCATTTCCCTCCCCCAACACCTTTCAGTCATCTTGTTTCCCCCCTTCCCTTTCCAATTTCAAATAAACATATAAACATATATACAATATACCAGGTAATAAAGTCAGATACAGTAACGATATGAGATTAACCAAAGGCAACCAAAGAGAAGAGAAATAACATAGTACATTAAGAACAACAATCACACAAGATAAAACTCTTGTTTCCATATCTTAGAGATCCTTTCAGTTAGTCTCGTCCTATATGACCTTATGAGCTATTGAAATCCTATGTAGGTATTCAGAGTTATAAATTTTCCTCTGAAAATTTGCTTTGTTGTGTCCCAAAGGAGCTGGTATTTTGTGTGCTCCTTTATGTTAGATACCACAAACTTGAATTTCTGTTCTGATCTCTTCAATGACCTACTGATGATTCAACAATATGTTGTTCCATCTCCATGAGTTACAGGATTTTCTATGTTGGCATTTGGTGTTGAGTTCCAATTTTATACCATTGTGGTCTAAGAGAATGCAGGGAATAATTTCAGTGTTTCTGAATTTGCACAGATTTGCTTTGTGCCCTAAAATGTGGTCTATTTTACAAAGTATCCCATGCGTTGCTAAAAAGAATGTATATTCGGGTGTTGCTGGGTGAATAATCTGCAAATGTCTGTTAGGTCTAGTTGGTCTATGCAATTGTTCAGTTCTGAGGTTTCTCTGTTGAGTTTTTGCCTTGTTGATCTATTCAGAGGTGACAGTGATGTGTTAAAATCACAAACAATCACTGTGTTTCAATCTATGTGTGTTTTTAGTGTAAGTAAAGTTTTCTTGATGAAGTTGATTGCTCTGTCATTTGGTTTGTAGATATTTAGAATGGCTATACCCTCCTGAAGAGATTCGTTTATTAGTATGTAATAACTTTTTTGTTTCTTGTCACTATTTTAGTTTGAAGTCTGTTTTACCTATTGGCAACTCCAGCCTGTTTATGGTGGCCATTTGCTTGATAGATTTTATTCCAGCCTTTCACTTTCAGAATATGTTTGGTTTTGCATGGGCAAGAGGCATCTCTTGAAGACATTAGAAAGATAGATCTTGCTTCTTGATCCAACTAGACAGTCTATGACACTCAGTTGGGGAGTTAAGTCCCTTGACATTGACAGTTAGGATTGAAAGGTGTTTGTTAGTTCCTGACATCGTATGTATTTCATTAGGGACTGTGTCTTCTCAATTCTTGCTGTAATTACTTGGTAATTATGTGCCATTTCTCTGTCAATGTCATGTTGGTTTTCAATGTGTAGGTTTTCTGTAACGCTGGTTTGGTTGATATATATTGTTTCAATTTTTCCTTGCTGTGGAAGGTTTTCATTTTTCCCTTGGCTATGAATAAGAGCTTAGCTGGGTACAGTATTTTTGGTTGATAGTTATTTGTCTTTACATCATTCCAAGCTCTTCTTGCTTTCACAGACTCTATTGAGAAATCTGTGGTTATTCTGATTGTTTTTCCTTCGTAGGTGATTGTTCTCTTCCCCTGTCTGCTTTAAGGATTCTTTTCTTGGTCTCTATTAATCCTGTTGGATTATAATGTGGCTGTGGGATGTCCTGATCTGGTCTGGATCTGTTTGGTGTTCTAAAAGCTTCTTGTATCTGGTTAGGCATTTCCTTCTGGATATTTGGGAAGTTCTCTGTGATGATTCCCTTAAATATATTTCCAATTCACTTACCCTCCTTTTCAGGCCTTCCTCAATACCTATTATCCTTAAATTAGGCTTCTTAATTGCATCTTGGAGCTCCGGATGAGATCTGTCATATTTATCTAGTACTTGTTTTGACTCATTTTGGTCTTTCTCCATAAAATCTAGGCTATCTTCAATTCCAGAGATTCTCTCTTTTGCATCATCTAACCCGGTATCTATACTTTCTATTTTGCTTTTTAATCTCCCTCCCTTCTGTTTGGTCATTTTTGATGGCTTGCATTTCTTGTTTTAGATCTTGCATGGACTTCTTTATCTCCATGAATTGGTTTTGAGTGCTCCCTCTGATGTCCTTTTGCTGAGTGACTGTACTCTGGTTGGCCATTTTTTTGGGAGTTCATCCAGCTTTCTGTTTGTGGATTCCATGAATTCCTCTATTAATCTTTGATTAGCTTCATCACCTTCACACATAGCCTATTCATGCTTTAACTTTTCATTCATCATGTTTACCAGTAGCATTTGTAGAGCATTTTGAGGACTCTCCGCTAGCTTTTTTATTTAGAATGGGAGATAGGATACATTGACTTGCTATTTTTCTTGTTTTGCCCACTTAGAAAGAGAGCAAAACTAATACCACGAAAGATTACAATTTCACAATAATCAACCTAGTGCTCTATAGCTGCACAGACTGTAGAGGGTCACAATCTTAGACAGGTATTTTCACTCTCTCTATCCTTTTGTACATTTCAGAACAGACCCAATACCATCACTGACCACAATTTTAAGGCAAAAACCAACATGATCCCTGTGAGATTTAAATCAATTTGGACTTACAGTATAATTCAACAAATACAGATACAATCTGGATCAATATCAATCATCTATAGCTCCTCCAACTATGGAAATGAAAGGAGCAAAGGGCCAGAAATAGAGGTATAATGAAAGGAAAGAGAAGAAAATAAGAGAAGAGTAATACAGGAAAAGAAGGGAATAGAGTGAAGATAACAGATCTAAAGTGAGAGAAAGGGAAAAAGAATGAATAAATAGTTAAAAATTAGAAAAAGTAAAAAAGAAAAAGAAAACTTGAAAGTAAGAGAAAAAATTCATGGAAGAGATAAATAATTAAAGAAAGAACTTAAAATTATGTGAATTTTAATACTAAAATTAAAAACACTAAGATTGAAAAATAGGGGTCCAGGAGTTTGGCCTAGTGGTTAAAGTGCTTGCCTAGCATGCATGAAGACTGGGGTTTGATTCCTTGGTAACACATACATAGAAAAAAGCTGGAAATGGTGCTGAGGCTCAAGTGGTAGAGCTCCAGCCTTGAGAAAGCCCAAGGACAGTGTTCAGGCCCTGAGCGCAAGCCCAGGACTGGCAAAAAAAAGAGAGAGAGAAAGAGAAAAAAAATAGGGGATTGAGTAATCAAAATATAATCTGAATTAACTATGTATGCAATAAAGGAGAAAGCCTACTAATCATTGTTGTTATGTTTCTAGGATTGAACAGAACCTCAACGAAGTAAAAAAGGGGGAAAGGATGGAGAAGAAATGGACAAAAAAGGAAAAGTTGATTGTATTGGTTTGTGGAAGGTTTGTGTTCTCTGCAGAATTTTTCTCTGGTGATCAGGTTAGGTTTCCATTGCTTTGAAGTCCTGTGTGCTGTTTGGAGAATGAATAACTTCCACTCTCTCAGGGTTTTTTTGGGTTAAGTGGGCAGGGCATGCCATAAGTTTTCCCTGACTGAATTCCTTATTTTTCTAATTTGAGCCTGCACTAGGTAACTCTTCAAATTCTGTCATTCCTGCACCCAATTTATGGGGGCCTGCCTATAGGCATTCACTTCATTATGTCTAGTGTTTCTTTATTTGTCCCCAAAGTGTATAATTTTTTAAAAAAGGAAAAGTTAAAAATGAAAACAATAAAAAGTAGTACTATTTTAAAAATTATAATTATAAAAAATTATTCAATTTATTTGGGGAAACATGTCCTTCCTGTGTCCAGGATCCATTCACTTGATAGAGCCTCTGATTTTCTTGTGATAATCATTTTTTTTCAAATCAGTTTGTTTGAGTAGGCAAAAGAAGTTTTTCCTTACAGACTTGGAATCTTTGTGGCTGTCCTCCCAGGCTAATTTTACTGGCAGGGCAACTGGCTTTGTATGTCCCTCAGGAGAACGTTGGCTGTTTCCCTGTAGCTTGAATGTGGGTGGAGTTGTATCATATCTGGAATCAATGGTGAGCTTCAGAGACTCTCTTTGACCCAGCCTGTAGCCACTATTGTTTTTGGCAGTTCAGCTGAGAGTGGCCCAGGGATGCGGCCACCTCTGGCTCTGTTTACCCAGAGAGGAAAGCTGCCTCATCCTGGGAGGAATTTCTTTCTCTAGGGCAGGGAACCAATACCCAGACTGAGCTGACACTGGTCAGATTTCTTTGCCTTTTGGAAAATGGCAATGCACACATTGCTTCACAGGCTCCAGTTATCTTCTAGGTGGTCTGGCAAGTTCTTTGCCAGTAGACAAGCTGGCACTGTTCCTGGCTTGTGGGGGAAGGGCTACCTTCCCAGTGTTGTTCTGTGAAAAGAAGTGAGACACTGTCTTTTGTGGGGGACTCACTCCCCTTGATTTTCACAGCTGTCTGCAATTTGCGTCCCTCCATAGTCCGGAGGATGAAGATCTCTACCTGTAGTCATCTAGTCTGTGCTGCAGGTAAGGGAGGAGCTGGGCACTCAGACTGTCTCATTTGCCTTGGCACAGCTGCTCTGGGGAGTGACTGTCACCATGGCAGCCACTGCTGATGATGTGGGCTCAAAATGATTGTTGTCCTCAATGTACTATGTTGCCTCTCATCTCCTTTGCTGTCCCTTGGGTATCTCATATTGTTACAGTATCTCACTTTGTTATCTGATATATTGAATTTATTTGTATTTGGTTATTTGAAATTTGATAGGGAAGGGGGGAAAACCAAGACGGGTGGGGGGTGTGGGGGGGGAGGGGAATGGGTACCAAGACATGTGAAAGGGTATCAATGTATGTGAATTAATGCACCTTCTATCTGGCAAATATCATGTAACCCTTTTATTAATTACAATAAAAAATTTAAAAAAAACTCTCTTCTTAAGCAGACTGTCTGACTTTTTCCTCTCTGCCCGATATTTCTGTGCTCTTATGGATTACTTGCTGTGATTCTTTAGCTAGAACATTTCGCTAGAATGCTATAACTTGTATCATGGTGAGAGCTCAGATAGAATCCACCTGAACCTCCACCATCTTCCCAGAATCCTTTTTCCTGATGCTCTTCTAACAGTTTGACCTTTTAACCAATTCCCATCTGATGTATTAAACTAGAGTTGTATTCTTTGAGTACAGTTCAGCTTCTTTTTAGTGTGTGTGTGTGTGTGTGTGTGTGTGTGTGTGTGTGTGTGTGTGTGTGCCAGTCCTGGGGCTTAAACTTAGGGCCTGGGAACTGTAATTAAGCTTTTGTGCTAAAGTCTAATGCTTTACCTGTTGAGCCATAGTTTCACCTCTGGCTTATTGGTGGTTAGTTGGAGATAGCAGTCATCTTGTGTTTGTCTGCTCCAGCTGGATTTGAATCATGATCCTCAGATCTCAGCCTCCTGAGTATCTAGGATTACAGCTACGATTTACTGATACCTGGCATTACGTCAGCTTTTTACACATGTATGAAAATAGCTGTTTAAAAAAATGCAGTTTGGGATCATTTACATTATGAAAACAACTTTATGCAAGCTACATGTAAGTAAATATTATTTTGAAGAATTATTTTAATTTGGCAAATAGGAGAAGGTAGATTTTCATAACTGATCTCCAGAAGTAATTCAAAGGGCAAGGCTAAGTAAACACATACCAGAGCTGGTCTTTGGATATTACGACACTTAGTAATATTCTAAAGGCCACCACTGAATAAACAGAGGCAGATGCCATATGTTTTCTAAACCTTTGCACACAGACATAGCAATACCCAGAATATGATAAGAAAAGATTTTCATATAATAAGAGAACTATTTAATGTTTTATTATGAAACAAGACACAGTATCATTTTATATTGTTAATAATGTTAAATGACAGCCAGCATAGGAAATGGTTTTCCTTAGATAAAACTTCTTTCACGAATACCACTCTTCTGCTACACCATGGGTGCAAGTGGGAGCTATTTGAAGGGTTTTCATTAGTCCTTTTTCTTCCATGTTTATTTATTTGTGGCACTAGGGACTGAAACCATAAGCTTCCAAGGGCTAGGCAAGTAGTCTATCATTGAACTACAGCCTCAGTCTTCTTGCTCTTTTTTTTTCTCCAGTCTTGGGGCTTTAACTCAGGGCCTGAGCACTATCCTTGGGCTTTTTCAAGGCTAGAGTTCTACTACTTGAATCACAGCATCACTTCAGGCTTTTTCAATGTACGTGATACTGAGAAATGGAAACTGGGTCTTTGTACATGCTAGGCAAACACTCAACCACTAGGCTAAACTACCAGCTCTCTTGTTCTTTTTATTTTATTTTTTTCTTGTCCTGGGCTTGAACTCAGGGTCTGGGTACTGTTTCTGAGCCTCTTTATGTTCAACGCTAGCATTCAACCACTTGAGCCACAGTGCCATTTCAGGCTCTTTTTAGTAGTTTATTTGGAGATATGAGTCTCATGGGGACTTTTCTGCTCAGGCTGGCTTCAAACCACAATTCTCAGATCTCAGCCTCCTGAATAGCTAGAATTAAAGGCATGAGCCATGAGTGTCTGGATCCTCTTGCTCTTAACTGCACATCTGGTATGCTATTTCAATGTAGCTACTTATGTTTATTATTTTGTTACCCTATGGAAGTGTTTTCTAACAAAGATTATATTTTTAGATTCTTCTTATTAAATTATTGAATTTAAAACATTATAGGAAGGGAAACAAATTTTAGATTGATCGAATTTTCTAGATCTAGGCCAGGAGTGTGGCCTAGTGGTAGAGTGCTTGCCTACCATGCAAGAAGCCTTAGGTTCAATTCCTCAGTACCACATATACAGAAAAAAAAGCCAGAAGTGGTGTTATGGCTCAAGGGGTAGAGCACTGCTGTTGAGAAAGCTCAAGGACAGTGCCTAGGCCCTTAGTTCAAGTCCCAGAACTGGTAAAAAATAGAATTATCTATAGCTATAAAGCATATATCTAGGAAAATATTTAGTTCAATTTCTTTCTTATTTAAAGAAGGTAGATTGAAGAAGGGTAAAATTTGTTAGCTTGAAGATTACAAAATAGTGTCATATTATCTTGTAGGGAGAAAGTACCTGACAAAAATTTACACAGCTAATGAATGACTAACAAAATCTTTCTTTTTCTCCTTTCTTCCTTCCTTTCTTTCTTCCTTCCTTCCTTCCTTCCTTCCTTCCTTCCTTCCTTCCTTCCTTCCTTCCTTCCTTCCTCCCTTCCTTCCTTCCTTCCTCCCTCCCTCCCTCCCTTCTTCCCCCTCTCTCTTTCTCTTTCTTTCTTTCTTTCTTTCTTTCTTTCTTTCTTTCTTTCTTTCTTTCTTTCTTTCTTTCTTTCTTTCCTTCTTGTCCTGGGGCTTGAACTCAGAGCATGGGCACGGTCCTTGAGCTTTCTCAAACGTATCTCTCTACCACTTGAAACACAGCACCTTTTCTGCTTTTTCTGTGTATGTGGTACCAAGGAATGGAATCCAAGGCTTTGTACATGCTAGGCAAGCACTCTACTACTAAGTCACATTCCTGGCCCAAAGTCTTATTCTTCATACTGGCGCTAGGGCTGGAATGCTGAGCCTGAGTGCTGTCCTTAGTTTTTTCACTCAGGGCTAGTACTCTACCACTTAAGTCACAGTTCTACTGCATTTTATAGTAGATAACAGAGATAAGAGCCTCATGGCTTTCCTGTCTGGGTTGGCTTTGATTCTCAGTTCTCAGTCTCTAGTGTAGGTAGGATTACAAGCATAGGCAACTAGAATCCAGCAGAGGATGATTAATGCTTCTGTTTATTTTCTGATGTTTAATTAATAATAAAGATGCTTGAGTGACTTTTCTCAAAACAGCCTGGCAAGCTGTAATAGATATAATATATAAAATGCTCTCTACATACCTGGCACATGGGTCAAAGTGTCTGGGTGATGTATGATGTAAATCATCTCTGTCCACCTCTATATTCATGGCTCCCGAGCCACAGGACTCTCCTTTGTTCTGCACTGCAATGATGATAAGCTTGGAAAAGATGGCTTCTGGAGGAAGAGACTAGTTGAGGTTAAGAATTTAGTGCCCTTACTCTGTTACAATCTCAGTCATTTATCTTAATGCTAATGCATACTGGAAATAGGTATATAATACAACTAGGTCAGCTCATCTTATAAATCAAAGTTTCCAGGATACTTGATGATCCTTTCAAATTGTGTCCAGTTGTGAATATTTCCTTGTTGGGCTCTTTGATGAAATGAGACAACAGGCAAAAAAGAAAAAAGAAAAAGAAAAATGAAAACTAACGATCTTCAGTCATATGATTTTGTGATAACAAAGGTCTTAACAAAAGAGATCAATGTGCCTTGATAGATGCCTTTTGCACTACTAGATAATACAGTAACAATAATGAATATAACTGTTTTTTGTAACTTCTTTCACTTGGGTGAATTTTAGTAGGACAGAATTACAACGTAGCTGAAGATGTACATTCTTTGATCTAAGCCAAGAAGAACTTCGAAAGGTTGTAGTTTACTTTCTTCAAAATGAAGATGGGCGCTGGTGACTCATGCCTGTAATCCTAGCTACTCAGGAGATTGAGATTTGAGGATCCTAGTTTGAGGGCAGGATGGCAGGAAAGACTGTGAGACTCTCATCTCCAACAAACTACTCAGAAAAAGCTGTAAGTGGTACTGTGGCTCAAGTGGTAGAGCACTAGCCTCGAGCGCAAAAGCTCAGGGACAATGCTCAGACCTGCGTTCAATCCATGTGACTGAAGACAGTAAGTCATAAAAAGATTTGTGGAGGTACCTGTTAACATTCCAGATTTCGGCATGGTGCCACATGTCTGTAATAGCAGTGAAGCTGATGTAGGAGGACTACGAGTCCAGTCTGGGATATCTAGTGAGAATCTAGATTTTTAGACTTTGGAGACTCAGCTTAATAAATGTAGGTGGGGGTGGAAATTTCTGGCTTTAAGAAAACTTGTGGTAAATTATTCTAATGTTTTATCACATTTTGGAGATAGACTCTGATTATCACCAGCAGTGGCTCTATGCCTCTTTTAGAGCAGTCATCCAGTAAGAAACATGGCAGGTTCCATCTCTGGATGGAAGCCCTTTGGCTTTACCATCGGAAAAAAATGGTATCATCATTAACACTGCATGTGAGAAGCCATGTAATAATTGGTTCTGTGCATTAGATGAGACAAAGATGTGCACTTGAGAGAGTAGAAGTATTCTAATATTCATTCTTGGATTTGTTTTGTATGTGTCTCAATATTGGGGCTTGAACTCAGAGACTGGGTGATATCCTTCATCTCTTTTAATGACTTTTTTCTTTATTGAGATTAAGTAGGTACATATATTTCAAAGTACTGTGGCATAGTATTCCTTAGCTAAAGTCACAATCACTTTTTAACTTTCATAATACTAAGCATCATTGTTCTAATCTACAAAACTTATAAATGTTGAAATATACAAAAACCTCTAGTCTTATATAGACAAAAGATTTGACTCTTCGAACACTGACAATAAAATCATTTCTTCCAGACTGTCATGTACATTTCTTCCCTTTGCGAGGGTATTAGTTATTCTCTCTTTCTCTCTCATTCTCTCCCTCCCATCATCCCTCTTGCATTGCTTAATTTCATTTCATCAATGTCTGGGGCCACTGATAGGCCCAACTGCTGCACTTTGTCACCTGCTTTCCACTGATTCTTTGCCCTCCTCCCATCCTCCCTCAGGTGTGTTCCTGTACACTCCATATATGAAGCACACCAAAATACAGAGTCATCTAATACCAAGAAGACAGATTAAAGTGGGGTCCTTTGTTTCCTTATCTTTGGGATTCTTTAAATTCTATATATTATTTTGTGTGCCTATGAGGAGGTGCTTGGTTCTTACACTTTGGTGATTTTCTCCTAAGACTGTCTCCTTTGGTTTCATTGGGTATGAACATCTTAAGCTCTTTTTTGTTTGTCTTGTCAAGTCTTAGATCGAACACCTGCATAACAGGGAGACCATGTGCCATTTGTCTTTTGGCTATCACTTAGCTTTTGTGTTCAAGCTAACATTTGAGCCACAGTTCCCACTTGTGGTTGAGGGGGAATCAGATACAAAGGCAGATTTCCTGTAAAAATTGTGTATTATGAAACTTCTTCCCCATGAAACTCAAAAAGATTTGCAGTCATTTATCAGAGACACAAAGAAGTAAAGGGGACACTTAGAGATTCTGAGGATTATTAGGTATTAGAAAGCTAATCACCAAAGCCACTAAATGCTGCCATAGTCTCTAGGCAGAACAGGGTACAAGAAGCTCAAATTGTGACCTGAGTTTATTGGCTCTGATGGTTAAGGAAACTGGTTTTGTGATTATTTCTTCTTTTATAGAACTTATAAGAACAAACCTATTTTGTATGCCTGCCCACTCACCCCCCAAAAAATCCCCATATTGGTTCCTTGAGATCCATGGAGTAAATGTTAGTTTTGTACGGAGAGCCAGATAGAGGCCCTTGAACTTGACACTCTCTCTCACTCTCAACTGCCATGCTCCTACAGAGTCAAGGCAGTAAACCAAAAGCAGTAGCCCGTCCCCACAGCAACTGTAGAGGTGTTATTTAACTTGCCCCTTTGGTTAGCAAACGCCAGCTGTTTTAGGAGATAGCCAATTTACTGAAAACATAATTGGGCATTGATGGCTGTTGCAACTTAGTTTCTAGATGTGGTTTTTTTTGAATGTAACAGTATAGCAAATAACTTTGTGGTAGCTGTCCTATTTCTATTAGCAAGTTAATGAAAAAAAACCAACTTGTCTTCCTGTAGCTGGCATTGTAATCTTATCTCAGGGCTATGGAGAATCTCTACCTTAAAAAAAGTGTTAAATTGTTATTATAAAGACAATATTCAGAGGGGTTACATTTTATAAGCCAGGTAAATAATACATTTTGGACAATGTCACTCTTTCCCTGACTCTCCTAGTGTTTCCCTCCTATCAATACCCACACTTATTTTCAATACAATTTCTAGTGAGTACTACTGCTGCATTTGTTCACCCTTTCTTCCTCCATTTCTGTGCCCTTTCCCTCCCAAGAATGATAAATGAACAAGACAAAAAGAAAGCAAAAATAGCAATGAATAATGATAATAAGAAAACATTGTTTCCATTAAGAGTCTCTTGTTCTCAAATATAATAGAGTCTAAAGAGTACTTGCTCATCATTGTAGCCTATATGTAGTGTGGGCAGACAGACTTCTTACCAAAAACAGAATATTCAAATTGGTTAATTAGGGTCATTTAAGGAAAAGCTTTTGCAGCTGTGAAAGATGTGAAACTAGTGATTCCTACTTATAGACCTTATCTTAGGTCTTACTTCCTAAAGTAAGCATCATCCAAGATACTCAGAATGTAGCCTTATTGGTAAACAGAGATTTTGTAGATGCAGTTGAGTTAAGATGACTTTGTAGAAGTAATTGAGTTATGAGGCCCTAGTCCAATGTCACTGATGTCCTTATGAGAGGGAGAAAATAGAGGCATAGGTGCAAATATGTCACAAAGAAAGGAGGAAGATGTGATGAAGCAGCTACCAGCCAAGAGACACCAAGTTACTGTTGTCAGGAAACAAAAGGTAAGAAGAAAAATAAGTAACAGGTTTGCTTTCAGATTTTCCCCCCGAAATACCAAAATCGGTCTCCAGAACCAGAATGAATTTCTGTTGTCTAAGACAACTGTCTGTTGTCTACACAATTAAGATTATACTCTTTGCTATAGAATCCTAAGCAAATTAATTACAGACCTGAACAGACAGAGCATAAGCAGAGGAGAGCAAGTAAGTAGTTTTGGATACCGAGAGAAAAAGACTGTAGTTATACAAGGCCACGAAAAGGTATGGGGTCTTCAATAAAGGGTGTATGAATCCACAGAAGGAGATCAAGAGAAATAAGACTCTGACCTCAAATCACTTATCTCCAATCAGTGATTTCTGTTGACTAAACACAACTGGAAGGTAAATCACAAGACAGAACATTGCAGAAATCAATAAAGTTCAAACTTGTGGCACATAGAGTCATGGAGGGTGTAGCTAAGGTGATGAAATGGAAAAAACTGATTGCATACTGATTGGGCCTGGTGAGAGGGTCACCATGTGAGGTGACTTGGTAAGATGCAATATACTAGAAGGGTAGATCTGCCTCATTTTCATTCAAGCGCTGTTACATCAGTGACATTTCTAGTTTGGCGAGCTACTCCTACTAATGCGAGAAAATTTGTTTTAGTGTTGTATTTCATCACCAGGAAAGACAGCCATTTGGTTGCCCATCTTATTTTGGAGGCAACATATTATAAGTGAGCACATCTAATTGGAAACTCTGAAATCTAAAATGCCTCCAAATCTGAAGTTTGAGCTGTGATGCATTTCCGCTAGTGGAAAATTCCACACTTGATCTTTTAAGAACTGCATGCCACAGTAAGCATGCAGGTACATCAAAAAAAAATTAACTTCAGCTTCTATACATGTGTTTATGTCTATGAAACAGAAATGAATTACTTGTTTAGACTTGGATGGGTCCCAGTCAATCCTCTGGTGTCTTATTGGGCATATGCAAATGATTGGGTGTGGTCTGTCTGCTAGGGCCCACTGGGATTAAAGGCTTGGTTGCCAGGGTCACTGTGTTGGGAGGGAGTGGGATCTTAGTGAAATAGGGCCTTGTGGGAAGTCTCAGGTAACTGGGGTATGAGGTACTTCTTGAGCAATCCTTGGATTCTCTTGACAGGATTATAGAAAGAACAAGTATAACCCCCGCTATCTCTCTTGCTTTGTAGTTTCCTGTCAAATGTGACTAATTGCTCCTTCTTATCTTCTTTTTTTTGAAATTGAGTTAGTATTCTTTTTTCATATATTTTTATTGTAATTAATAGAAGGGTTACATTATATTTGCCAGATAGAAGGTGCATTAATTCACATACATTGATAACCTTTCACATGTCTTGATCCCCATTTCCCTCCTCCCCACCCACCCCTCATCTTGTTTTCCCCCCTTCCCTATCCAATATCAAATAACCAAATACAAATATATCCGATATATCAGGTAACAAAGTGAGATACTGTAACAATATGAGATAACCAAGGGACAGCAAGAAAGATGAGAGATAACATAGTACATTAAGGATAACAATCATTCATTATATGGCTTTTGTTTCTATATCCTAGAGGTCCTTTCATTTAGTGTCATACTATATGGCCTTATGTATCAAGGTTTTGCTCTATTGCAAATCTCTGCTAGTAGAGCCCAAGGTTTCTACTGATTATGATAAATGAGGGAGACTATTGGGCCTATGTTCCTTTGAGTCTGGCTTACTTCACTTAATACGATTTTTTCTGAGGCTTTCCATTTCCTGACAAATGGGGCGATGTCATTCTTTTTGACAGCAGCATAGAATTCCATTGTGTATAAATACCACATCTTGTTGATCCATTCATCAACTGAGGGACATCTAGGTTGGTTCCATATCTTTGCTATGGTAAATAGTGCTGCAATGAACATTGTTGTGCTAGTGGATTTAGTATGTCCTTGTTTCTGGATGATTGGGTAAATGGCAAGTAGTGGAATTGCTGGGTCATAGGGGAGCTCTATGTTTAGTCTTTAGAGGAACTGCCATACTGCTTTCCATAGTGATTGAAAGAGTTTGCATAAGGACCAAGAATCACAACAAATCAGAGAAAGGCTGGATAAGTGGGACTGCATTAAACTGCAGAGCTTTTGTATGGCAAAGGACATAGCTAGTAAATTAATTAGGAAGCCTACAGACTGGGAGAAGATCTTCACCAACCATATAATGGACAAAAGCCTCATCTCTAAAATAAATCAACAGCTCAAAAAATTGAATCACTCCAAAACTAATCTCCAAAGTAACAACCATCCCATTAAAAGATGGGCCAAAGACTTAAAGAAAGTCTTCTCTGAAGAAGAAACAAAAATGGCCACTAGACACATAAAGAAATGCTCAACATCTCTGGTCATAAAAGAAATGCAAATCAAAACAACTCTAAGATTCCACCTCACTCCAGTTAGAATGGCCAGGATCAGGAAAATGAATAACAACAGATGCTGGAGGGGATGTGGCCAGGAGGGATCACTACTACACTGTTGGTGGGAGTGCAAACTCATTCAACCACTATGGAAAGCAGTATGGCAGTGCCTCAAAAGGCTAAACATAGAGCCCCTCTATGACCCAGCAATTCCACTACTTGGCATTTACCCAACCATCCAGAATCTAGGGCATACTAAATCCACTAGCACAACAATGTTCATTGCAGCATTATTCACCATAGCAAAGATATGGAACCAACCTAGATGTCCCTCAGTTGATGAATGGATCAACAAGTTGTGGTATTTGTACACAATGGAATTCTATGCTGCTGTCAGAAAGAATGACATCGCCCCATTTGTGAGGAAATGGAAAGACTTAGAAAAAATCATATTAAGTGAAGTAAGCCAGACTCAAAGGAACTTAGGCTCAATGGTTTCCCTCATTCGTCATAATCAGTAGAAACCTTGGGCTCTACTAGATCTGCAATAGAGCAAAACCTTGATTCATAAGGCCATATAGTATGAAGCTAATTGAAAGGACCTCCAGGATATTGAAACAAAAGCCATATAACGAATGATTGTTGTCCTTAATGTACTATGTTGTCTCTCATCTCCTTTGCTGTCCCTTGGTTATCTCATATTGGTATAGTATCTCACTTTGTTATCTGATATATTGAATTTATTTGTATTTGGATATTTGAAATTTGATAGGGAAGGGGGGAAAATCAAGATGGGGGGGCGGTGGGGGGGAGTGTAAAGGGTACCAAGACATGTGAAAGGGTATCAATGTATGTGAATTAATGCACCTTCTATATGGCAAATATCATGTAACCCTTTTACTAATTACATTAAAAAATACCAAGAAAAAAAATAAAAAAAGAGATTCTTAACATTCATTAAATTTCAGAATTCTGCTTCAACCTATTTATTGTGAAGCTCTCAGATTTTCAGTGTTGAATGGGACTTGGGATAAGAAAGGGCTTGACCATAAGTCTAGGTTTGCCATTTGGTTTTACAGGCAATCTATTGAGAGGGCTGAAATTGTTCTATGGAATTAGCTTTGTGTATTGATGGTGGTATAGGAGTTTGAACTTAGGGAACTCATGCAGGTGTTCTATTACATGAATCACATCTCTAGTCCCTTTTGTTTTTTGTTTGATAGACTCCAGCTCTTTTCCTAACCAGTCTGGACTCTGATCCCCCTACTATACTTTCTGTTTAGAATGGATGACAGATGCAAACCATTGTAGCCAGCTGTTTTTTTTTTTTTTTTGCCAGTTCTGGGTCTTGAACTCAGGACCTGAGAACTGTCCTTGCGCTTTTCTCAAGGCTAGCACTCTATTACTTGAGCCACAGCACCACTTCTAGATTTTTCTGAGGAATTGAACCCAAGGCTTCGTTCATGCTAGGCAAGCACTCTACCACTAAACCACACTCCTGGTCCATGGCCAGCTTTTTAGTGGGAGTCTTGTACACTTTTTACCTGGGCTGGTCTTCATATTTTCCTGATTTCTGCCTCCTAAATAGATACTACTGGAGGTGAGAGCTATATTAAACTTAAAAAATTAACCCTACCCCCAAATTAAGGCCATGTATACCTTGTTCTTTTTATTTTATTTTATTTTATTTTATTTTATCTTTTTGTATTGGTGCCGAGGAATAGAGCCTGGATCTTCATGCATGCTAGGTAAGCATTCTATCATTAGGCCAAACTCCCAGCCCCCTTACCTTGTTCTTACAACATTCTATTATCATCTGGATGAGTATAGCTCCAGCTTACTGAGACAGAGGTATAATTTGAGTTTATGAGTTTGACACCAACCTGGGCAACATAGAAAGACCACTTTCTAAAACAATCATCAAATGAGCTCCCCTAATGCACAAGTCTGGCTTCATGATGATTCCCCATAACAGAACCCATTTTATGAAAAGGTGTCTCTGCATTTTAATGCCAGCAGATGATCATGGAGCATGACAGCCCCATGGACAAATATCTCTGACATGGATGGAGGGAAACCTTCCCAGTGGGTCAAGTTTCAGGTAGCGCATCTGATTGTATACTTCATAATGGAGAAAAGAAGGCCTGAAATTTGTATTTGGCTTTCACCTAGGGCAGTGGCTAATTGACCAGTGAGAACCTTGGGCAGAACAATTCTAGGGACTGGCTATGAGGCAAATGAATAAAAATAAATGTGAGGCCTAGGCGTGTTCTAATTATTACAAATGAGGGAAGTCATTGAGTCTATGTTCCCAAAACCTAGATACAAAAGGCCACATAGGATGAGGCTAAATGAAAGGACCTCCAGGATATGGAAACAACCTATATAATGTATGATTATTGTTCTTAATGTACTATGTTATTTCTCATCTCTTTTGTTTCCCCTTGGTTATTCTCACATTGTTACAATATCTTACCTTGTAATGTGGTATATTGTATATGTGTTTATTTGAAATAAGAATAGGAAGGGGGGAAAACAAGATGAGCAACAGGGTGGGGGGAGGGAAATGGGGACAAAAACATGAGAAGGGGTAGCAATGTATGTGAAGGAATGCACCTTCTATCTGGAGAATATAATGTAACCCTTTTATTAGTTACAATTAAAAATGAACTTAAAAAAAGAATATACTCTGAGAACAAGGAGAGGACAATAGGAAGTAGTGGATCTGTTTCAAGGAAGTTTACTTATATACCAAAGGCTTAGAGGAAAGGTAAGGAGACATTTCAGGAAGGAATTGGGGATGGCTTCCTGTTTCCTCTTCTTATCCAGAGAAATCACTTTATTCAGCTTCTACTCTACTTACATGTTTGGTTCTGTAGAGAACTCTTGCTTGATCTTACATTTAAGCAGGAAACATTTTGCTTGACTAATTTTGCTTTATAAAGGACAAGTAAATAAAAAGAAGCAAACCCATGTTTAAATGACTCTGAGATGTGAAATTAGAATTTTGTCTCTGACACAGAATACCTTACTTAAATATTTAAGGTAAAATTAATAAAATGGAGTAGCAATATCTTTTTTTATTTTTTTTGCTATTCCTGGGGCTTGAGATCAGGGCCTGGGCACTATACTTAAGGTTCTTTTGCTCAAGGCTAGCACAATGACACTTCCCGGTCTTTCTGTTTATGTGGTACTAAGGAATCAAATACAGGGCTTCATGCATGCGAGGCAAGCACTCTGCCACTAACCCACATCCTCAGCCAGCAGTATCTTATTAGGGATAACAATACCTTATTGGGGAAATGCAGTCAAATAAGTGTGCCATTATATAGGACTTACTTTGCAGTTTTGAAAAATTACTCCAATAAAAAAAGAAAAATTACTCCATCTTTTTTGTTGTTGTTGTTTTGGACAGTCATGGGGCTTGAACTCTGGGCTTGGGCCCTGTCCTTAAGCTTTTCAGCTCAAAGCTAGCACTCTATCACTTTGAGCTAGTGTCACTTTTGGCTTTTTGGTGGTTAATTGGAGATAAGCGTCTCATGGGCTTTAGTGCTCTGGCAGGTTTTGAACTGCAATCCTTATATCTCAGCCTCCCAAATTGCTAGGATTACAGGAATGAGCCACCATTACCCAGCTTACCATACCTTTTTACAATTTCATTTTGATTTTAATTACGTAAAACATTCACTGGATTGAGTGTGAAGTAATATAAATGAAAGAATATCCCGAGAGGTTGTGCTTTCATATGTCACCTGCACTTTATACTTTCTTTACTGTGTTTTTAATATTGGTTATATTGGTAATGTTCTACTTCCTGTTTTGAGAGTAAAAGTAAATATAGTTAAACCTTGGAAAACATGGCTTGAACTACATAAGTCTGTGAATGCACTAACTTTTTTGGTTTGAACAATTTGGAAACACATCCAGATGAACTACATAATCTAAGCATATCAAAACTAATTAAGATATATTTATTGTGCCATAAAGTTAAGCCATAAATCCATAAATATATGTAGATAATACTCTATTTTATCATTTATAACCATGTAGCCTAGAAATAACAATAGTTAAGATAAATTTAGACACACTGTGAATTAAGTTAAAATGTAAATATAGTGTACCTCATTACTTTCTAGCATAAAACATATACAAATGTATTACAGAATGTTAAAATGTATCAAAATTGATTCAAGAGAGACCATAATGCATTTCACGGTTGAGAAATGCAAGTGTAAAGATGCAATATTAAATCATGATAGCATAAAATAAATACTAGTATAGAAAATGAGGTCATAAAGTGTCTCAGGACTGGCTTACGTTAGCAAATTAGGAAAGAGCCAAGTCAGACTTGTTAAGAAAAAGTCAAGTTTTATTTTAGTTCATGTAACCATTTATACTGAGTAATCAATTCTAAAGAGCATGAAGTGGAATGTCTAAGGAAAGAAGTTAATAATCACCCACAGAACTGGTCCCCTTACCCTCTTAAATGACTGACAGCCTTCTCGACACTGAAGACCCATCTTTTATCTTTCCACTGTCAATTGTTATCACTAAAGAAGAATTTTACCCTATCTGTACTCATCTCAAGAGATGGGTACTTTCATCTACATTTTTTTTTTCTGAGCTATTGTAATCCTCTGCTGGGAGAGTCCAGTGTTTGTACTAATTATTACAAACCACTGAGCCTATGTTCCTTTGAGTCTGCTTTTTTCATTTTTTATTTTTTGCCAGTCCTGGGCTTGGGCTCAGGGCCTGAGCACTGTCCTTGGACTTTCTCAAGGCTTAGCACTCTACCACTTGAGCCTCAGCACCACTTCCAGCTCTTTTCAATGTGTGTGGTACCGAGGAATCGAACCTGGGTCTTTGTGCATGCTAGGTGAGCACTCTACCACTAGGCCAAACTCCCTGCTGCTTTTTTTTTTTTTTTTGAGCTACAATGACACTTCCAGTTTTCTAGTTAATCAGAGATAAGAATCTCAAGGCCTTTCCTGCCTGAGATGACTTCAAACTGTGATCTTCAGATCTCAGCCTCCTGAGTAGCTAGGATAACAGGTATGAGCCACCAGCCTCCAGCTCCCAAAGATGCCTTTGGCAAAAGGAAAACTTTAACCCCAACCACAATTTGCATAGTTAATAAACAGAAATAGTGTGACTGTTACCTACCTCCTTCTGGGATACAAAGAAGTATCATCTCACAAATCATTCTTGTCAAAGTAAGAGGAAAACTAAATGAAGCTTCTGGATATACCTACAGTTAAGTAGGAAAATGGTGAACACTTGAACAAAACGTATAATAAGCAACCAGATGAACCCAGACTGATAAATCTTAAGAAAATGTACTTGGCAGCGTCAACAAACAAAACCAATAAGAAAACAGAGTAGTTTTTTTTTTTGCACATTTACGCATAGCGATCAAATGCAATGTTTGCATATTGTGTGGGGTGGACCCTAATTTGAACACCTTCAGAAATGTTTTTGAGACAACTGGGGACATTTCCAATGTGAAACAGACTAAATAATATTGATGGATTGCAGTTAACTTTTTTAAGCATTTTGAAAAGGACATGGTGGTGGCTTAAAAGCACATATTTATTATGTATCAAAATTGAAACAGCTCCATTCTGAGCTAGAATTAATGTGGACTGTGGCACATACCAGACTAATTACCCATGTCCATGCCTCGGGCCAAGACTGCAATGATGTAGCTTTTAAAGCTACAGTTGTTAGGACCAGACTTTCAGGAAATAAACAGTATTAGGTGTGAATTGTTTTACCAATAAAGCTTCAGGTCATTAGGACTGTATGTTAAAAATACACTAATGTGCAAGAAGAATTAAAAGTACATTAATGTTCAAGAAGAAATGTACTCACTACCTCACATTTGTAACTGTAACCCCACTATACATCATGCTGACAAAATTAAATTTAAAAACACGTTTTGTAGCATTTATCAGAAAAATGATATGACATGTTATTTCTCTAAAATAGTAAAGCTTGCATTACAAGTAGGAGAAATAGCTAAAGATTAGCAAAATAACATTGATTGCTAATGTGACTACATTGGTATTCATTTACTATTGTTTCTACATATGTTTAACATTTTCCAGGGTAAGTATTATTATTAGCCTCCGCCCTGCGCCGCCGAGTGCCTTGCGGACTCAGCCGAGGTTCGGCGCCGCCGCGGGGCTTCGGCCTTCGGGCGGCGGGGGGAGGAGGCTTCGGCCGCGGCCGTGCCCTATGGGCCAGATCCGCCCGGAAGGCCCGCATTAAACTGAAAAGATGTCCCTGTATGATGACCTAGGAGTGGAGACCAGTGACTCGAAAACTGAAGGCTGGTCCAAAAACTTCAAACTTCTGCAGTCTCAGCTTCAGGTGAAGAAGGCAGCCCTCACGCAAGCAAAGAGCCAAAGGACAAAGCAAAGCACAGTCCTTGGCCCTGTCCTTGACCTGAAGAGGGGCGGTTCCTCAGATGACCCGCAGATTGTAGACACACCACCCCACGTAGCAGCTGGGCTGAAGGACCCTGTTCCCAGTGGGTTTTCTGCAGGGGAAGTTCTCATCCCCCTAGCTGACGAATATGACCCTATGTTTCCTAACGATTACGAGAAAGTTCTGAAGTGCCAAAGAGAAGAGCGCCAGAGGCAGCGAGAGCTGGAAAGACAGAAGGAAATAGAAGAGAGGGAAAAGAGGCGTAAAGACAGACATGAAGCTAGTGGGTTTTCAAGGCGGCCAGATCCAGATTCTGATGAAGATGAAGATTATGAACGAGAGAGAAGGGAAAGAAGTATGGGCGGAGCTGCCATTGCCCCACCCACATCTCTTGTAGAGAAAGACAAGGAATTACCCCAAGACTTTCCTTATGAAGAGGATTCGAGGCCTCGGGCACAGTCTTCCAAAGCTGCAATTCCCCCTCCCGTGTACGAAGAGCCCGACAGGCCCAGGTCTCCCACCAGGCCCAGCAACTCCTTCCTTGCTAACATGGGGGGCACAGTGGCGCATAAGATCATGCAGAAGTACAGCTTCCGTGAAGGCCAGGGGCTGGGCAAGCACGAGCAGGGGCTGAGCACCGCATTGTCTGTGGAGAAGACCAGCAAGAGGGGCGGCAAGATCATCGTGGGGGACTCCACGGAGAAGGGAGAGACTCAGGATGCATCCAAGAAGTCGGATTCCAATCCATTAACAGAGATACTTAAGTGCCCTACTAAAGTGGTTCTGCTGAGGAACATGGTCGGTGCAGGAGAAGTAGATGAAGACTTGGAAGTTGAAACCAAGGAAGAATGTGAAAAATATGGCAAAGTTGGAAAATGTGTGATATTTTTAATTCCTGGTGCCCCGGATGATGAAGCAGTTCGGATATTTTTAGAAATTGAAAGAGTTGAATCAGCAATTAAAGCTGTGGTGGATCTGAATGGCAGGTATTTTGGTGGACGAGTGGTAAAAGCCTGTTTCTACAATTTGGATAAATTCAGGGTCTTGGATTTGGCAGAGCAAGTTTGATTATTTTTAAGAACTAGAGTCATTCCTGACGATCCTCAAATAAGCTACTGACTGAGCAGAGAGGAAGGCTGCAGCTCCGTGGCTGCTGGACACTGAGAGTCTTGGAAGGACTTCTAAGGGACCTGTTGATTGATCCCTTTTTTATTTTGTGGTTTTTTTTAATATAGTATAAAAATCCTTTAAAAAAAGTATTATTATTATTATTATTATTATTATTTTGTCGGTCCTGGGGACTGAACTCAGGGCCTAGGGACTGAACTCAGGGCTTGGGCACTGTCCTTGGACACGTTTTGCTCAAGGCTAGCACTCTGCCACTTGAGCCACATTGCCACTCTGGCCTTTTTTGTGTATGTGGTAGAGAGGAATTGAATCTAGGGCTTTGTGCATCTCTACCTCTAGGCTATGCTCCCAGACCAAGGACAAGTATTGTTTAAAATTTTTTTCAATACTAGGTTCTAAAATTTTTTATGATTTATTTTCTTTTTTTTTTAAATTTTTTATTGTAATTAGTAAAAGGGTTACATGATATTTGCCAGATAGAAGGTGCATTAATTCACATACATTGATACCCTTTCACATGTCTTGGTACCCATTACCCTCCCCCCCCACACTCCCCACCCGTCTTGGTTTTCCCCCCTTCCCTATCAAATTTCAAATAACTAAATACAAATAAATTCAATATATCAGATAACAAAGTGAGATACTGTAACAATATGAGATAACCAAGGGACAGCAAAGGAGATGAGAGATAACATAGTACATTAAGGACAACAATCATTCATTATATGGCTTTTGTTTCAATATCCTGGAGGTCCTTTCAGTTAGCTTCCTACTATATGGCCTTATGTATCAAGATTTTGCTGTATTGCAGATCTCTGCTAGTAGAGCCCAAGGTTTCTACTGATTATGACAAATGAGGGAAACCATTGAGCCTAAGTTCCTTTGAGTCTGGCTTACTTCACTTAATATGATTTTTTCTAAGTCTTTCCATTTCCTAACAAATAGGGCGATGTCATTCTTTCTGACAGCAGCATAGAATTCCATTGTGTACAAATACCACAACTTGTTGATCCACTCATCAACTGAGGGACATCTAGGTTGGTTCCATATCTTTGCTATGGTGAATAGTGCTGCAATGAACATTGTTGTGCTAGTGGATTTAGTATGCCCTAGATTCTGGATGGTTGGGTAAATGCCAAGTACTGGAATTGCTGGGTCATAGGGAAGCTCTATGTTTACCCTTTTGAGGCACTGCCACACTGCTTTCCATAGTGGTCGAACGAGTTTGCACTCCCACCAACAGTGTAGTAGTGATCCCTCCTGGCCACATCCCCTCCAGCATCTGTTATTATTTGTTTTCCTGATCCTTGCCATTCTAACTGGAGTGAGGTGGAATCTTAGAGTTGTTTTGATTTGCATTTCTTTTATGACCAGAGATGTTGAGCATTTCTTCATGTGTCTAGAGGCCATTTTTGTTTCTTCTTCAGAGAAGACTCTCTTTAGGTCTTTGGCCCATTTTTTAAGGGATGGTTCTTACTTTGGAGATTAGTTTTGGAGTGGTTCAATTTTTTGAGCTGTTGATATATTTTAGATATGAGGCCTTTGTCCGTTGTTTGGTTGGTGAAGATCTTCCACTCTGTAAGCTTCCTAATTAATTTACTAGCTATGTCCTTAATCTTGCCAAGGGCTATCTACAAATTCAACGCAATACCCATCAATATCCCAATGGCATTCTTTAAAGAAATAGAAGAGGCAATTCAAAATTTCATATGGAATAATAAAAGACCCCGTATGGCAAAAACACTTCTTAGCAGAAAGAACAGTGCTGGAGGAATTTCAATTCCAAACTTTAGACTCTATTACAGAGCTATAATTCTCAAAACAGCTTGGTACTGGCACAAGAACAGGCCTGAAAACCAATGGAATAGAACTGAGGACCCAGATATTAAACCACAGACCTATGGCCACCTAATCTTTGACAAGGGAGCCAAAAAATAGAATGGAAGAAAGACAGCCTCTTCAATAAGTTGTGCTGGCAGAACTGGTTAAGCACCTGCAGAAAACTAAAGTTGGATCCTTCTTTGTCACCTTGCACTAGAATTAACTCCAAATGGATCAAAGACCTGGAGGTAAAAGCTGACACACTGAAAACTTTACAGGAAGGAATAGGAGAAACACTAGGCCTCCTTGGCACAGGTCGAAACTTTCTTAATAAGGACCAAGAATCATAACAAATCAGAGAAAGGCTGGATAAGTGGGACTGCATTAAACTGCAGAGCTTTTATGATTTATTTTCATTTGTAGTGATTTTTTTTTGCCAGTCTTGTTGTTTGAACTCAGGGCCTGAGCACTTGGGCTTTCTCAAGAAGTTAAAGACTTGAAAAAAAATTGTATTAAACAAGGTAAGCCAGAGCCAAAAAAACATGGCCTCCCTCATTTGTGGTAACTAAAATGTGCCTGTAAAATCTATAAGTACAGTAAATACTGTGCAATCAACATACATTAATTAATACATATTAATATATTATATATGACTCTATATATTTTCACATTGGGGCCAAAGGAGAATATGCATAGGAGCATTGGAGTGGTTGAAAAAGGCTCAATAGCTATGTGCATATGCTCATATATAAAATAATATTCTATGAGATGAGATCTAAGAAAAGAAAACTTTTATTTGCCATTGTTGCTGTTTCTGTTTTCTTTTTCCTTTTTCTTATTTATTAGTTTGCTTGTATTTGGGAGTGTCAGGGAGGGAACAGAAAATGTGGAACAAGGGTAAACACTACAATAATGGTACTCACTAGAAAAAAAAGAAGCAATACTAGAGTTTGAACTCAGAGCCAGGCAGACCCTTACCACTTGAACCATGCATCTAGCCTCTTTTGATTCATTTATTTTGAAAAGGATCTTGACTTTATGCCCGCACCAGAATAGATCACAGTCCCCTATTTATGCTTTAGTATAGCTTGGATGACAGGTGCCTGCCAGCTTTTATTAGTTGAACTGGGATCTTGTGAACTGTCTTCCCAAACTGGCCTTGAAAGGCAATCCTCTTAACATCTGCCTTCAGAGTTCAGACAACTACAGTTGTGAACCACAGCACCCATACGAAAATCTTTTTTCGTATGACATTGGTGATTTAACTCAAGGTTTTGCACTTACTAGGTATGTACTCTATTTCCAGCCTCACATTTTTTGAGGTAGAGTTTTGATTGATAGATTGCAATCTTCTATTTATACTTCTTCATCTCCAATAGGTGAAATAACAGGCTTTTCCCACAACACTCAGTCATTGAGTGAGATGAGGTCTCATAAACTTTTATGCCAGAACTGGCCTAGCACCACAATTCCCTGATTTCTGCCTCCTAAATAGCTACCTTGAGCCAAGATGCCCAACATGAGAAACTTTTAAATAGGTTTCCCAAGTGGTATATTAGGAGACTTATGCTTCAAGGCAAAGTTATGCACTATGTAGAGAGTCTGGATCACACAATTTGGTTTACCAGAGTGATTTTTATCAAAGCTGCTTCACAGTTCTGTAAATTGTAGATAATTGATGGAAAAGACAAACAACTCTTACCAAAGAATGTAAAAATTCTGTCCTGCTTGGTAGTGTTTTAACTGAATTCTCTTTCTCCCTTTGGAAGAGTTAACTTTGCTTCCATTTGGGTGTTCAACTGCCTTCGCTCTATGGAAGAGGATGTATTTTTTCTCCTTCGAAGCTGCCATATCTACCTGTTTTCCTCCTTATGAGATGAATAAAATCGTTAACACAGGCTCACTTGTATATCTGTATACGATTCATAATTTTACCCTTTTTTGAGATTATTATTGAAAATGATGATAAACATGACTTTCTTTGGGAGTTGAAAGTAAAAGAAAATAATTGATATACTTATGACTTGTTATATGTTGAATACTTATGAAATAATTTTTAAAATAAATCATAATATGGTTGTATAAATAGGAATGTACTTTTCCTTTTATCTGCACATACTTTATAAGTATTGATCTAGGCTGCCAAATTACTTGTGCTGGACTGATGGCAGCCTAGAAAATTAGCAAAATGAGTTATGTTTAATGGTGACAGCAGGCACGTGGGTCAGGCAACTCATACGTGGAAAAAAAAAGCAGAGGAAGAATTATAGGTGATTTTAGGCCTCAGGTTTACATTTCTGGTTTTCATAGATAAAGTCCTGCCACTCACCTCAATATGCCAAGGAAATGATGAGTATTGGTAAAGGGCAAATAACTTATCACATGTGTATCAACAAGAGAAAGCATTTTCTACTCTCTTTAGAGAGCAGACATGACGAACAGATTTAAATAGACAAGGAATGAAAGATAGGGGTGAGATGCGTGAATAGTTAAGTCACAGCATGTTCTTCTGGTGCTATCAGGCAATCTTACAGTCGATTGCCACAGATTTAGACAGGTGGTACTTTCTTACAGTGTCATTGACACCTGGCAGGTGGCCTGGTCTTTCCTGGATTCTGAAAGCAAAAGGATTGCAGTGGGTAATGACTCAGGATAGAACAGAGGACAGACACAAAACAGAAGCCAGGATGCCTAGCTTTTATTCTGACTTTAGTTAGTTCACCAAATAAGGAATCCTTTCCTCTCAGGAAAATCAGGTGTTATAGAAGAGGAAATCTTGTATGCATGCCAATGATTGCATATTCTCAAGCAGGTATATTTTTGCTGCTTCCATTTCCTGTGAACATCAGACACTCAGTTCTTCAGTTTTGAACAGACCCTTATCAGCAGTTCTCATGGAAGCTTCCAGGCTATAGCCTTGACATGTGGCTAGGTCCTTGATTCCCTTTTTTTTGCTGAAGTCTCCAGCTTCTGGGTCTGAGAAGTTCACACATTTCTCCAACTCTCCTGTCTGCAGATAGACATTGTCAGAGTACCTGGAAAGCCAATTCAATCTAATAAGTCTCTATAACTGTATAAGTTCTTTTGGCAGTCTGTATGCCAGGGACATTTTCATGAAGTGTGAGAGCTCACCAGTATCTATGTATGTATGCATGTATGTATGCATGCATGTATGTATGTATGTATGTATGTATGTATGTATGTATGTATGTGTGTGTGTATGTATTTATCTATCTGTGGGTGTGTGAAAGTTGAAAACACTTCAAAACAAACATAGAGAACATCTTTTGAAAATGTGTATCAAGATTCCAACTTGTTTTTGGACCTCAAATACATTGTTGAAAAACCCAGCAAACCTGTATGCTTTGCCAAAAATAAACTTGTTTCAATGTAGGGGTCTCACTTTATATGTCTACTTGTTCATTTCCCCATTGTTCTCTTTCTCCATCTTTCTCTTCTTTCTTTTTCTCTTTCTCTTAACAGTGTACTGTTTTCTACAATGGAGCAAATGGGAATTGTTTCTGGCTGTAGTTACCGATTGGCACTGTGACCTCTGCCACTTCTTGGAATGGTAATTTAGGAATCACCTTCCATAACCATTTGGGCCACATAAAGGGTTTGTTTCAATTGAGTTTAGTGACAATCATCTGGTCAAAATTTTTTTATGCTTAAATGAATTGTACAAATGTAGAGATAGCAAATTTGGCCCCAATAACTACACTGAGTGTACTTTTGAGAAAGGTTACATTAGGAAATGTCCTTGATCTTCTATTGAATTTTTTACTCCACTTTTTAAAAATTCCATTTCTAAAAAAATTGCTAAGTCAGGCCCTTGTGGCTCATGCCTGAAATGCTATCCACTCAAGAGACTGGAATCTGAGGACTGATATTCAATGCCATCCTGAGTTGGAAAGTCCATGAGAGTCTTATCTCCAAGTAACCATCAAAAGAAGAAAAAACAAAACAAAACAAAACAAAATCCAGAAGTGGGACTGTGACTCAAGTGGTAGAACACCAGCCTGGAGTAAAAAAGGACAGGACTCAGGCCCTGCATTCAAGCCTCAGTCCTGGCATAAAACACACACACACACACACACACACACACACACACACACACACGCCATCATTAAAACTAAACTGGGTATTGGTGGCTCATGCCTACATTCCTAGCTACTCAGGAGGTTCAGAGTTGAAGATCAGGGTTCAAAGTCAGCCCAAGAAGCAAACTCTGGAAGACACAAAAACCACTTAATAACTCTTTCTTTAATGAATGAAATCGAAACTCAGCACCTTATAGGAAAGGATTGGGTTTTTACTTGCAAACCCAGGATCTACCTGGCACATAAAGCCTGTTTAATAACAGTTTCACTAACTTTCCATTGGGGAAATAGGATGATTGTGGTATCGTTTTAATGGAGGGAAATCAAGCAATGACCCATTTAATCACCTGTCACATTTCTCCATTGTTTCCCTTTCTCATATTCATCATGAGTTTGACGTTTCATCAAACACTACAGGTGCTTGAAGTTCTGTGGGGGTGGAGTATTACACAAATGTTTGAGATATTTAGTGCCCATAGATAGTTATTGCACTCACTAGCCATTGATTTGCATACGATACTAACAGAGCCAGTGCCAAGCACCTGGGAAGCATTTTTCTGTATGGGGGAGCAGGGGAGGGAATGAAGGGGAGGGGCAGGGAGGCCTTTAGGTGTTTTTGTGGAATTGCACGCTAGAACAAGTAGGTTCAGAATGAGGGCTCCTCCTTCGTCTGCCACAGGACCAAACCCCATCCTAAGGCTGTTTCCAGATCCAAGATTCTAAGAAGGGGTAGGAAGGAAAAGGAACAAGAGAAGGGAAGGAACAAGGAGGGGTGAGGGGAGAAGAGGAAAGGTCCCAAGTAACTTTTTGACATCCTGCGCGCTTCCTGCTGAACACCAATGGCCTTCCCATGGGGGCGCGTTTGGATGATCGCTGGAAACGACAGAAGCTGGGTTTAGCACGCACGGGGACCCCACGCGGGTCTCCTTTAAGAGGCAGTCCTGGCCTTCCCACACGCCGCTGGGTGTGCTGAGCCCCAGGTGGGTGTGCGCTGGCCGGCGGCCACTCGGTAGGGGCGGAGGATGGCGCCTGGCCCGCGCTTTTCCCCACTGGCCTGGCATCGGCGGTGGCGCGGCGGGGATGGCAGAGATGAGGCCGGGAACAGCCGCGGGGCAGCAGCTCAACGCGCTACCGGATCACTCGCCGCTGCTGCAGCCTGGCTTGCAGGAGCTGCGGCGCCGGGCCCGGGAGGCGGGAGCCGCGTTCTCCTCGTTGCCCTTCCCCGACGCCTTCCTGCTGCGGTTCCTGCGCGCCCGGGATTTCGACCTGGACTTGGCCTGGAGGGTAAGCACGAGCCCGGCGCGGCGATGGCACGGAGGCCTGGGGACCAGAAGCCGGGGACGGGTGCGCGGGGCTGCGCGGGGACACGGCATGCCACCCAGATGCGGGCAGAGAACCGCAGGTTTGCCCTCGCGCGTCCTCCTGCCAGTTCCTCCCGGATAGGAGACCTGGAGAGTCAGTCGCCCGTCCTGCGGTGGAATTTGGGGGAGAAAAATGCTGAATCTCCGAGGTCAAGCGTGACAAAACTAGGTCTTTTTAACAGAACTACTTCAAAGGGAAGTCGTACCAGCAGCTCAGGGAATCCTGAGAATTCAAAGATCAGACACACACCTGTTTCCAGGTGTGCTTCAGCGAGTGGAGAGAAATGGGGGCTTTGGAGAAGGGAAGGAGGGGGATGAAAAACAGAAATCTCAAATGCGACCTTGAGTTTGTCACTTGGGGGTTCAGTGTCCTTACTTGTGAAATAATGGCGAGATCGCTTACCTTTATCGATTGTTTTCGAGGCCTGGACGATGACCTGGAACAGTTACAGCAGGATGCACCCAGGCCGTGTAAACATTGTACCGCATCTAGTCCACCTGCCAAGAGAAAAGTCCCGTTTTGTTAAAAGTCAGTTTTGTTAAAGCGAAATTTTAAATTAAAATAAAATGCATATGCTAAAAACAATGAACGGAATACAAAAGAGGAAAAAGTCCAAACATTCTGTTCGATTTTTTTTGCATCAGCATGTATTAGCTGTATGTGCAAATAAGATTCCACCAAGTAAGTTTTCAAAAGGAGTGTTCTAACAGGAAAAACATTCTCACTTCCAAACCTGGGATGACATCAGTCAGGTTGCAGAGACGTGATTCTGATTTATTTATGTACCTTTCCAAACCTGGCCTATTTTCACAGGAGCAGGTGTACCTGTGGTTTTTATATCTTGATTATGTGATTTGAAGTACAGATCATCTCATATGAATATGTCTGTATAAATCTTAATTTTATTGGGCAGCTATTATTCCATAAAATAAGCACATTAGGGTCGGGTGTTTGGTGATAGAGTGCTTGCCTAGCATGCACCAAGACCCGGGTTGGATTCCTCGGTACCACATACATAGAAAAAAGCCGAAAATGGTGCTGAGGCTCAAGTGGTAGAGCTCTAGCCTTGAGAAAGTTCCAGGGCAGTGCTCAGGCCCTGAGCTTAAGACCAGGACTGGCAAAAAAAATAAGCACATTAAAGGTATCTAAGCAATCCTACTTTTGGATTACTGCCTGTGGATGCTGGTGGTACTTGTATGATATGTATTTCATTTTATTTTTAGACACCTATTCTTTGTCCAGCAGTACAGACAATCCAGTGAACAATGAGTCTATGGTTTCTTCCATTTGGGACAGCATTCTAGAATGTTTTCATACATTATCTTGACCAATCAGTAAGGATACAGACTTACTGGATAAATTCAACTTGCAGAATTACTGGGCAAAGTTCTGAGAAAGACAGAGAACTATCTTCCAGAGTCCACATTCCTCTTTTCCCTGATAAAAACGTGTATAAAAAGTCTTGTTCTTCCTTTTAGGAAATATAATTTTTGTGACAATTTGCTAGGTGAGAAAGTCTTTTCTTTTAACATGATGTTCATTTGTTTAGTTCCAAGTGATGTTAACCATCTCTTAAGTATCTAAATATTGAGTTAATTGTTTTGATTACTTGTTCATTGTGTGTGTGTGTGTGTGTGTGTGTGTGTGTGTGTGTGTGTGTTGATACTGAGGCTTGAATTCAGGGCCTTGTGTTCTTTCTTCGATTTTTGCTCAAAACTGGCATGTTACTACAAGAGTTACACTTCTGTTTCTGGCTTTTTGCCAATTAATTGGATGCTAGAGTCTCATGGACTTCTTTTGAAATCTTCTTGATTGGCTTTCAACTATGACCATCAGATCTCATCTGCCCAGGTAGCTAGGGTCACAGATGTGAACAACCAGTGCCTGGCTACTTGTTCATTTTTATGTTTTCATTCATAAAATGCCTAACTATGTCAAAGGAAATAGATCTTTGTCCTAGTTTGTTGCCTCTTGCCTGTTGCTTGAAAGTATTTCTACAATTTGCTTTCTGAAAGAAGATTCAAAAATGTTCTCTGATTAGTTTGAAATATATGTGTATGTATATCTCTGTATATATATATTAATATTTTTGTCGAGAGGTTGAACCCAGGTCCTCATACATGCTAAGCATCTTCCCTTCTACTGAAGTATAACCACTAGCCCCAGTTTTGTTGAACATTGCTACCCACTCCATTTTTCTCTCACTATCTCTCCCCATGACTCTCCCCACCCAAAGTTGTAAGGTTCATTTCCAACCTAGTGTCTTATGAGTATTGATGTTGTATTGGTTCTCTCTTTATCCTTGTTTCACCATTTTCTTCTCCTTTCCTTCCCCAAACCAGATAAGCATATATATAAGAGCATCATTTTCTATGATAATATGTACATAGCTATTGAGCTATTGTGATCCTCTGCATGACTATCCCAGACATACAGTAATTATTACAAATGAGGCGTTGTCCCTGAGCTCTTCAAGTCAAGGCTACTGCCCTTCCCTTGAGCCATAGTGCCACTTTTGGTTTTCTAGTGGTTAATTGGAGATGAATTTTAGTGCCCTGGCTGCCTTTGAATTGCGATCCTCAGATCTCAGCCTCCAGAGTAGCTAGAATTACAGGCATCCTGTCCAGCTTCAGTTTTAGGTTTTATAAGTTTTCTATTCAAAATATTCTCTAAAAATGGCTTTCTGCTTTTATGAGATTTATTTTGATGTGGGAAGTAAAATAAGAATATAGCTTTGCTAGCTGGGTGCAGTGACTTACACCTGTAATCTTAGTTACTCAGGAGGCTGAGATCTGAAGATTGAGGTTCAAAGCCAGCCTGAGCACTAAAGTCCATGAGATTCTTATCTTCAATTAACCACCAGAAAACCAGAAGTGGTGCTGTGGCTCAGGGGGTAAGGTAGTAGCCTTGAGCTGAAGAGCTCAGGGACAGTGCGCAGGCCCAGAGTCCAAGCCCCACAACTGGAAAAAAAAAAAGAATGTAGCTTTACTTTACCTTTTTATTTGTATTTATTTATTTATTTTTCCTTTTAATGTATTGAGCAAGTGTCCCAACAGTAGAAATAATAAATAAATAAATAAATACTCCGCAGTTACTAAATATAATACAATGCAATCTCAGGTCCAGTTGTCGCCAGGAGTAGGTTAACAGGTCAGGGCCAGAAGGATCTTGGTTGTGTGGGGGAGGGATTTCAGGACAGACACAGGAGACTTAATGGGAGCAGGTTCATTAAGGCAAAAGAAGGCTGAAATAACTGTCTTAAGGTGAGATGGGGGAATGAGCAGGCCAAAAAATAATCAGCTGCCTAGAGGGTCTGAAGATCTAAAACTTCTATCCAGGTTCAAGGACATTGGAGAGGTCTTTCTGGGAGAAGAAAAGGATTTTCCTGGGAAATTGGTTGCGTAGCATGAATTCCTAGAGATGGGGTTATTATATGTTATTAACTTTTCCTACGCATCCAATATGGAGGCCACTGACCAGATGCTCCAAAGAGGCAGACATGGAAATGTTGTGATGAAACCTCTTGTTTACACAATGTATTCTATGCCAGTGGAAGATAAAGATGGCAGATCTAAGAGTGGGACAACAGCTATAGCAATATTAACTGTTATGTGTTAATCGGCCCTGGTAGTCATGGTTGCTGCGACTTTTCATCCATCATAAGCTGTGGTTTAATAGGACATAGCTAACTGTCCTGAGCCATTTTGACCAGGATCTAATTTTCCTACTAACATTTGAATCATTGTTCTCAGTTGTCAGGTTTCCTAACTCTTTTCCTAACCCCTATGTCACTATAAAAAAGGCAGAGATTTTGGAGGGATGGTTGGTTGATTCTTCAGCATAAAGGTTTGAACTCAGAGCTACATGCTCACTAGTCAAGTGCTCTACTATTTGAACCATGCCTCCAGGACTATGAGTAATTTAAGTAAGGCATAAACACACACACACATAAACTAATAAACACATATATGTGTGTGAATAACAAATAATAAAAATGATTTGCTAATTTCATGTGAGCTGCTCTTTAAATACTGATGGGTAAAGGTTTAATAAAATTTACTAAAGATTCCGTTATAATATGTGTTTTTTCTCATATATTTTTTCTTGTAATTAACAGAAAGGTTACATTATATTTGCCAAATAGAAGGTGCATTAATTCACATACATTAATACCCTTTCACATGTCTTGGTCCCTATTTCCTTCCCCTCACCCCCACCCCTCATCTTGTTTTCCCCCCTTCCCTATCCAATTTCAAATAACTAAATACAAATATATCCAATATATCAGATAACAAAGTAAGATACTGTAACAATATGAGATAATCAAGGGATAGCAAAAGAGATGAGAGATATCATAGTACATTAAGGACAACAATCACTCATTATATGGCTTTTGTTTCTATATCCTAGAGGTCCTTTCATTTAGCGTCATACTATATGGCCTTATGTATCTAGGTTTTGCTCTATTGCAAATCTCTGCTAGGAGAGACCAAAGTTTCTACTGATTATGACAAATGAGGGAAACCAATGAGCCTATCTTCCTTTGAGTCTGGCTTACTTCACTTAATATGATTTTTTCTAAGTCTTTCCATTTCCTAACAAATGGGGTGATGTCATTCTTTCTGACAGCAGCATAGAATTCCATTGTGTACAATATGTGTTTTTTTATACTCTTCCTTGTGTCATACAGTCCCTTGAGGAATTGGCTAGCAGGATCAAGACTCAATTCATTGGCTGGAAACCAAGATTCTGCCTCTACTTTCTTTGTCTTGTTATTTTTGCCAATTTTAAAGTAGATTGCAAAGAGAAAATATGTGAAATGGTTATTTTATTTTTCTCTACAGTTAATTATAGCTCCACTATTTTATATATATATATATATCCCATTAGGTTTTGTTAGAAGAAATCTCAGGTATAATGAAATGTCTCATTATTCTAGTATTTGTAATTAGGTCATTGTGCAAAGGGGTTTTAATTTATATTGGAACAATAGTGAATTAATAAGGTTTTTCAATTCTAATATCTAATGTACTTATGGAGTTCAGAGCACATTTACACACAGTGTATGTATGAATTTTTGTTTTGTTTTGTCTTGTGATGGTACCAGGGCTTGAACTCAGGACTTTAGCTGATGGTGCTCTACCACATGAGCCATGACCCCACCCTTTAAATGAGTTTTGTCATTATTACTCATTGTAGAAGAAACTGGGAAATAAGAAGTCATTTGTTGGGAAAGAAAACCCCTCATATTCAGTGCAGGAGCGGGGACTTGAGCTTGGGAGGACCTGAGGAGGTTTGTCATGCCTGTACATTTCATAGACCCCTTCATGTGAAACCAGCTCCTCCATCAGCTCCCCTGTCTGCTCTATGCATTCTATGAGCCAATAGTCTACTTTCTTTTAGTTTTGTTTTATATTGGTGTGGTTTGAATATGACTCAATCCCTTCAAAACTCACATTGAGATTTAATATCTATTGTAAATACTAAGAGAGTAGATAGTTAACCTAACCCTGGTATTGGTGTTTAGAAGCAAACAAAGAGTAGCTCTACTTTTCTTGTCTATAGAGTGGGGTAAAAATAGCTAGTTTCAGAGTAGTTGTGAGAGGAAATTGAACTATGAAGGCCCATAAAAGTTATGTAGAGCAGTGATTTTCTTAAAAAAAGGAAAATGGAAAAAGAAACTTATTCAGAGTATAGTTAAAACTTATAAAAATATTTTAAGTATTTTGTGCAAAACAGGTGCACTTTTCTAATGGATATTCATTTTCCATCCTATTTTCATTGTGGTAGAGGAAAGGTGGTTTGACTGAACATTTGTCACTAGCAGTTTATTTTATTCATTTATGTAATACATTTTCAACATAGGGACCTGTGAATTTATTTATCAGTGGAAAAGTAACTCTCAATCTTGATCTTGGTTTAGACCATTCCCATTGGAAAGTTAGATGTTAGAAGCGTGAAAGCAATTTGTGCACCTTTATCTTTTTTTTAAGTGTGTAGAGCCAACTGGATTATACATACACGGATGCAATCTCTCATTCCATACACATCTGCCTGCTGGGGGAGAGAAGTGATCTAAATATCCTGCTTTTATTACCTAAAATATCCTGTCTAGTGAAGCCATGATCATCCCCCAGGCAAGCAAAACCAGTTCTTGTACACACACAGTTACTCATAGGCTGTTTCCAATATTTTGCTTGAAACAAAATGTCAGGCATCCTTTTATGTCTGAGACATTATGGAGAGCAAAAGTCAGTGAGTGTTGTAAAGGACTTTGGATGTTCAGATACCTCTTAGGACAGGAGAAGGATGGCAATTTGTTTTAAAGAAGCCAGAACCTACAATACACTGGTTGTTCTGGCTGCCTTTGGAAATGGCTATTTAGGTCACTAATTATTTCTCTATTGGCAAATTGACTGGCTCCCCCCCACCCCCTTTTCTTACTTTTCAGTTGTGTTTAACTTAAAGCAGCAGTGTTATTTTTTAAAGAAGAATTAATTAGCTGAAGAGAAAAAAACAGAGAGAGGGATACAAAACAGAGAGAGAGAGAGACAGAGACAGAGACAGAGAGAGACAGAGAGAGACAGAGATTGAGAGAGACAGAGAACAGAATAACACAGATGACTCTGTCCACCTCTTTGTACACCACAGCTTTGCTTCTCTCATATGTTAATGACATTTTCCAGAATTTCACCCTTGGAACATTTGTAATTTCTCCTCTAGATTATTATTACTACTGTGTTTGTGAATTATAGAGACAATGTTTATTGTAACAACTTTCAAATAGAAAATCTGCCTTTTCCTTTTTTCTGAGCTATCTCCACATGATTAATGGATCCCAAAAGCATATAGGCATTTTAAGAAAATGAGAAGGTCAACACTTGGAAGAAAAATTAAAATATAATATCATGTAGATGAACTATTTTTTACATACAACCACCAACAAGTCCCCAGGAAATGGGATTCTTTTGTTCTTCTTACATGTATTATTTGGGTATATTGTTCCTTTGGTTCTCCTAATTAATTTGATTGATTATTATTCTGGTATGTTTCAAAACATACTAAAAGTATTACTAAAGGTAGTGTTCTGGTTATCATTTGCTAAGGAACTTACTGGTTGAAACACAGCTTTGTAGCTTATGTTCTCCACTTGGGCAAGGCTCAGTGGAAAGAATGTCTTTTTTATTTTAAATTGTATTTTATTGTCTGGATTATGTATAGAGGGGTTACAGTTACATTCATCAGGTAGTGGGTAAATTACTTCTTGAACATTGATACCCCTTCCTATGTTTATTGCCCACTTTCACTCCCCCCACCCCTTACCAAATATCTTGTTTTTCCCTTTCCCTTCCCTCTTTCAAATAAGCAAGTAAACATATATACAATATACCAGGTACCATACTCAAATACAGTAACAACATGAAATAAACTATAAGGGGAAAAAAAGAAATAACTTCACATAGTACATTAAGAACAACAGTCACAAAGATAAACCTCTTGTTTCCATCTCCTGGAGTTCATTTTGTTTAGTCTCATGGCCATATGTACCTAGCTTTTGAGCTATTATGATCATCTGCTAGGAAAATCGTAGATGTATACTAATGATTACAAATGAGGGAAACCATGGATCCTATGTTTCTTTGGGTAAGGATGTCTTTTGGATTCCAGAGTGGCATTAGATGGGAAGCTGGATAAAACACGCTATCAGGATAACATCTTCTCGAGAGAAGGAATCTATGTCTCTCCATATGGCTAGTTACCACTTAGGAACCTTACAGGTGTCTGGATCCTCAAATCAAAGTTCCTAATGTTTCTTTATTTTTTTTGTGTGTATGCCAGTCTTGGGGCTTGAACTTAGAGCATCCCAGAGCTCTTTTGTTCAAGGCTAGTTCTTTCCCTCTTGAGCCATATCACCACTTTTGGCTTTTGTATGGTTAAATTGGAGATAAGAGACTCACAGAGTGTCCTGCCTGGGCTGGCTTTGAATTGAGATCCTGAGATCTCAGCATCCTGAGTAGCGAGGATACAGATGTAAGACACTGGTCCAGCTCAGATTTGTTTTATTCCCCCTTAAAAGTTCTTCTTAATGTACTATGTTATTTCTCATCTCTATTTTTGCCCTTATGGTTAAGCTCATATTGTTACTGTATCTGACTTTGTTATTTGGTATATTGCATATACTTTTGTTTATTTGAAATAGGAAACAGAAGGGGGGAAAACAAGATGGTTGGGAGGGAGTGGGGTGAGGGAAATGGGGACAAAAACATGAGAAGGGATATCAATGTTTGAGAAGTAATGCACCTACTACCTGGCGAATGTAACTGTAACCCCTCTATACATTTCCAGATAATAAAAAAAGTCTGATGTAATGCCATTTCCACTACATATCTATTAATTACAGCAAATTGTAAGGCTAGTCTACCTTCAAGTGTTTGGATAAAGTATATCCGCACTCGTTGCTGGAAGGAATGCGTATGAACCTTAGGATGGGGAGGACTTATTGGTGATTGTAAAGACTATCTACTGTAAGTGTCAACTGAAAATTACTCAAACCTGAACTTCAGGTTTTATAGCTATAAAGCTATTCAAAATCCTGACAATGGATGGTAAGGTTCATATACAATGTCAGGGCATTCTTATTGCTGTGTGTTTGTGTGTGTGTGTGTGTGTGTGTGTGTGTGCACATGCATGCATGTGCGCCAGTTCTAGGGTTTGAACTCAGGGTTTGGACGCTGGTCCTGAGCTTTTATGCTCAACTAGTGCCTAGGCCTCTACCACTTAAGCCACAGCTCAGCTCCACTTCTGGTTTTGGTGGTTAATTGAAGATCGATCTCATGGACTTGCCTGCAGGGGCTAGCTTTGAACTGTAATCCTCAGATTTCAGCCTCCTTAGTGGCTAGAACATTGGCATGAGCTAATGTTTCCTGTCAATAATTTCATGTGCATGTGTGTGTGCACGTGTGTGTGTGCACGTGTGTGTGTGTGTGTGTGTGTGTGTGTGTGTGTGTGTGTCCTTGTTAGGCTGGCAAGGTACTACTGAGCCATGACTCTGACTTCTACTGCTGTTACAAAAACAAAACAAAACAAAAACCATACAATGTATGTTGTTTATGGGTAATTTAATTGTTTTCAGTTACTACAAAACTATTATAAATGGAGAGCAGAATGTCCAGAAATAAGTGCTGATCTTCACCCCAGAAGTATTCTTGGTCTTCTGAAGGCTGGCTATCATGGAGTTCTGAAATCCAGGGACGTCACAGGCAGTAAAGTTCTTATTTATCGAATCGGTGAGTCATATACAGCTCATCTTCCTTTCCCACCTGTTCCTCTTCCTCTTTCCTTCTAAGTTTTCTTTTTTGTGGTTGCCATATAGAAAGCTTCAATGAAACTATTGTTAAGAATTCATGTTTTATTTGTCTTTCAGATTAAATTAGTTTTGATTTTGGTTTTAACAATCCTCAACTATAACAAAATTTTAGTAGTTGAAAGATTTGAACAGAAACATGTGACAATCTTACTTCCATTTTCCCACACAGTCAACTTTACAAAGTGGAGGAAGTAAAAAAAGTAAAAAAAAAAAGAAAGATCAAGATGAAGGGTTTTAAAAATGTGTAGTAAGAAACTGGGGAAATGGGGACCATGACATGAGAAAGGGTATCTCAATATTTGTGAAGAAATGTACCTTCTGTCTGGTGAATATAATGTAACCCTTCTATTAATTACAATAAAAATATATGAAAAAATTCATTCTGAATGACCAATAATACAAAGCCCAGGAAATCCCAGAATTTTGTCTGTTATACTTGGTGATATACCTGGAGCACTGAGAAGAGAGTCTAGTGTGTGAAAAATTCCCATGAAACATTTATGGAATGAGTGTGTAAATAATGCTAAATGACATCTAAATAGTGGTGCAGACATCCTGTCCCATTAGCTTCTTTTTCTTTTTACTGCTTTCCCCCTTTTCTCTGTTTTTTTTTTTGTTGTTTTAATTTTAGTTTTTGTTTATCTCATGAGGCTTGAACTCAGGGCCTGGGTACTGTCTCTGGCTTTTTTGCTCAAAGCTAGGGTTCTGTTCTGGTTTCTGGTGTTAATTGGAGATGAGAGTGTCAGGACTTTCCTGCCTGGGCTGGCTATGGACAAAAATCCTCAGATCTCTTCTTCCTACATAGCTAGGACTACAGGTATAAGCCACCAGTGCCTGGCTTGCTTTTCCCTGTTATTATGACGTGTTTTGAGTATTTTCTATAGATTGGTTTCTCCTCTGCTCAGGCTACTACAAATAAGAATATAACAATAGGGCTGGGAGTGTAGAATACATAGCGTGTACAAATCCCTGGGTTTGAATCCTTGGTACCACATACACAGAAAAAAGCAGAAGTGGTGTTGCAGCTCAAGTGGTTGAGCTCTAGCCTTGAAAAAGCCCAAGGACAGTGTCCAGGTTCTAAGTTCAAGCCCCAGGGATGGAAAAAAAGAATATATATATGCATACACACACACATACACACACATATCCATGGTCTAGAGTGCTATTTTTTAGTATAAACATAATATATAAACATATATATTAATATGTGTGAACATACCTATGTATATAGAATATATATGTTAAAATGTCCTATTTATCTGAAATTCAACTGTAACCAGGTGCCTTATATTTTATTTTATCAGCCATCTCTGTTTTCTTTTATCTTATTTTCCTTTTTTTTTAAAGTGAGGGTTCATTGTAGGGCTTGAATGCAGAGCCTTATACTCTTACTTGACACTTTAGCTCAAGGCTGACTTTCTACCACTCGAAGAACAGGTCTGTTTACTCTCATCTTGTGTTCTTCTCCTCACTCCTGTAGTTTGTTTATAAACTACCTGAGACAAAACAAGAAATTAAAACAGCATTATGATGATGAGAAAGCAAATGTGCTGTTTTGATCACAAATGCCTTAACTGTAAATGAACTGTTCTATTTGTGGCCTGAGTTGGTTATAGAATACTAGCTTAAACCATGTGTTAACTCAAAGAGATCTTAAAATCAAGGCAACATGGAGGTTTAATGAGGATTAGGACAAAAAGTTAAATGGTATGTCAGCTGTTTGTTGTGTTAAATTATTCTAGGATGAAAAAAATATTTAGAAGAGTTTTTTAGAGTAAAAAAAGTAACCAAATAAGGAATTGTAATTTTTTAGTAGAACCTTAGTGAAGACACTAACCATGTAGCGTAGATCTTATCTTCTCCCTCCATGCTGGCAGGGCAGGCAACTTAAGGTAGAATGGAGGTAGAATAGATCAGGAAGAAGGAGGCATGAGACACAGCAGCCAGGAATGTACAGACAAACTATATTAAAGAGCTTGATGGAAAGCATATAAACATTGCCAGATGTTGGTGGCTCACTCTTGTGATTCTAGCTACTTCAGGAAGCTAAGGTCTGAGAACTGACATTAGAAGCTACCTCAGGCAGGAAAATTCATGACTCGTAGCTCTAATTATCTTCCTTGATAGAGCACTAGCCTTGAGTAAAAACAAAAAATTCAGGGCAGTACCCAGGTCTTGAATTCAAACCCTAGGACCAACACAGACACACAGACACACACACACACACACAGACACACACACACACACACACACACACACACACACACACACACACCAGCAAAAGCATCACCTGTTGGAAATGAACTGTAAAACTTGCCCATAAGTAGTATAGGTAGGGGATTGGGAGGGGAAAAACTTGGAGAAAATGAGGGAGGGGTGACACAGTTCAAAAAGAAATGTACTCATTACATGACTTATGTAACTGCAGCACTTGTGTACATCACCATTACAATATTTTTTTAAAAAGCACCATATTCCTTACTTTAAACCTTATACTTCCTCATTAAACTGAAACATGAAGAAGAGGAGGAGGGGAGGAGGAGGAGAAAAGGAAGAAGAAGAGGAGGAGCAGGAATAGCAACTTTCTTCTTCTGCCCTTGTCTGTGTCCAAATCAGGAATGTGCTCTGGGCACTGAGCAAGGATATCTTAAAAACTTAATTTTAGGGGAAAAACAAAAACAAAAGTTGGGAAAGTGAGTCCTTTGGGAACAAAAGTGTTTGCAAAGAAAAACATTTATCCAATATATGGACACCTGTCTTGAAGGAAGTATCTGGCAGAATGCATCCTTTGAAGAAACGCTCAGAAATCAATAAACAAAGGGCAGTGAGCAGGCCAACTTGCTCTGTGTGCCCAATTGATTAGACAATGTATTAATAAAAGTAACAGAGTGTACCAGATGTTAGAACAGAAAGGAGCACATAGCCTACCTCGGATTTGAGCCAACCCTCCCCCACCCCCTCAACCTACCTTTCCATCATAGATCCATGGTGTCAGGGAATTCGTTGCCACCTGTTGGCAGATGTGCCCACACTCAGTTCTGGGTTGTATACTTGTTCTGTCTTTGGTTTGCTTTTTTCTTTCTTTTTCTTTTGATGACAAGTCACAATCCAAGGGCCAGATGGATCCTCCTTACTCCCACACAGCCACCTCTATGTCCCCTTTTGTGTTTCAGAGAAACTTCAGTTAGTCTTCTCACTGCCCATACTTCCTTACAGTGCCTCCCCTGTCCATTTTGGACTGATGCAATTCCTATCTGCAATGAAAAGGCCTGAGGTAATCCCCAGAGACCTTTCCATCAAATCTGGTGAATCACCAGAGTTCTATTTTACTTGTCCTTTTAATACAAAGAAGCTATTTCTTGTTTTGAAGTAGCCATTTCTGAAGTTCTGAATCCATATAATTCTCTGTATTCTGCTCTTCTGCATCTGATTTGCAGGGTGTTGTTCTGTTTTGTTTTTGTTGGTTGTGGGGCTTGAACTCTGAATGTGGGCCCTATCCCTGAGCTCTTCAGTTCAAAACTAGTGCTCTACTACTTTGAGCCACAGCACCTCTTCTGTTTTTTTGGTAATAAAGGCCTTGTGCCTGGGCTGGCTTTGAATTGTGATCCTCAGGTTTCAGCCTCCTGAGTAGCTAAGATTACAGGCATGTGCCATTGGCACCAGGATTGATTTGTCGTTTTACCCACCCTTTTTATTCTCTTTTCTATCTCAGTTTTTTTGGTGGTTTTATTGTTTGACCTCTAGACTTTGTGTTTGCTAGGTAATTTCTCAGCCAGTCGAGCCACACCCTCAGGTTTTATTTTTCAGATATGGTCTTATCCTTTTCCAGATCATAGCTATCTAGGGGTGCTGGGAAAATGGTGGGATATGCAATTAGGAGCATGTACAGCTGCCTGGGTGCTTTTCTAGCTCTCCTTTCCCAAGGTTCACTTCCTGGTCAGGCCTTTAGGGACAGGATTAGTATGTGCTACCTGTCTCTGAGAGCTGTCACAATGGCCAGAATGTCTTCTTGCTCTTCCTACACTTCCTGTAGCCCCTTTGTCGGTTGTGCTAATAGTCACATTTCCATTCTATGACAAAAATATGTGAGAAAAGACAACTTAAAGGAAGAAAGATTTATTTTGATTCATGGTTTGGATGGTTTCAGTCCATGGCTGTCAAATGTATAGTGGAAGAAAGCTATTTATAGCAGCTGGGAAAGGGAGCTTAAGAGTGAGAAAAAGTAGCTAGGGACAAAATGTGCCATTTAAAGGCATATTTCCTTCATCTGCTTCAACTAATCCTTGTCTCCATCACCTCTCATGAGCCTGTTAAGTTATGAATTCATCAATGGATCGATCCACTGTTGAGATCAGAGCTCTCATGATTCAATCATCTCCTAAAAGCCCCACACAGGAATCCTGCTGCTTTGGAAACCAAGCTTTTAATGCTTGAAGTTTTGCGGTATGTCTCCTATGCAACGATTACTAAAGGACTAGCACTACTGCACATAGCCCAAACCCTTACACAGTAGGAGGTGAAGCATAGCCAGGGGTACAGCCAGTCTCCAGGCACAGTCCTCTCTTGGAGGGGAAGGCAGTGTTCACTTGGTCATCAAATATAGCCTGTATTCATGGTTTCCTCCTGTCCTTCTCAAAGTTTGTTCTTTGCCTTGGAAAGTTATTCTCTAGCCAATCAATGTACTATTCAATTCATGATCCTTTGCACAGGCTTTTGTTTTTATTGATCCTTTAAATCTAGAAAGAATTAATTCCCCTAAGCCACTTTTCTGCTTGTGTACACAATGCTGATATATGATCTGTGTTTTTTTTTCTTTTTAAAGCATACTGGGACCCAAAGGTGTTTACAGCTTATGATGTATTCCGTGTAAGCCTCATCACTTCGGAGCTTATTGTTCAGGAGCCAGACACTCAACGGAATGGAGTCAAGGTTATATTTGATCTGGAAGGCTGGCAGATTTCTCACGCTTTACAAATTGCCCCATCTGTGGCTAAGAAGATTGCTTCTGTACTTACAGTAAGTTGATATTTTAAAAATTGTTAGCTATAATGCTTTCAAAAATAGCTTTTTAAATGTGTGAGTACAGCAGGGTCAGTGGCTCACGCCTGTAATCTAGGTCTCAGGAGACTGAGATCTGAGGATCACAGTTCAAAGCCAGCCCCGGGCACTAAAGATCATGAGACTCTTATCTCCAATTAACCACAAAACACTAGAAGTGGAGTTGTGACTCAAGGGGTAGGATGGTAGCCTTGAGCTGAAGAGCTCAGGGACAGCGCCCACGCCACAGTTCAAGTCCCATGACCAACAAAAATAAATAAATAAATAAAAACAAATGTGTGAGTGCATTAGAAATTCAAAGAAGAAATGTAAATAGTGTCAGAAACGATGCATACAATTTAATATTGCTAACAGGAAACATAATTAATTGATTAGAAAATTAATGAACTTCTGCCTGGTGTGGCAGATCACACCAGTTATCTGAGCTACTCAGGAAAGAGAGCTCAGAAGAATCTCTGAGATCAGCCCAGATGAAAAAGTTCCTAAGACCCCATCTCAACCAGTGGAATGTTGGATGTGTTACGTACCTGTCATTCTAGCTAGGCAGAAAAATGTCAATAGGAAGATTGTGGGCTAGGTCTCCATGGGCAAAAAGTGAAACCCTACTGGAAAATAACTAATGCAAAAGAGTTGGGAGTATGGCTTAAATGGTGAAGTGCTTGTTTTGCAAGGTCAAGGTCTGAGTTCAAACACCACAGTACCCCACCTGAAAAGTAACAAGCTACAAAAATAATACTCAAACTTAGTTAAGCACAAAAATGATACACTAAAATAATAATGTCAAAATATCAAAAAAATGAAAAAAATACATCCATATAAATGCACATGCTTTTGACATTGGTATACATCCTCTTTTATTGCTTGTTTTAGGGATTTAATTCAATTCAAATTCTCTACTACTTGTGTCACACTGCAGACTACTATCATGTGTCCTTTGCATCAAAGGAATTCAGGCTTAGAATGTTTTAGGCCTTTGAAAGTTTTTTTTTTTTTTTAAAGTGCTTACCCATGATAGATGACTATTAGAGTCCCCATTTTATAAATTAATAAAAGATGGTAGTTGGGCCGGGAGTTTGGCCTAGTGGTAGAGTGCTTGCCTAGCATGCAGGAAGACCCGGGTTCGATTCCTCAGTACCACATACATAGAAAAAAGCCAGAAGTGGTGCTGAGGCTCAAGTGGTAGAGCTCTAGCCTTGAGAAAGTCCAAGGACAGTGCTCAGGCCCTGAGCTCAAGCCCAGGACTGGCAAAAACCAACCAACCAACCAACCAACAAACAAACAAACAAAAAGATGGTAGCGTGGTAACATAGTAGTGCCTAGGCACACAAGATCATCTGAATGTCAAATTATAAGCACCAATACACATAAAGACAGTTGTTACATCATATCTTTTTTCTTTAAAATTTTGTGTGCCAGTCCTGGGTTGAGCTACAGCTCCATTTTTTTTTTTTTTAAGGAGATGTGAGTTCTACAGACTTTCTTGCTTGGAATGGCCTCTAACTACAATGCTTAGATTTCAGCCTCTTAAGCAGTTAGGATTTTAGAATGGGACACTGGGGCTTTGTATCACATCATTTGTGGTGTGTGTGTGTGTCTGTGTGCACTGTTACTGAGGCTTGAACTCAGGGCTTTATGTTCTCTCTCTGCTTTCTTGCTCACAGCTAGAACTATACCACTTGAGCCATGTGTCTAGCCTGTTTTTTTTTTTTATTGGTTTCTTGTAGAAAGCATGTTATAGACTTTTCTGTTGACTTTAAATTTAGTTCCTCCAAATCTCAACCTTCCACTGGCACCTAGCTGATATGATTTTTTTTCTGTTAAGTATTAACTTTTAAAACTTTCTAAAGGACTGGAGATATGGCTCAGTGATGGAGTGTCTGCCTAAACTTTTTAAGGCCTGAATTTCTTTGATGCAAAGGACATATGCCAGTAGACTGCAGTGTGACTTAAGTAGTAGAGTGTTTGGACAAAATTAAGTCCCCAGGGGCCAGGAGTTTGGCCTAGTGGTTAAAGTGCTCGCCTAGCATGCATGAAGACCCGGGTTCGATTCCTCGGTACCACATACATAGATAAAAAGCCAGAAGTGGTGCTGAGGCTCAAGAGGTAGAGCTCTAGCCTTGAGAAAGTCCAAGGACAGTGCTCAGGCCCTGAGCTCAAGCCCAGGACTGGCAAAAAAAAAAAAAATTAAGTCCCCGAACAAGCAATAAAAGGGGATGCATACCAATGTCAAAAGCATGTGCATGCGTATGGATCTATTTTTTTCATGTTTTTATATTTTTAAGATTTGATTTTTCAAACAGAAATGTAAAATAGTAAATGTTCAAACTCATCATAGTTTCCTTACATGTGGCTATTTATGGTTGGGAACAGATTTTTTTTTTTTAATAGTGAATGTATGTACATACTTAGTCCAAACTATAAGAGAAACCAAGAAATCTTTTCTTATACTTGTAGTGGTGAATGGTAAGCCAGGCTTTTGTATTGGTGGGATGAATGATTATAAAATTGTCACAATTAGGTGTGACATTTATCCAAAAAAGAAAGTTGTTTTAAGGAATGTAATTGCAATGCTTGTTTTCCTATTAAAACGTTTATTTTATTTTCAAAAGGATTCTTTTCCACTGAAAGTTCGTGGTATACATTTTATAAATGAGCCAGTAATTTTTCATGCTGTCATTTCCATGATTAGACCATTTCTGACGGAAAAAATTAAGCAGCGGGTAAGTAAAACATATTCAAGTCACCAATCCTCCAGACTAAACATTGCAAACTTTTGTCATTTAGGTATTTCTTGATTATCTTCCACATGAACATAAACTCACATCATCTGTCTACTATTTTGATTTTTAATATGCCAGCTGCTTGTATAAACTAAGACTTAGTTGTAATTTTAAAAATCAAGCACGTTGGTTAGAAGACATTGGGAATCTAAACCTCTCAAGTATTACTGGCTGGAATGCCTGTAGAGGGCAGTGTGGTAATAGATATAAAAATCTGTACCTTGGAGACTCCGTGAGCGTAGTTTTACCTGTACACAAAATTATTACGTATACAGAATATTTATTGCAGGCAATGATTGGAAACTACCAATTACTCACAATTAGAGGACTAGTTAAGTAAACTATGGTTCATCCACACACTAGCATACAAGATTTCAGGCTGTCTGCAAAATAAAATATGCAACATACAGGCAAGGGTTGATTCTATGCAATCTTTTCTACCAAAAAGAGAGAAGCCGAATATATGACTATAGTTGCATAACAATCACATGAAATTATATTCAGGAAGATACCTATAGGGAACAGAATGAGGTAGATTAGGATGCGTAGGCTGGAGTCACGAAGCTGGAGTTGGTAGCAAGATTTCTCCCTATGAATTTTATTTGCCAGTCCCTGGCTTGAGGTCAGGGCTTGAGCACTGTCCTTGGATTTTCTCAAGGCTAGAGCTCTACCACTTGAGCCTCAGCACCATTTCTAGCTTTTTTCTATGTATGTGCTACTGAGGAATCGAACTTGTGTCTTCGTGTGTGCTAGGCAAGCACTACCATAGGCCAAACTCCCAGCCCCGTGAATTTTTTTTTAAATCCTGATTTGATTTCTAATTATGTAAATGTGTTCTTATGCAGATTAAAATACAAATTTTTTCATAATGAAATGTGTAACTGAAATGCTTAGTACTTGGGCTATATGAATATTAATATCATGCTAGTTAAAACAAGCAAATTTTGTCTTTTTAAAAATAAACCAATCCCATGGAGCTTTTAATCTCAGGTAGACATCTAATATCTTTTGGAATTCCTAAAAAATTGAAAAGAGAGTCTATATTCTCAAGAAGAAGATATATTCCACAATATTAATCTCTATAGAAACAATGTTAACCTTTAACTTAGGATCTGACTGTACTATCCATCTGGTTTCTAGCTCCTAGCCTCACATGATCCTCCTGCTTCAGTCTCCCAAATAGCTAATAGGATAGGCATGTACCACTGTGCCTTGATGAAAAATAGTCTTTAAAGGCTTTTTCTATTAACAATCACAAAATTAATTAAATACAAACAGTAACCTGATTGCAATCAGACATTTGGAATTTTATAAGCCATATTATTTTATCTTAAGAAAATATATCTGGTATGATCAGAAAATTAAGACCCTAGAGCTTCTTTATATGTTATTCTGTGCTGTTCCCATCTTCAAGAAGAACTTAAGTCATATGCTCTTCTGAATCTGGAAAATTTTGATCACTTTTCATTCTAGAATATTTTTTAAGATTTGCTAGTCACATTACTTTATTAATTTCAAAAACAAATGAGCAAACAAATATTCTCTGGTATTTTTCAGCATTCCAACTGTTCAACTGTTCTCAGACTTAAGACAAACTTCTAGATTTTTTTAAAATAAAAGTCACATTTTTGGATCCCTTTCCCACCTTGGCTTCAGTATATCCAGAAAACATCTGACTACACTATTCACTCTTTTTTTTGTGTGTGCAATTGCAAACAAGTAGCAAGCTTGGGTTTAAATCTTTAAAACAAAAATATGCATTTTTATTTTGAGTTATATTCTAAAACAATAAAAAGCCACAAAGCCCAAGAATGTCTTGGATTTAATTGAAAAGGATGATATATAGAGAGAAATTTCAAAATTGAGAACTTAAGTGAAATGCAGCTGACATGAAACAGATTTGGATTAAAAAAGGGTGAAAAGAATATCCAGCCTTTCTTTTTTTCCTTTTGAGCATTTTGGCAGCATGATAAAAGTGTTCATTTCCCCTCTTTCTTGAGAAAATAATCTAGGATTAGTATCAAACATTTCAGAAAAATTCAGGCTTGGTATGGTGAGCTTTTCCTAGGTAGAAGATGCCGAGTTCCTTAGCCTTCATGCCCCAGCACATCCCAGGGCCTTAGTGAATTCTTGTTGAATGCTCAGATGAGCATTTTCTACTAGAAATGGAAAAAAATTGTTTATTTATTTGTTTGTTTTAGCAAGGCTTTATTTTGATTCCTATGACTTTATTCTTAAGGAAAGTCTATAGCCAAGTTATAAAGTTAAACTATAAGTTTAAAAATTTTTAAGATTCTCTAATCATAATTTCCTGATACACTAGCCAAGCGGATCCATTGGCTAAACCATATAAATCATTCCTCAAAAATCTCATTATGGGCTTAAATATGGGCTCTTTGAATTAATACCAGTTAGTACATTTTGCTATTTTTTAATAAACTGTGTGCATTTATAAGAATGCCAAGATAAACTCAGGTGGCTCATTCTTGTAATTATAGATGAGAGGCTGAGATCTGAGATCATGGTTCAAGCAAGCTGGGGCAGGAAAGTCTATGAGACTCTTATCTACAATGAGTGAGCAAAGAGCTGGAAGCTGTGGCTCAAGAGACACAGTATCAGCCTTGAGGGAAAAAGCTAAAGGACAATGTCCACGCCCTGAGTTCAAGCCCTAATATGGGCCCAACAACAACAATAAAAGGTCAATCTAAGGAAACCAGCAGCACAATGTTAACATAAGCAGAAATTTTAGGAATGCAATGAAACACCCTTCTAGTCTGGGAGTTAGTAGCTTATCTTGCTAAATGGGCTCAATTTTTCCCCCACTGGAAATGTATCTAATATGATGAAAGGCAATTGGGGAAGCATATCTTCTAAAACGTTTTGATTATTTCAGATTCACATGCACGGGAACAATTACAAGCAAACTTTACTGCAGCATTTCCCCAAAATTCTTCCTCTGGAATATGGTGGTGAGGAATTCTCCATGGAGGATATTTGTCAGGAGTGGACAAATTTTATCATGAAGTCTGAAGAATATCTCAGCAGCATTTCTGAGACTAGTCAATGACAAGTTCTTTCCTGTGAATGAATGATGTCCAAATTAAAAATTCATGAGTGAGATCCAATCTGGTTACATAAATGAAAGAACGATCTTCTAATTAATGTTTGTCTGATCTTTAGCAATGTGAAAAACAAATCTTTTGCATAAGCCATATGGGTATTTGGGAAAGCGTTTTACTTTTTTCTTTTGCCAGTCCCTGGGCTTGAACTCAGGGCCTGGGCACTGAGTGTCCTGTGACACTTTTTGCTCAAGGCTAGTACTCTGCCACTTGAGCCACAATGCCACTTCCAGTTTTTTCTGTATATTGTGGTACTGAGGAATTGAACCCAGTACTTTGTGTGTGCTAGGCGAGCACTCTACTATTGGCTATCTCCTAGCCCAAACTTTTTACTTTTTAAATATACATTTTTTTCTGCTTTTGAACTACTTAAGTGTTAAGTGTATTTTAAAATCATAAAGGAGTTAGTGGCTCTTCAAACTTGGAGAATTACTTAATTACTTTTTAAGGCTGTTTATATGTATCTTTGTATATCTTTTTGTATGTTTCTATTCTTGTTTGTGTCATTTTAAACAAATTTTCTGATTGTAAATCAGTCCACTGAAAAGAAATGCTTATATTTTCAACTCATGATAGAAAAATGTATTAACACTCATTTTGGGTAAGTGTCAGATTAGATTTTTAATTCAGATTGAAATCTGAACAGAGTTTTACAGTTATTTTTGTGGGCCAGCAAGCCAATTCATCTCAGGGAAGTTCTATGCTTAGTACATTTGCACAAGAAACCTCTTTGATCTAAGAGCCTCTATGCCATTGTACTGTAAACAGCATCCGAAAGTCTTTATGAAAGTAGTAATGTTAATATAAATGATTATATATAAAATAATTGTTAAAACTTAAAATACTTCTGGTACAGTTGATAGTTTTCGATAGTGTTTTGCTTTTTGAAAAAAACAAACCAAGAATACAATTTGAACTTCTTTTTGTGGTTATTCATATCATGCTTATATAGAATAGTAGAGAAATAATATTTGCTTATCTTCTACACAGAGAATTTTTTATTGAATGATTAATAGAACCACATAAAGGAAAGGGAGTGTTACATTTTCTGAATCGTTCTCAATTACATCTGATATTTTTCAGAGTATTCATAACATGATTTAGGTTTTAGTTAGAATATTCTAACTAACCTTTGCAATTCTTATTTACTTAAAAAAATCAGTAGTTGGGATGTGTTCTTTATACTAGAGTTATGTTAAAAAGTACTTCATTTACCAAGAAAGACATCATATCATTCCTCATACTAAACACTTGCTTTCAGTGTGTGGTATAAAACATTTTATACTTAAAATAACTATTGTAATGATTTTATTTAACCTATGGCAACACAGTACATGAGATACAAAATTTGTTGAAGATTTGTTCCGCTGTTTGGGTTTCAGCAGTAATCACGATGGTATCTTGGTGCAAGGATAATTTTCTTCACACAAAGTGTTTTCTTTATGAGAAAATCCATCTAATCAGATGAGCTACTATGTGATTCTCTGTACCTATATTGTATATTTAGCATAAAATTGAGAGTAATGCTAAGTGTTCTTTAGAGAATGTGTATGATTTTAATTTATTTTGGGGAAGTTAACTTCACATTATAACTTTAAAACACATAATGTCACTTTCTAAAAAATATGGAAATCTTTATAAAATCACATAATTTAAATTTTTATAAAAAGAAGAATGGAAAAACACATGAAAGAATGAGTAGCCCCAGCAGAACACATCTGGCTTATTCCTTAAAGGACATTTCTGTCAGTTTCCACTTCATTTAAAATACCTTACCTTGTTAAGCTATAACCCTAACTACGCAGTGGCTGAGATTTGAGGATCTCCATTTGGACATTTGATGTCAGCCGGGGTAGGAAAGTCTGTGAGACTCTTAATTTTTGGTTGATCATGGGGCTTGAATTCAGGGCCTGGGCACTGTCCCTAAGCTCTTAGCTCAAAGCAAGTGCTGTATCACTTGGAGCCACAGTGCCACTTTGTTTTCTAGTGGTTAATTGGAGATAAGAGTCTCACAGACTTTCATACCTTGGCTAGCTTTGAACCTTGATCCCTAGGTCTCAGCCTTCTGAGTAGCTAGGATTATAGGCTATGTGAGACTCTTATCTCCAACTAACCATTTGTGAAACTCTTACCTCCAATTAGCCACCAAAAAGTCAGAAGTGGAGCTGTGGCTCAAGTGAAAGAGTTCTAGCCTTGAGGGAAAAGCTAAGGACCAGGCACCAGGTCCTGAGTTCGAGCCCCAGTACTGGAATGTGTACATGCATACACACACACACACACACACACACACACACACCACCGCCATGGCTGCCACCACCACCACCACCACCACTACCACCACCACCACAACAAAGAATCCTTACTTTCTTATGACCTTCTGAAGGATTGCTTGTTACAGTAAAGAATAGCATTTAAAATATTTCTCAAGTATAATTTATTAGTAATTAATTAGTAGTAATTAGAATATATTTGTTAAATATACATTTTATGATGAGTCTTTGAAATTTGTAGAAAATAAAGCAGTTCTTTAGAGAAAACTAACAATGTGAAATGTCAAGGTGATTTTATAAGATGCCAAAGTAAATAACTGTGCAGTTGTCTAGGTTATTATACTGGAACTGTGCCTGAGTGCCTTTGAACATGTTAACTCTATCAATGCTTTCTGTGTTGCTGCACAATAAAATAATTTATATATATTAATACTGTTATGTAAATGAAACCTTTTTCATTTAAAAATATGCATAAGGCATTCTCCCCTCCCCAATTCTGGTTTTCCTTTCAGAAAGTTTTAGAGAAATGTACTACCTCTAGTTGTTCATTACACAGACGTCAGTCTTCACGCTGCTGGTTTTAATTATAAGCCAGGATTGCTTACTGTTGAGACTTCCTCTTTTTCCTTTAGCTGTAGATGACGTCTAAGCTCTCTGACACTGAGCTAGATCCCAAACCTTACACTGTTTTTGTACCTTGTACTCAATTTTGCTGTGAATCTAAAACTTCTTTAAAAACTAAAGTCTATTAAAATTAAATTATTCAATGAAGTAGCACCCTGTGGAGCTTTTTATTTTATTTTATGAACTTTAAGTAGATTTACAAAGGAGTTCCTATTTAATGAAGCAATGTGTTTCTGTCAATGTCATTTCCTTCAATATTCTCACCTATCTCTCTCAACCTACACCTTCCCTAGCTTTTCTTAATTTTGTAGCATATACATTGAATCATTGACTGCATTTTCCACCTACCTTTCTGCTTTTTCATTTATCTACCCTCTCCCCTGAACTCTACCTCACCCCTTTCAAGTATCAGTTTCCTGGTGTTTATTTTGTTGAACTTGAACTTTGCCTAAGGAATTACACTACTTGTACACTACTTGGTTTTTCTTTTCTTTCTTTCTTTCTTTTTTAATTTACATTTTGCTTAGTTTCAACTTCTTCAGTAGGCATGCTTTTACTTTGTGAATTAGTTTATGGCCCTATTTATGTAAATAAATGAAGACATGGATTCACAGCATTGCACAATAGAAACAAAAAGCTAATTGCCACGCACCTAAATTAAAACTGTAGATAAAACAAATCCAGGTCACACAAATAAATAAACAACTCAGCCAACTGGTAAGATGCTGTTGTGCAAAAGGTACCCTATACACCTATACACTGACTTTTGTCATGCTTGGATAGTCTAGACTCACCTGGCCTGTGGACCATATACTTCTTTGGTACAAGACAGGACAGACCCGTATGCCTCTAGGACATCTGTCTTTACTGAGACCTTTGTAAGGCCAATGAATGTTACAGATATCCAAATGGCCCTTAGCAGGAAAGCCACACCTCACCCCCCATAGGAACCAACAGTTACAAATGTGGAACTAGAATTGAGGATAATAAGAGGAAGACTGGCGGCAGTATCTTCTCCAAACTTCCTTATTAGTAAGAACATATCCTCTCCCTCTCCCAATCTACATACTTTTGTACTTCGTGCTGCTATCCAAGTGAATCACATTCATCAGCTATGTATCTATTTCTATGTCACTCTAAATGATTTAAGTACATTAGTAAATAGAAAAATTAGTCAGATGCTACCTAGAAGTCGTATGTATGTATTTATGTATGTATGTATGTATGTATGTATGTATGTATGTATGTATGTATGTATATCCAAAATAGCCAAAGTAGAGAACATTGGAAAGATGACTCAAAGAACCCCACTGCAGTGCTTGGTGTTTCAATCTTTTAACTGAGCACTCAGTCCAAGAAGATGTGCTATTTTGAAGCTGCCTTTAAGTATAAATAAATGTCAAAGTAGTAAAAAAGAACAGGGAAAGAAGGCTTATTTAAGAAAACAAATAGCCAGAGCAAAGACTTAGGCATGACTAAAAAGTAGAGCACATTCAAAAAAATTACAAATGGCAGTATATTTTTTGAAGAGAGGAAATGGGTAAGGAGAGTGGTTCCTTTGCCTAGAAAGATCTATATGAAACATCATGGGAGGACTTGAATTCCAGGTAAGAGGACTAAAAGTTATAGATTGCTTATTTTGTGCCAGGTATTACATTAGATTGGCCTCATATTTATTTGATCTTAAAAACTACAAGGATGTGGTATTTGTGTCCATTTTTTACATTCTGTGTCCCAAATCACAGTGATTCAAATACAAAGTGACAGAACCCTGAGACATCATGATGTACCCACTGGACTGACTCCACAGTCTGGGGCATCAATAGCCCCACAGTTTTTTTTTTTTAAACAAAAAAACCCCCTCTGACCCCAACCCATTTCTTTTGTTTTGTTTCTTAAATTTTATTTTATTCTTGGGGTGATATACAGAGGGGTTACAGTTATATTCATCAGGTACTGGGTACATTACTTCTTGAACATTGTTAACCTTTCCTGTGTTTTTATCCTACTTTCCCTCCCTCCCACTTTCCCAACTCATGGTTTTTCCCTTCCTTTCCCATTTTCAAATACACAAATAAACATATATACAATATACCAGGTACCAAAGTCAGATACAGCAACAATATGGGATAAAACTTAAACCCCAATCCATTTCTAACCATCTCCCACTCAGGCTGCTTCCATAGCTCAGGCTTTCCATCGATCTTCACATTACCCCTTCCATGATGCCATAATTGTCTTCCTACACGATTTCTTCCCTTGACATTCAAGGCAGATGTTACTTGGGCTCAAGACCCTTCACACCCAGGTCCAACCAGTTTTTCCATCCTTCCACCGCAGGACTCCTGACTCCACCTATACTCCAGGCATATTTATCTCCTCACCAGTTGGCAGACTCACCTTTTTCACACAAGAGAGACAAGGGTGGGGAATGTCTACTTTATGCTTTGGGCCTTTGTTTTTATTGCTTCCACTTTTCAGTGAGTGAGCGAATGAGTGTGTGTGTGTGTGTGTGTGTGTGTGTCTTTGCCAGTCCTGAGGCTTGAACTCAGGATGAGCGTTCTCAAGGCTGGCATTCTACCCTTGAGCCACAGCACCACTTCCAGTTTTTTCTGTGTATGTGGTACAGAGGAATCAAACCCAGAACACTTCGTATGCTAGGCAACCATTCTACCACTAAGTCATACTCTTCAGTGTGTTTTATTCTGATTATCTTCATTCTTGCTTCCCTGTCATCTCTGTAAAGCCTTCCAGTAAGAATTTTTTGTTTCCTTCTGGATATTTCCTGATTTTGTAGCTGCCAGCTATCTTTGTCCCATCTAATGTCTGTGCTTAATGGCCCTGTCTTTTTCATTGTTATATTATCAGTATCTAACCTATGGCCAGCCCAGGGCCAACAGAAAACAGACCAGGGCTGTTTTGTCACAGAGCTGTGTAGTATCCATCAGAGGGAAGCAACTTGGCTTGTGTGGCACAATGAAGTCTTGCTCTCTGCTACATAGGGTATCACTCACTGTGAAGTTGGCTGTCCTCAAAGCCTCCTTACAAAGCCCTTAAGTGTGCCCCTTCCCTCTTTACAACTGCAACTTCTTATCTATTGGGCTTTATTATCTATTGGGCGTTGTTCCTGAGCTCTTCAGCTCAAGGCTACCACCCTACCCCTTCATCTACAGCGCTACTTCTGGTTTTCTAGTGGTTAATTGGAGATAAGCGCCTCAAGGACTTTAGTACCTGGGCTGGCTTTGAACCACAATTCTCAGATCTCAGCCTCCTGAGTAGGTAGAATTATAGGTGTGAGCTACTGAGCCCAGCTAATTTTACTTTTTTAGATCCCTCTCCCTCTCTCTCTCTCTCTCTCTCTCTCTCTCTCTCTCTCTCTCCCTCTTTTTCTGTGTGTGTGTGTGTGTGTGTGTGTCTGTCTGTCTGTCTGTCTGTCATTTGTTGTCTCTCTCTCAGTGTTGGGAATCAAGAGCCATGTCTTGGCAAGGTAAGCAAATATTTACCACTGAGCTTAGGCCCTACTAATCCCTTAGGAAAACTTTTTTTTTTTTTGGTTGGAGTGAGGTTTGAAGTGAAGACTTGCACTTGCCAGGCAGGTGTTGCACTAACTCCTGCAGTCATGCTTCTAGACCTTTGGCTGACTGGTTGTGATGGAGATAGGGCCTTCCATGCTGCAGGGCTATGATCCATCTACTTTAGTCTTCCTGTTGTAGCTTAAAGGCCTCTACCACTGTGCCCAGATCCTGGTTAAGAAGATGTCTTGTGGAATTTTCTTCTGGGGCTGACTCAAACCACACAAACAGGACTGTATTACAGATGTTAGTCTCTACCACCAGGCCCACTTTTTTTTTTGCCAGTCCTGGGCTTGAGCTCAGGGCCAGAGCACTGTTGTTGGACTTTTCTCAAGGGAAGAGGTCTACCACTTGAGCCACAGCACCATTTCCAGCTTTTTTTTTTTTTTTCTATTTTTTCTATGTATGTGGTACTGAGGAATTGAACCTGGGTCTTCATGTATGCTAGGCAAGCACTCTACCTCTAGGCCAAACTCCTGGCCCCTGAAGGGCTCTTTTTTTTTTTTTTTTTTTTTGCCAGTCCTGGGCTTGAGCTCAGGGCCTGAGCACTGTCCTTGGACTTTCTCAAGGCTAGAGCTCTACCACTTGAGCCTCAGCACCACTTCTGGCTTTTTTCTATGTATGTGGTACTGAGGAATCGAACCCGGGTCTTCATGCATGCTAGGCAAGCACTTTAACCACTAGGCCAAACTCCCGGCCCCCCCTGAAGGGCTCTTTTGGTGGTGGGTATGCTCTGGTAACTGCATCTCCCGAAAGGCACAGGTTACATCAAAACATTATTCTAATTCTCCTTTCACTGCTAGACCTGAAGATAACCCTCCAAAGGAATCACTAGCACTTACTGGTAGACAGAGGAATTTAAATGGGCTTTGAAAGTAGTTGTGTTACATATATAGCCAAACTCTGCTCTGGTCCTATGTAAAGCATTGGCTTAAGAAAATGAATTGTTGTGAATAATATGTTTAGTTGGAGTATATTAAATGCTTTAGGTAACAGATCTACATGTTGAAGGGAATTGAGAACTATCCTTTTTAAAGTGGGGCAATTAGATTCGAGTCCCTGATATATGTGATTAAACCATGAGGGTTAAAAACCTGTTATTGTACTGTAACATTTCAGGTTCTTCTTAAATGGATTCAAGAGCAAAATGTCATTCTAGAAGTGAACCAGTCATATTTAAATACTGATACAGTGGGAAGGATAATATGTTACAAAGTGATTGTGACCTTCACAACACCCTGGCTAGGCATATTAGACTTTGCTATGGACCTTGGAGCCTCTGTATCCCTATTCATCAGGTTCATATTCTGAAACACAGCTCCCTTCTAGAATGTACCTGATGCTTCAAGTCCTACTTTGTCTTTGCTACTATGTATTTCCAGCACTATTTCTGTGATCTGCTTTTATGGTTTGTTGTTGTTACTTTTAGTCCTTGATTCCTTTGTTTTCCCCACTGATGTTATTGAAATTCACATTTGATTATTTGTCTTGGGTTTGAGAATTCATTTGTGAAGATACTTTGTCATATACTTGAAGGATTTTTTCCCCTGATTTGATCAGCTACTATCTTATTCCTTCTTGTTTTTGTCCATTCCTGTTTTTAGGTTTTGAATTTCTAGTTCCAGATTTTATTCATCTTGCCACCCCCTCCCCACCCTGTGTGTGTGTGTGTGTGTGTGTGTGTGTGTGTGTGTGTGACTTGAACTCAGGGCCTGGATGTTGTCCATGAGCTGCTGTCTTTGCTTAAGGCTGGCACTTTATCACTTGAGTCACAGCTCCACTTCCAGCTTTTTGGCAGTTAATTGGAGAATAAGCCAGGCTGCCTGTGAACCTCAGTCCTTAGATCTCAGCTTCCTGAGTAGGTAAAACTATAGGCAGGCATGAGCAACCTGTGCCTGAATTTTTTTTTTTAATGAAGATTTTTAACTACATGAAAGGTCACAATTTACCATTTAGGTTTTCTTTTTTTTGCCTATTTATTTATTTTATTTTCTTTTTTGTGCTGACAATGAGGCTTGAACTCTGGGCCTGGGAGCTGTACTTGAACTCTTTTGTTAGTGCACTATCACCCGAGTCACAGCTCCACTTCCAGCTTTTTGTGGTTAACTGAAGAGTCTCATGAATTTTCCTGCCTGAACTGGTTTTGAACTGTGATAATCAGATCTCAGTTTCCTGAGTAGCTAGAAATACAATTATGAGCCATCAGCAACGGGCTGTTTGCAATTGTTTTCTAAAGAAATTTATTTTTATAATCCTATTGTTTTCTTATCAGTATAGCCTTTTATTTATTTATTTATTTTTTTACATTTTAAAATATTTTTTATTGAAATTAATAAAAGGGTTACATGATATTTGCCAGATAGAAGGTGCATTAATTCACATATATTGATACCCTTTCACATGTCTTGGGTGGTGGCCATGGAGGGTAGCTGTTATACTTTTTAAATGGATACTTGACTTCCCTCTTTTTGTTTTTTTTCCCTATGTCATGGAAATTCTTTTTTTCTTTTTTATTGTAATTAATAGAAGAGTTACATTATATTCACCATATAGAAGGTGCATTACTTCACAAACATTGCTACCTCTTCTCATATTTTTGTCCCCATTTCCCTCCCACATCCCCTCCCCCATGCCCTCCGCTCATCTTGTTTTCAACCCTTCCCTATCCTATTTCAAATAAACATATATACAATATATCAGATAACAAGATACTGTAACAATTGTCATGGGAATTCTTATCTGAAACCTTGAACTGAGGTCTCCCTCATTTTGGCATTGAAATGTTTCTTTGGGGCTTCAATTTTTGTCTTTGCTTTTTGTGTATCATTCAAACCTCTTTCTACAAAGATTCTCAGAGTTCTTACTCCCCTCACTTCCAAACAGGAAGTCTCCAAACAGGAAGTGATGCATGACTGGACATGGAACTTATATTTATTTTCTGCTAATTTTATGTTTGTAGTTGCTTAATCTCCTAGAATTGCTGAAGGTGCCTCTCCTGTGTAGGTTTATTCACATTCGTTATATATTTCATGGTTTTCTGGAGAAGATATATAGCGAAAGTCTGGTTCAGGCAGATGAAATGCTCCTCTATGAATTTTTATCTCTCTGCTACCTCACTTTAGGAGAATTATGTCTGTTAATAAGTACCCCAATTCATTTATTTTCATGTTCTCACAGCATTGGTTCAGTTGGTTTTATGTGTCTATAAACAAAACATCTGAAGCTGGATACTTTCTAATAAAAAGAAGCTTATTTAGCTCACAGTTCTGGAAATTGAAGAACAAGGTGCTCACATCTACACAGCTCTGGTGAGGGCTTCAAGGCAAATGCCATCCACAGTAGAGAGGGTGAGTATGGAAATAGGAGAGTGACTCTTATCTCCAGTGAGCCAGTAAACAGACAGAGGGGGAGGTGTGGCTAAAGTGGCAGAGCACTAGCCTTAAGAGGCTCAGAGAGAGCCTACAGGCACTGAGTTCAAGGCCCAGCCAGGAGAGGCACACATATATACACTTATCATCTTAAAATCATGTACTGATCATATTCATTATATATACATTTATTGTCTTACTACATCCTTGGTTATATCAAATGTTTGTTAATGGATATAATAATGTATAACAATGTTTGATGATTTAGTTTCCTCTGATGACTAGTAAAATATGGTTTACTTTTTCTGTTTTCTGTTATTGATTTTAAATTTGTATATATATACACACGTGCACATGTGTGTGTGCTGATCTTGAGGTTTCAAGGCTAGCGGTCTACCATTTGATAAACATCTCCACTCCTGGCTTTTGGTGCATAATTAGAGATAAGAATCTCACAGACTTTCTTGCCCGGGCTGGCTTCCAATTGTGACCCTCAGATCTCCATCTCTGGAGTAGCTACAATTACTAGTAGGCTTGAACTATTGTTTCTATTTTTAAATTTCTATGTATATTCTACAAGTAAATACTTTAAAACTCTATATTTTAAGTTTTATAAATGCCTGCCTGCTTTCCCTTCTCCCTCCAACCCTCCCCTCTTCCTTCCTTCCTTCTTTCCTTTTTGTGTATATGCCAGTACTGGGGCTTGAACTCAGGGCCTGGGCATTGTACCTGAGTTTCTTTTGCTCAAGCTAGCACTCTACCACTTGGACCACAGCATCACTTCTGGCTCTTTCTGTTTATGTGGTATTGAGGAATCTTAGGGATCTGTGCATGCTGGGCAAGTACTCTACCACTAAGTCACATTCCTAGCCCTTTAATTAGCTTATCGTATAGAAATGATCACATTTAATTTTTCCCCATTAACATTTTTTTTTTTACCAGTCCTGAGTTTAAACTCAGGGCCTGAGCACTGACCTTGGACTTTCTCAAGGCTAGTCCTCTACCACTAGAACCACTTTCAGCTTTTTTCTATGTATGTGCGACTGAGGAATCAAACCCGGGTATTTGTGCATCCTAGGCAAGCACTCTACCACTAGGCCAAACTCCCATCCCTAACATTTGGGTTTTTAATGCTTCATGAACTCTTACAACTGTCAAAGTTATGAGCATACACCGCCTATATTTTCTTGCCAAGGTATATTTTGCTTTTCATACTTACACCTAGCTTAATACCTGTAATAATGATCTTCTCCTTTGTGGTTAATCCAACACCACAAACTCATATTGACATACAAATTTACAAAAGCTCCTTGTATATTCAATATGCCAGGTTGGCATTTTCACAGCACATTTCACCACATCCTTGGGGGAATAATCGCTCGCCACACCTTTCCTTGTTGTAGCAAGCTTTTCTTGTTCAAGCTACTTATTGTATTCATTCTCCAGGAAATATGCCAAGACATGGCTCCTGTTCTCACCAACAAGTCACATTGTCTTTTTTTTTTTTCCTCCCAGACCTAATTCTTGTAAAAAGGATAATGTCTTTTCATCCTCAAAACTCGACCCTGAGTAGGTCTGCAAATACAATTTAATCTTGGCCTTTACAGGTGACCATTTCCATGGGGCACAAGGTATGTATACATATACATCTGAATATATCTGGGAATCATGTTATCTCTCTCCCTCTTCCTCTCCCTTCTCTCTCTCTCTCTCCACAATACTCTTGAATGCATAGGAACCAAAATTGTGGTTTGCAAGCGAGGTTCCATGGACAGGGATGGCGGGCGTGGGTTGGGGACTGGCCTGCAGGGCCGGGGTTCGGGGGTCCTCCGCCTCCTCTCTGGTCCCACGCCGCCCCCTCCTCCCCCGCCCCCGCCCCCGAAGGTCGCATTCCATGACACAGGAGCCAGGCCTTTCACCCCGCAGAGTTCTCCAGAGACTTCTAGAATGTCCCCGGCCTCCACGGCTGCTTGGTTACCACACTGGCCCTCGAGGCCCGGGCTGGCGGCCTCCGCTTGGCACCGGTGACTTGGGGCCACGTCGGCCGGATAGTGGAAAGGGAAGACTCCCGGGGACGCGGAGCCCACCTGGTGCCCGTCCCAGGCGTCCGTCGAGTCCCCGTAGAGGTCGGGCAGAAGCTCGGAAATCCCGCGAGGGGGCGCGCGCCGGGCCCGGGCGAAGCCATGGGGCGGGCACGCCGTGCGCGCTCCCGGAGCCGCACGCCCCCGCCCCGCGGCCGCCGCCCCCGCGCAGCAGGACTACATTTCCCATAGCCCCGCGCGGCTGCGAGCGCGTTCCCGCGAGCCAGAGGCTCCAAGGTTCCCCGAGTCCCTGGCCGCCGTGGCCCCCGCCCGCCCCGACACAGTGCCTTTGAAACGCGGCGGGAGGCGGCTGGTGCGATGGCGAGCCTGGGCCGGCTGCTGTGCGTGGCGGTGCTCTTCTGCTGGGCGGCCAGCCTCGGGCGGGCCAGACCCCACCACAAGCACACGGTCAAGAAGCCCATCATTGGTGAGAAGACCGAGGGGCGCCCCGGGGCAGGGTGGGCGGCTGCTGCCTCGCCGCCGCCCGCGGGTCCTGCCGTGGGAGCCGGGGCCAGGGGTTCGAGACGCGCCTCCGCCGCCGGTGCAGCGCCCGCCCGATGCCTTCGGATGGCACCGAAACGGACCAGGCGCCGTCGAAGGGTTTTTATTATTATTATTATTATTATTATTATTATTATTATTATTATTATTTTTCTTGGAACTCAAAGTTGCGGGGAGAGGCGAAGAATCCTGCAAATCCAGCAATCAGTCCATCAGTCAGTCAGTCTGTTGGTCTTTCCTTCCCCTCCCTTCCTCCTTCCTTTCTCTTTCTCTTTCTCTCCTTCCTTCCTTCCTTCCTTCCTTCCTTCCTTCCTTCCTTCCTTCCTTCCTTCCTTCCTTCCTCTTTTTCTCTTTCTCCTTCCTTCCAACTTTCTCTTTCTTTCTGCTCCTCTTTTTCCCTCCCTTCCTCCGTTCCTTTTTTTTTTGTACATAGGTATTTTTGATTCAAAGAAAAGCAAATCTGTTTTTTCTCTTTCTAAACATAGCTAGCACTTCTTGCTATTTTGCATCTAGAAATTCTGTATGTGCATTATACTTAGGAAAAGCTTCCTGGTGAGGGCATATTTCACCATACAGAAAAATATAATGGATTGATTGCATCATGGGACAGGGATGGCCAATGTGAACTTAATGTCATTTTTTTTTTTGTTTCATAACCGTGGGTTAAATTTAGGGTCTGTGCATTATCTTCTAGCTTTTTCACCCAAGGCTGGTGCGCTACCACTTAAGCCACACCTCTACTTCTGGCTTTCTGGTGGTTAATTGGAAATAAGAGTCTCATGGATTTTCTTGACCAGGCTGACTTTGAGGTACAGTCCTCAGATCTTACCCTCCTAAGTAGCTAGGATTACAGGTGTGAGCCACTGGCACTTGGTTTCTATATAATCTTCAAGTAACATATGTAATTTTTTTTCCAGTCCTTGTATGTGTTCAAGAGAGGAAAATCAACTTGCATTTTCAATGAAACAGACTTTTGAGACAGGTTTAGCAAAAACTCTGTAGGAGATACTAGTCTGAAATTAAAATTTGCCAAAAGAAATTTTTGGGTGGACAAGTAACATAGCTTTTATTCCACTTTGTGTAGGCTCTTTGCCATTCCTATTTTTTTCCCCCAAGAAGCTGAGCACTATATTTGCAACTAAATAAACTAGAGGTTCATTCCATATATTTGCTCCATTAATTGGGTAGTAATATTTGGAGTCTGAAAAGCCTATTCCCACAGCTGTTTACAATGATGGCTAGGAGGGAGAAAAAAGGGAAAGAAGACAGGAGAGTCATTTCCCTTTCTCACCATCTGGAGTAGTCCTGGATGGAAGACACAGAAAGGAAGTATACCTTTGGTCACTCAGATGGACTGAGACAAAATTGTTGACTGAGCACCAAGTATGAGCAAAGGCTAACTCTAGAAACTGCAAAGAACTCTTGAGACAAGCCACAGAGGTTATAGCAGCCCTCAAAAGGGTTACCCCTTTTGAGTCACATGTTTAAGGAATAGAGTTAGAGATGGCACAAGTGAGTATTTGAGGAGTAGGCAAGAGAGGAGGAAGGATGCTTGTGTGTCAATTTTTTTTTTTGGTCAGTATTAGAGCTTAAACTCAGTCTGACAGCTGTTTCTAGGCTTTTTCTCTTAAAGTTGGTGCTCTACCATCTGAGCCACAGCCCCACTTTAGGCATTTTGGTGGTTAATTAGAGATAAGAGTCTCATAGACTTTTCTGCCTGGGCTGACTTTGAACCATCATCCTCAGATCTCAGCCTCTTGGGTTACAAGTTATGAGCTACTGGCACTTGACTTGTTCATCTCTGTTTCTGGCCTCCTGCATTCTCCTACTGCCCTGTGCTGCCACTACCTTCTTTTTCCTTCTTATTCTCCTTCTTCCTCTTCCTCTTTTTCCTCTCCCTCCTCCTTCCTTTTCCTCCTCCACCCCCACAGTGCTCCTTCATTTTCTTTTCCCTTGGCCAAGCTTTATTTTCCTTAGTGAAGATGGTCGTACCTATCAGACATGTGAAGCTGGAAATCCAGGCATAATTGACACTGATGACAGGCTGCTATTGTCTGGTGACCATGGCAAATGATCCAGATAAAATACTAAGTGCTATAGGCACAGCAGTTCACTCATCTATCTATCTGTCTGTCTGTCTGTCTGTCTATCTATCTATCTATCTATCTATCTATCTATCTATTCATTTTCTTTTTCTTTCTCTTTTTCCACCTTTTCTTTTTCTCTTCTTTTTCTTGTCTCATTTATTCCCCTATCCCCTCTCTCCTGCTCTCTTTTTTTGTTGTTGCTAGGAATGGAATCCCTAGCTTTTCCTATGCTTAGTAAGTGTGGAAGTGTTCTAATGTATGTTGGATGTCAGTGTACTGTGCTGGACTTGGATTTCAGTATTAAGAGAAGGCCTAGAGAGATGGTTGGGATAGAACACAGATAGAACACATGACATCTTACAGCTTATTAAAGTTTAGGAACCCCTGAGTGCGTAAGCAAGGTAGTGACTAGTTACTTTGTATCTCTATCTTATTTCCTGTTACTCTCCCTCCATTCTACAACTCTATTCAGATGGACTCTTTGCAGTGTGCCAGGCTGACTCAACCTTTACACTTGCTGTTCTTGTTCTGGATTGTTCTCTTCCCAGATGTATACATATAGTGAACTCTTTTCACCTCTCCAAAGTCCTGGTTCCATTGTCATATTCTGCCTTTTCCAGGATGACCTGCCTGCTCACCTATTTAAGAAACTTTATAAAGAGGATATCTCATATCCTGTTGTTATTGAAAAGATGATGTTCAGAGCGGGTATAGCTAGGTCAGTCACATAAACAGTACATTTCTTTTTGAGCAGTGTCACCCCTTCCCTTGCTCTCTCCCAGTTTGTCCCTCTGTCGGTCTCTCATCATTCATTTTCAAGATAATGTCTGGTAAGTATCACCCTTTATTCTTTCCCATGTCCCACTCTTATACTCCCCCCAAACAGATAAACTTACAAACAAGACAAAAGATAAAAAACAAACAGCAACAAAGGAAAAAAACCTCTCATTTCCATTTCTTGGAGTTCACTTGGATAAATATTACTTTATTCAAAGTAATGGATACATAATAGGTATATATATATATATATATATATATATATATGATCATATGTACCAATTGAGCCTTTGTGATCCTCTCCTAAGAACATCCATCCTCCTTTGGTTTTCCTTTCTGAATGTCTAGAGAGAGACCTGTATAATTTATCATGCCCTGGTCTATAAGTAAACATACTAGATCATAAAAGACAAAAAAAATCCAGAATACCTCCTTGGTTTACTTTTTGTCCTTAGCACTATCAGACATCACACTGTATCTATAGATACACTATCTGTATTTATATCTATAGCCATCTATATACAGTCTTTGTACATTTTTTTTATCTTATTAATTATCCTCCCTCTTTTCTCTCCTATACACTAGAATTAAAATTCTAAGGGCACAGAATTTTGTATTCTTCATTTCGTGTTTCTGTAGAGTCTAATTCAGAGCCTGGTATGTAGTATTACTCAACACTATTTAAGGAATGAGGAATATAATGTTAACATCTTTGTTTGTGGAAAACTCATTGGAGGTGGAGGGTTCTTCTTTCTTTCTTTCTTTCTTTCTTTCTTTCTATTACTATCATTAAGTAGTTGTGCAAAGAGGTTTAGATTTAACATATATCTTGATCAGCATCACTCCTCTCATCATTCACTCCAATCTCTTCCAACCTTATTCATTCTCTCAATTTTCCTAGTTCCATTTTCACATATGTCCACTGAATATTATGAGTGCATTCTCCCACTCCTCATCTCTTGGTTCAGTCATCCTGCATTCTCTTCACTTAACTCCCTCTGAACACCCCATGGTCCAGCTTCCTGGTATTCATTTTGTTGTACTGTAGGTTAGTTGTTTAAAGGAGTTGCACCATTGCAATTCTCCTCTGTACATTCCACACTGTAGTTGGTAAGTTTGTGAATATGACTATTCAGTCTAATCTATATGTTTGTAGATTAGATTAACTTTCACATATGAGAACCATATGTTCCTTGTCTGTCTGAAATCTGTTACTGGGCCAGGATGGCCAAGGTTGGTTGCGTGGATTACAATGGTAATGGAGAAGAAGAATGGCGGGTATCTCCGCTCTTGTGCTTTGGTGGCAAGGAAACAGTTGTATCTGTATTCCAGGTCTAAGTGTGCATGAAGTACACTAGTGTCATTGTAATCTATCTAGGGTATAGTCTCCCTGAGGTGGTATGAAGTGGAAATTGGCTGAAGCTTGGCTCACCATCTAGCATTTCCCAAATTCTGTGGATAGACTTGCCGAAGATACATCCTATTTAATTCAGTGAATTGAAAGACTAGAGATAGATGCCTTCATGGTGATGTGTTTCTGAGCAAGAAGTAAAGGAGTTTGCATGAAAATAAGACTTTTTTTTTCCAATTTAGGAATTGTGATGCAAAAATGCCATAGTAAAGAAATGAAAAACCTTGGGAAATACTACATTGCTGCATCCTATGTGAAGTACATAGAGTCTGCTGGTGGAAGGGTTGTTCCAGTAAGGTATGGTTCTTTATTAGATACAGTGTATAAAAAATTGGTCTTTTATCTCAAATGAATGCATCTCTCATGATTATCTCACTTCAGTGTGGTTAGTTTACCACAAACCTAATGACTCAAGACTCCCAGTAAGCTGTTTAATGTCTGAAGCAGTATATCTCAGAAGCCATCAGAAATGATATACAAAGTATCATTGAGAATGAAATGATAGCTTCCCTTACACCAGAAAAAAATGGCCCTCACAGATGCCATGAAAGTAATGAAGTAGCAGCGTCTTGAATGAAACCACCCTTTTCCATGTTAGAAAGTTAAGGGGACACCTAGGTAAGGAAGGAGATGTTTTAGAAGATGACTATTAAAGTTTGTCTTCAGATGGATGCTGGTAGCTCATACGTGGTGAGAGCATGCAGTCCCGAGTGCAGGTCCTTGTACAGGCTCACACACAGATGCAAACACTATATTTTACTTTAAAAGTTTAAACATGATTAATGTATGGGTATTGATTTATGTTCAAATGGCCCTGTAATAATAATGATTTATTCCCTATTTTCATTTGGAAAGTGCTAACAAACAAAAATCTTTTAAGTCTTTATACTATATTGCCGCTAAAGTATGTGACTTAAAATTTCCTGTAACTATCATCTGGTCCATTCTAAATGATTTTTCCAAAAACCTACTTCATGAATAAGTATTTTTTCTTTTCTTTCTTTTCTTTTTTTTTTTTTTTGCAAGTCCTGGGCTTGGACTCAGGGCCTCAAGGTTAGAGCTCTACCACTTGAGCCTCAGAACCATTTCTGGCTTTTTTTTCTATGTATGTGGTACCAAGGAATGGAACCTGGGTCTTTGTGCATGCTAGGCAAGCATTCTACCACTAGGCTAACCTCCCGGCCCTCTTTTTTTTGTCAGTCCTGGGACTTGAACACTGGACTGGACACTTTCCCTGAGCTTCTTTTCCTCAAAGCTAGCACTCTACCACTTGAGCCACGTGCCACTTCCAGGTTTTTCTGTGTATGTAGTACTGAGGAATTGACCACTAGACCACATTCCTGACCCTAAATATACTACTTATAATTTGTAACAAAAAATTGGATTGTCTAAGTATAACATTAATAGTAATCAAAATGGTAATATGGCAGCTTAGAGAATTGTGCCAATGGAAATAAGTAAGTTGAAGGGATGGGTGAGGCTGGGAGAGATGGGGAGAAGGATGGGAGGGGTGACATTGTTTAAGATATATTGTGTTAGGAAAATTGAAGGGAGAGGTTGAATGGGGGGAATGATGAAAGGGTGATATTGATAGTGATGCATTACACTTATAAACTGATTTTGAATTTGTTGATTGATAACCCGTTTGCACAACTGCTTACACATAATAAAATATAATTACAATACATTATACTCAGACAAGTTGAATTGGCCCCTTTGTACAACTACTTAAGAATAATGTAAAAATTGGCAAGCAATGTCTTATTTTATTTTTTTACATTTTGATTCACTGTGTCTCAGATGAATATCTATTTAACTATTTTTATTGTTATTGTAAAGGTGATGTATGAGGGGTTACAGTTACATAAGTCAGGAAAGGATACATTTATTTTTGGACAATGTCACCCCTTCCTTTGCTGTCTCCCAGGTTTTCCTTCTGGTTCCAACATTTACTTTTAATATTAGTCTTTATTCTCTGGGTAGCAAATGGGATTTTTGAAATGAAATATTATTTGGAATCTAGATAGGCCCAGGGAGAGGCCCCCTGAGTTTCTTCAGTACAGTGTGTCAAGTTTTTTTAAGGTGGAAGTTTTATAATATAGACCACATGTGATGTAAGAGGTTACTGCTAATCATGTGGGTGAGACCTTGTCTGGGAGACAAAAGTTGGTGTCCCACCTCTGCAGGTGTTTCTAGTACTGGGTGTAGTGTGAAGGTGGAGCGTGGGGCTTAGAGACCTAGCTGTGAAGTTGGTAGGTCCAAGATTTAAAAAGAAACCAGTAGGGTGTGATGACTAATAAGATCAGAGACACAGGAAATAAGAAATAGATGAGTAAGATGAAAGCTTTGAAACTGGAAGTGGGACTGTCAGCATAGAAGTTAATCTCCAGCTTGAGTTTACAAAGTTCACAGTAAGGAATGTAATATATACATATATATTATATATATAATATATACACACACACACACGTATACACACAACACACAACACACACACACACACACACACACACACACACACACACACACACACACACACACACATGTACTGGAATCCTGTGATTCCATAGAAACAATACCTGGAGCTGGATTCCCAGACACCTTTAGGAAGGATTACCTGAGATAGAATGGGCCTGGTACCATCCTCCCACATCTGTGAGGTTTCTGCCTGTGGGCCACCTGCAGGACACGACCTTCTGAAATTCAGAAGGGAGAAAACAGATGGGAGACACAGGCACATTTCAGCCAGAAGCAGTTCAGTGAAGCAGTTTGTGTTTGGTCCCCTTCAATCTTATTTCTGCCTGTGTTTCTTGGTGCCGGGTTCCGCTGTGTCCCACTGTGGGGCTTGTGGAGAATAGTTTTAGCCCACCTGAAAGGTCACCCAGCAGCCCAGTGGCTGGCAGCATCTGCTTTAAGAGTGAGTGTAGTCATTGTGTATTTAATATCTTTAAGGAAATGATGACAAATCAGAAGACTTCAAAAAAGGCTGAATTACCTGAGTGTGACTTTTTGTGGAGGGAAGGTGCTCTCCACTTTTTTGTGGTTACACCTTTCTGATGGGTGCCTGCTTATGAGGCCGTCAAGGCTGTGGGCCACCTACCCTCATGACTGGACTCAGCCATTTTCTTTTGGTGAAGGAGATAGTGAAGTATGGTCGAGAGGGTCTCTTGTATCCAGAAATGTCTGAAAATATACAGATTGTTTCTGTGTTCAAAAGTAGAATTTGGCATATTTTTTTTTTTTACTAGTAGGCTTCTGAAACAGAGGAGTCAATGACCCATGGAACACACAGGGCCTAAGGGAAATGCAGGCGCTATTTATTTAGAATTGATGAAATGTCCAAAGTTTGCCTATGCCAGGTTCACTCTGGAGCCCTTCCATTATAGCTGAGAGATCTGTAGACCTGTATTCCCTAGCTCCTGGTGGTGGTTGTTGTCTACCCTGACTATTATTGGTACAGTCTGAAAAGACTGGATGGGCAGAATATTGAGAACCTGTGTACTCAAATCTCCCCTTCCTATCACTTTCCAAGATAGGGTCTCCTCCAGTTTAACCCACATTTAAGACAGTGGAGAGCAACATTTCCCTGTCACCCATGGCTTTTGGCCATCTGACCAAAGGAAATTTCTTTTAAACTTCTGAACAACACACCTAGACTTAGCTAGACTTAGACAAAGTTAGCAGAGCACAGGCAACTGTTTAGACTTAGCAGAGAGCCTACAGGACTATCTAGCAGAGCACAGGCAACTCTTGGCACCTGGGGTGTTTGCTTGATAATGAGAGAGGTATTGTGACTCCTGCTCAAACTGTTCCCTGGATTAGAAATGGACGACTGTTGATATAAGATGGTAAATCCATATTTGTGGAGAATGGAGGGGGTATGTGACATGTTATTCCCACATAGATTCAGAAAAGACTGCCAAACACAGGAAAGCAAGGATTTCATATACTTTTTTTATTGACCTTTTAGAAAAAAAACATTTTATGATTAAGATGAAGACATCTTAAGATTAAAGGCTGTCAACAATTGTCATAGATAATCCCTATTAAGTTTTCTCTGGGAATTGATAACAGGGTTATTGTTCAGAAGTTCTTTTTTTTCCTTTTAAATATGATTGTAAAAGTCATGTACATAAGAGTTATAGTCAGGCAATGAGCACATTTACTTTTCACCCACTCCCTCAGTTTTTCACCTCCCATCTCCTCCCTCCCCCAACTTGTGTAGTTTATTTCCAACATCGTGTCTAGTGGGTTTCACTGCTGAATTGGTTCACCCTTCGTTCTGCTGTTTCTGCACTTCCGTGTTTGATCCAAAGAAGTGCAGAGTAGCTAGACTAGTCTATGGAGATGTGTCTGTTAGATGCCATTAGATTTGAGCTGGTGTGGAAGCAGAAAAGCAGCAGTTCTCAGACCTTCACAGCTAATGGGCAGAATAAAATAGAGACGTAGCTGCTACAACTGCTGCTGCTTCTTTGTTTTTTATTCCCATACCTTCCTGTTGTTAAATGGACATGATAATAAAAAGTAGGTTGTTTAGTCATTACATATACTCCAACGAGAGCTTAGAATTCTTTTATAGTTCTTTGCAAACAGAAAATTGCTCTTGTCTAATTCTCATGAGCGCTTTTTTTTTCTCTCTCTCTTTCTTTCTTTCTTTCTTTCTTTCTTTCTTTCTTTCTTTCTTTCTTTCTTTCTTTCTTTCTTTCTTTCTTTCTTTCTCTTGCCAGTCCTGGGCTAGGGCTCAGGGCCTGAGCACTGTCCCTGGATTTTCTCAAGGCTAGGGCTCTACCATTTGAGCCACAGCACCACTTCTGGCTTTTTGCTATGTATGTGGTACCAAGGAATGAAACCCAGGTCTTCGTGCATGCTAGGCAAGCACTCTACCACTAGGCCAAACTCCCGGACCCTCTCATGAGCTTTTAATGTCTACATCTTAGCATACCCTTTTCCAATATCAGATTTCTTTAGTTCAGTTCTCAGATCTTTCATGTTTCGCATATTAGTACATTCTGTACACAATTGAATTTCACTAAACCCCAGAATGACTTGTCTGCCTAGCAAAGCAGGGATGTAGTAATGTAGCTTTCATGGAGTCTGAAAAAGAATGCCTTTAGGAAGATATATATATATATATTTTTAAGGTCCTCTGGTCATCTATTTTTATTTTTTTCTTTTATATTTTTTATTGTAATTAATAAAAGGGTTACATGATATTTGCCAGATAGAAGGTGCATTAATTCACATACATTGATACCCTTTCACATGTCTTGGTACCCATTACCCGCCCCCCCACTCCACTCCCCGTCTTGGTTTTCATATATATATCTATATATATATTGTTGTCAAGTGTTTTAGAATTATTTTCTTATCTGTGGATGTAGAGTATTTGTACAACATTCACAAAGCTCAGGGTTCAATTGCCAGTACTGCAAAAAATAGTTTTTGAGTTTTAAAATTAATATGTTAACTTCATTTGGAAGTTTTTTTCCCACTTACATTTCAGAAATGAATGTTTAGTAACTTTTGTTTGTAAATTTTCAGAACTGATCTTACGTATGTAGAGTATTCACATCTATTCAGATCTATCAATGGGTAAGTAGGCTTACTGCAATATATGGTCAATTGGTTTGACTACAAATGGTGTCCACATATCTGTCAGTTTTCTTTAAATACGTATTATATGTTTCTATATAGTGACTAGAGTTGTTATATCACTATCGCAAATATTAGTTTTCTGAGTTTTTTTTTAATAGGAAATGTTTTCTTGGGAGAGGTAAAAGTGCTGTGAGGGGCCAGGTGCTGGTGGCTTATGCCTGTAACCCTAGCAACTCAGGAGGCTGAGCTTTGAGGATTGAGATTCACAGCCAGGCCGGGCACTAAAGTTCACGAGAATCTTATCTCCAATTAACCACCAGAAAACTGGAAGTGATGTTGCAGCTCAGTGAGGTAGAGGATTAGTCTTGAGCTGAAGAGCTCAGGGACTAAAAAAGAATGTGCTGTGAGGAGTAGGAGACAGGTTGAGAAATACATAATTATTACATAGTAGACACAGGCAATTATTTTTACAAGTGTAGCATTGTCTTTGTTCTTTTTTTTTTTGCTGGTCCTGGGCTTGAGTTCTGGGCCTGAGCACTGTCCTTGGACTTTCTCAAGGCTAGAGCTCTACCACTTGAGCCTCAGCACCACTTCTGGCTTTTTTCTATGTATGTGGTACCGAGGAATCGAACCCGGGTCTTCATGCATGCTAGGCATGTACTTTAACCACTAGGCCAAACTCCCGGCCTCTATCTTTGTTCTTTTACTGCTGTGTTAAATAGTATTGAAGCCACTTTGAATGGTAAGTAATAGTGCCTCCTTAGGGAACTTTAAGTCTTATATTTGAAGACAGAGTGGTTATCTTTCAGAGATAATTTCAACAGAACTTGGACATTGTTGTTTTTTCCTCCAGTCCTCAGGCTTGCACTCAGGACCTGAGCACTGTCCTTAGGCTCTCTCAAGGCTAGACCTCTGCCACATGAATCACAGTACCCTTTCTGGCTTTTTCTCTGTATGTGGTACTGAGGAATTGAACTGGGGCCTTTGTGCATGCTATACAAGTACTCTACCACTAGGCAAAACTCCTGGCCCATTTTTTTTTTTTTTAAATCTCTACTTTCACCACAAAATAGGATTGGTTTACTTACAAAGAAAGACTTTTAATCATGTGAAAAAAATGTTCTATGTAACTCTTCCTTTAGGGAAATACAGTTACTTATAGCAATTAAGCATTGTAACTGTCAGGATGGCAGAGTTCAAAATGTTCTAATATTCTGTGGCGAGACAATGAGGAAAATATGAGTAGTCTCATATCCTACTAGTGGGAATATAATAATAATAATTATAGAGTCTCTCAGGGGGCAGTTTTATAATACATGTTTCAGTTAGAAACACATATCTTTCACTGTTTAAAAAGAAATTTACTCAATATCTAACATATAACTGTAACCCCTCTGTACATCAGCTTTACAATAAAATTTTTGCCTTGGGAAATTTACTTAATGAACATATTACTTTATGTAAAGATTTAGGCCTATACACACACACTGTATTGTTGATAGGAAAAATCAAGTTGAAAGTTACCGAATAGTCTATCAGAACTAGTTAAATGAAATAGACTAAGTGAAATTAATAGAGTAGGATGCAGGAGTTATCTGTCCATCATTCAGTTTGGATTAGTAAATATTTAATGTAAAAATCAGGTCAATTTAGTAAAACATTTACAGTTTTACTAACACATGGGTAGAGTACTTTGGAATGGACAAATGACAAATATAGGTAATTCCAGGCCAGACTATACTAAAAGGGCACTAAAAACATGCTTTTGAGTCATTTCATTCCTTCCAGCCCTCTCCCATTTGCGTTCCTGTTTGGAATGGAATTTGAAATGGTTGTTGAGTAAAAGGGAATAGGTATTTTTGGTAGCCTTTTGTCCAGTTGTGCTGTGGGAAGCAGCTTTGGTTCTTATGCTGACCTTTAAAATGGTAGGGTTTTCAGTATGATTTTGTGGCAGAGTGCCACAAGTCTTCTAAGACTTCTTCATCTTCCTTACAGTGGAGGTGCTGTTCTTTGTATCAGGCGAGTCTCCTGCCTGAATCACAGAAGCACACACACAGTAGAGTTGGTGAAGGGAAATAGTTTCTGAAGTGATCTTTCATGTATCTCTAATTTTTATTTATGTATTTTTAGAATTTTAATATGTTTAAACAGAAGTTGGAATAAATATATTAAAGGCCAGAAAGGCCAGAAGTCTTTTGAATATCCTTAGTTACTTTAAGACTGAATAAAGATTTTTTTACATGTAGCTTAAAAGCTAGCTATTTTTTTTTAAAAAAAATTTCATGTTTTGGATAGAGTAAAAGAAAAGTAAATGTTTGTGATTGTTTTTTCCCTAGAATGGTCTCCCGACCCCCCCTCCCCCGCAAGGTTGTCTATTATTGTGCTTCTTTCTGGAAAGATTTCAGGGTGATAACAAACACATTTTTCTGTGTGTGTGTGTGTGTGTGTGTGTGTGTGTGTGTGTGTGCGCGCGTGCATGTTCAAGGCTAGTGTTCTACCACTTAGCCAGTCCTTGATTTCCAGCTTTTTGCTGGTAAACTGGAGGTAAGAGTCTCTCAAAAGATTGTCTGCTCGGGCTGTCTATGAACCAGGATCCTCAGGTTTTAGTATTTTGGTTAGCTAAGGCTACAGCATGAGCCACCAGCATCTGGAAGTCAATTTTCATAGATAATTAGAATCTAAATAAAATTCCATGATTACCTCCTCATTGCTAAAACTATTTTGAGTTAAGACCTGAGTCATGGCTCAACTAATAGAGCACCAACCAGCCAAGCATTCTGAATGTAAGGCTCTTGAGTTCAAACCCTGGTTACTGGAAACTGAAAGATATGGGTTAAAATTCATGGCAATTTTGCCTCTACTCGATTTCTAGTTCTAGATAGTCTCCTGCCCTCCTCCATTTATTTATATTTAATTTATCCATTATATCATTAAGTAAACTTATTTATTGAAAAAATGTTTAAAAGAAGAGACACTAAAGTGTTGCTAAATATTGCAGTTTGTAAATGGCTGACTGAAACATGTATTTTAAATGTTTAATTATATACATGCATATATATCTGTGCTTTAATTTTCTGATTTTTTTAAAGGAACAATGTGCTTTACAGTGAAAAGATTATATTTTGTTTATGTTCACGGGGGAAATGCATCTCATTGCTGTTGTTTCAGACTCCTTTTACCTGGAGGAAGTGTTAGCCTTGTACACTCAGAATATGCCCACGTGGCCAAAATTTTTTACAAGATGGCTATAGAGGTAAATGTCTGTGATTGTGCATCGCTGTAGATGGGTTTTGTGGGTGTCTGGGAGGATGATTCTGCTTTTAGGCATGTGGCAATACTCTTTTAACAGTAACCCAGCCTGCCCCTCTCATCTTTTAGGCACCATTCTCCAGCAGCACACAGCTTCCACCGTATTTGTATGCTTCATCTAATTCAGGGTTTCTATGTGTGAACTACAGCCTGGCATGGCTTACTAATTCTAGTATTTCTCTCTAGTTTATTATCATTTCATTTTTCACTGAGTGTTATCCATCTGTTATTAATTCTCTTTAAAAATTTTAATTAAAAAATTCTCACTCTATATCTCATAGGCAGAATAAAAATAATAAATATCTACTTTTTTTGGCCAATTCCTGCTGTCCCATTGATCTTGCTTCCCAGTTATGTGTAGCTAGAAAACATAGCTTTTGTTTCAGAAGAAGTCAGTGATAGTTTATTTTGAGTGACCAAAGCCCTGGAACACAATATCAGGTTACCTTAAATAATATATTTGGATGTAGAAGAAGGCACACTAGCTTTTATAGAACAGAGAGGTGTCATGCATTAACACTTTTTTCAGTGACATTGGTGAGTGCATAGTTGGGTAGGCTATAGAGTTGTAGGTTTCACATGTTAGAACTTTCTCAGCTTTAGGATTAAGGGAAGCTAAAAGTCTTCTAAGTTTAGCAGTACCTTCCAAAAGTGGTATCTTGTACTCACATGGATGTTCATTATATATATTGATAGCTATTAAAGGATAACCCCATATGCTGTTGGCTCTTCATCTGTGATATTTCATCTCTCCAATCATAGTATTCTATTCTAATCTGCAGGATCTTCATCACAGATGGGTTTATTTGAAAACCTTTAGTTCATACATTTTAGAGTACATGAATCAAACATGAAGAGCCTCTGATTATTTGTTTAAAAATGCCCAGTGGATGGGCCGGGAGTTTGGCCTAGTGGAAAAGTGCTTGCCTAGCATGCATGAAGACCTGGATTCGATTCCTCGGTGCCACATACATAGAAAAAAGCCAGATGTGGTGCTGAGGCTCAAGTGGTAGAGCTCTAGCCTTGAGAAAGTCCAAGGACAGTGCTCAGGCCCTGAGCTCAAGCCCAGGACTGGCAAAAAAAATGCCCAGTGGGTTACCTTTGTAATATAGGGTGCTCAGGAAACTGAGATTTAAGGAGTTTGGTTTGAGCCCAGCTCAGGCAGGGAGGTCTGTGAGATTCATATCTCCAATGAACCAACAAAAAAGCTGGAATGGAGCTATGGCTCAAGTGATAGAGTGCTAGGCTTTGAATGCAAATAGATCAGTGACAATACCCAAGCCTGAGTTGAAGCCCCAGGACTGGCACATGAAAAATGCCCATATTCTACCTTGCTTACAATCTTTACTCTTTCTCACCTTAACTATTAACATCAGTTTTATAGTGGACCTAGTATCTTGCTAACTCTCTGTTACATATTACCCTAAGTAACTGCTTTAACATTTGAGACATTCACTTAATAACTTTTAATAGCTGGATTGAATAATTTTTGGCCTTTTCCAGTCTGTCTGGGTCTTTGGTCTGATAGTCTATTTATGAATTCTGGGAAAGTCTGCAAGAAATCCATGCATGCTTAACTCATGTGCCTCGGTGGTAATAACAAGATACCATTTTTGTTTAAAAATTTTTTTTTGCACAAACTTAGTTTGTTCTCTTTCTGTCTCACTGTCCACAGAGTTTTGATGATGGAGACTACTTTCCTCTGTGGGGCACATGCCTTGGATTTGAGGAGCTTTCGTATCTGATTAGTGGGGAGTGCTTACTAACTCTCACAGACACTTTCTCAAAGACATTGCCGCTGAACTTCACTAAAGGTGAGAATACTCTTTCAAACTTTAAAAATGGGCTTTAAGAATAGGATTGGGTGGCAGCAAGAGTCAGTCAAAAACCCATATCAAAGGATGTGCATGGTTCCCTTGGTATTTGTTTATGAGGATGACTAGAGGAATTCTCAATTTTTTTAAAAAGTCTTTTTGATTATTTTATTTTTGAGTTAGAACATATTTGTAGTATGAGAAGGCGTTCATTGTGATGTCTTCATACATGCACAAAGCTGTACTTTGAACAAATTTACTGCTTCCATCATTTTCTAGTTCTTTCCTTCATTCCTCTACCCTTTCGGGATTTATTATATTAAATTATATATAATATATATATGCATGTATTTTGTGCATGCATGATGTCTCTTGAACCTCTTCACCCCTCAGTATCCCTTTCTTCCTCCTCCTCAACTCTCACTACCCCCCACATTCAATAATTTTGAATGTTGATGATACTTGTATGTATACTAGTTATATACAGAGCCATGCATAATTAAGATCTTGAGATTGGTCCTGGTTTTGAATCCTCACTTTCTCCCTATAACTTTGTGCAATTGTTTTTATTACTTTTAGCTGTAAATTCTTCATTGCAAAAGGAACTACCTTTTAGGAGTTTTGGTAAAAATTAAACAAGGTGATGTTTTCTGCCCAAAATGCTCAGTACTTCTTACTATAATTAAAAATAGTTTTAACTTTTCCCCCTCAACTGTATACTTTGTGTTAATTCCAATTGGGTAGACTGTAATTTGACTCACTAAAAGTGGAGTTAGTACAGATCCCATAAAGGGCAAGGAGAAGTAATGCATCTAGTACTGATGAATGTAACTGTAACCCTTCTATCCATTATCCTGACAATAAAAAATTAAAATTAAAAATAAATAAATAAATGGCAAGGTGCCCAATAAGACTGATAATATTTGAGATGTCAAATCAGGAGTCTTTCTTAGAAGGCCAGTGACTGCAAGTGGATTCTTGTCATAAAGATCTGCAGGCCCGCGAATACCACTTAACACGGTCAGAAAACTGAGAGCCATGAGAGCAGAAAAGGAAAGAAAGAGCAGAAAAACAATGCCAACAAACCAGGTCAGCTCCATTGGAGAGCTGAAGGGGAATGCTATGTTGATCGGAGGAGAGCCAAGAGACAAGACATGAGCATATAGGAGACAGGTGACATGGCATCCCTGTGCCTGAGCTGGTGTGGGCCTTGACAGGGTAAGGTCAGGGGCGGGTCACTGGGAGCTTGAGAGTTTATGGTCCAGTAACTTATTGTCCAAGTCCCCACCCATTACCTGGGAATTCAAGCACACCCATCACCTGGGAGGTAAGACTTCCCTGCCTTCACTGTGAAGGCAAGATGTTGCCAGTTAAACTTAGTACCCTATCATCTACCATGTGGCCAAGATGGTGACAGTTAGAGTCAGCATCCTTACTTCAATAATCCCCCCAAATCACACCCTTACACCACCCACTCTTTCCAACTGCTACCTATCTGGAATTCCTAGGCTTCTCACATTTCATAATGTTGTACAATGACTCACAGAACTCAAGAGAGTGCAGTATTTGCTTACCAATGAGGAAGTCCAATGAACTTTCGTGTCTAAAGTTTTTATTGGGGTTTCAGCATGATTGATTGAAAGATTGGCCATTGGAGTGAACTCATGTTCCAGCCACTTTTCTATTTTCTGTGATTGATTACTTACAACTCTTTAATCTTGTCATCATTGTGTGTGTGTGTTTGTGTCTGTGTCTGTGTCTGTCTGTCTGTCTGTCTGTCTGTCTGTCTGTCTCTCTGTCTGTCTCGGTCATAGGGTTTGAACGCTACGCCTGGGTACTGTCCCTGAGCTCTTCAACTCAAGGATAGTGCTCTACCTTGAACCACAGCACCGCTTCTAGTTTTCTGGTGGATAATTGGAGATAAGAGTCTCATAGACTTTAGTGCCTGGATTGGCTTCGAACTGTGATCCTTAGATCTCAGCCCCCTGAGTAGCCATCGGGCGACTCTTGCCAATTTCTTTCTTTCTTTCTTTCTTTTTTTTTTTTTTTTGCCAATCCCACTCTTGAGCTAAGGGCCTAAGCACTGTCCTTGGGTTTTCTCAAGGCTAGAGCTCTACCACTTGAGCCTCAGCACCACTTCCAGCTTTTTTCTCTGTATGTGGTACCAAGGAATCCAACTGGGTCTTTGTGCATGCTAGGCAAGCACTCTACCATAGGCCAAACTCCCGGCCCCTTGCCAACTTTTTTTTTTTTTTGCCAGTCCTGGGGCTTGAGCTCAGGGCCTGAGCTCTGTCCTTGGACTTTCTCAAGGCTAGAGCTCTACCACTTGAGCCTCAGCACCACTTCCGGCTTTTTTCTATGTATGTGGTACTGAGGAATCGAACCCGGGTCTTCGTGCATGCTAGGCAAGCACTTTAACCACTAGGCCAAACTCCTGGCCCCCTTGCCAACTTTTTTATAATCAGATAATCTAGGGACCTTTTAGTCATTTCATGGTACCAGGAGCATCATTCTTACCATTCCTGTAGTTTTAGATGAGGCAAGAGATTATGCCTAGCAGTATAAGGAGCCCCATGGGTTCTGTACTTTGTGTCACCTCTCCCTCTGCTACTACCCTTCCTTGCTCAGCCTGTTCCTTGAGCCTCACCTGGACAGGAAGGCCTAGCGCTGTTGGATTGCTAGGTGGTATAAATATAAGCAGATAATGATCCCTTGTAGGTTGATTATCTGATCTCTGGATCTTCATGTTTTACTACTAGGAACTATTTCTGTTTTCTTTTGGAAGGAAGGAATAGTGGTCCAACATAGAACCTTAGGAATGCTTTTATACTTTTTTGTGTGTGTGTCAATCTTGGGGCTTGAACTCAAGTCTGGGTGCTGTCCTTGACTTTTTCCCTTAAGGTTAGATCTGTACCTCTTGAGCCAAGCTCCACTTTCACCTTTTTGGTAGATAACTGGCAATAAGAGTCTCATGGACTATTTTTTTTATTATTTCTTTTTTATTGTAATTAGTAAAAGGGTTACATGATATTTGCCAGATAGAAGGTGTATTAATTCACATACATTGATACCCTTTCACATGTCTTGGTACCCATTACCCTCCCCCCCACACCCTCCACCCTCATGGACTATTTTTGCTCAGGCTGGTTTCGAACCAAGATTTCTCAGCCTCCTAAGTAGCTAGGATTACAAATGTGAGTCCCTGATACCTAGATACTTTACTCTTTTTTTTGTGTGTGTGTGTGGATCATGGGGCTGGATCAGCCTGGGCCTGGGCGCTGTCTCTTAATTTTTCGGTTCAAGGCTACCACCCTACCCTTGAGCCAAGACAGGTAAGAGTCTCAGGTCCTTTTGTGCCCAGGCTGGCTTTGAACCTTAATCCTCAGATTTCAGCCTTCTGAGTAGCTAGGATACAGGTGTAAGCCACCGCCCCAGCTTGACACTTTACTCTTTGAAAGAGCTTTCTTCCATTATCTCATCTAATCCCTGCAAGAAATATGTGTGAAGTACATGTTGAAGTACATGTTTTGGTCAGACTATTTTGGTGACATGTTGCAAAAGCACAGTTTATGTACAGACACTCTCTTGGGAGCCATTATGTCTCTACTGGAACAACTAGCACTAAGGCTTGAACATATGAGGACTTAAAAAGAAAAAAACCAACTTTCCACTGGTATTTCACTCTATGTGTTTCTATAAAGTTGACAGTCAGGGTGCTGGTGGCACACGCCTGTAATCCTAGCTACTTAGGAGGCTGAGGATCTGTGGATTGGTTTCCAAGCCAGCCCAGACACAAAAAGTTGGTGAGACTCTCATCTCCAGTTAACTACTAGAAAACTGGAAGCGGCACTGTGGCTCAAGTGTTAGAGTGATAGCCTTAAGCTTAAATGCACTCTGGACAGTGCCCAGGTCCAGAGTTCAAGCCCCATGACTGAAAAAACATCTATAGTTAACAACTATAGTATATTGCTTTTTTGATCTGTTTAACTAAGTACAAAGATTTTGGCTTGGTTAATGTTCTTTTCTGTACATTGTTGGTCTCTCCCTGTCTTTCTCTTTCTTTTTTCTTGAGTTAGAAATTTTAGATCCTTCCTTGGATAAAATAAATATATACACATTTGGAAAGGAAAGTTTCCCTTGCTTTTCAGAGATGTCTGAGGAGCTGAAGTTAGGATTCTCTGCTTATATACAGGCATTTGAACAACCCTACTTCCTTGCTGACATTTGTTACTTTGTACCTTTTTGACTAAGGCCAAATTTGTGAAGTTATGGATGCAAGTCAATGTCTTATTGTAGTTTTAATTTGCATTTCCCAGTGACTAGCCTACATAAGCTTTTAATTTACATATCAAGGAAAAAGAGTCTCTGTTTATTCCATGGTTAACCTATAAGTTTTTCTATCAGAAGAATTTCACTTATTCATTTTAAAATGTCAAAGAAAGGGACTTAAGTTTGGAGCATATTTGAACACATTTTGTGCTTGACTGACGTGCAAATGCCATGTTTTGCTTATGACTTAGTCGTCTTGATAATGGCTTCATTGGCTACAGGTAAATTGACTTATTCTTTTTTGTGCTTACATTAATTTAGGTGCATTACAGAGCAGAATGTTCCGGGATTTTCCTCCTGACTTATTGCTGTCATTAGCCATAGAACCTATGACTGCAAATTTCCACAAATGGAGCCTCTCCGTGCAGGTATCATATCAGTTACACAATGACTCCAAGACTTTCTGAGTAAATAACCATTAATCGTTTTGTTTTATTTTTATATCTAGAATTTTACAATGAATTCAAAGTTAATGAAGTTTTTCAATGTGTTAACTACAAATACAGATGGCAATCTTGAGTTCGTATCATCAATGGAAGGTAAATGTGTTGCTTCAGGGATAGTTTGTTAATACTTTATTACTTTGATTTTTTTTTCTCTCTCTATGAAGATAGGGTCTCACTGTTCTTCAGGCTGACCACGGACTCTTGATCTTCTTGCCTCCTCTTCTTGAGTACTGGGATTGCAGGTTGTGTATCTTTTCTTGTGAATCAGAACATCCTGCTACTCTTGAACAAGGAATTGGTGCATTTCTGGAAAAAGAAGACATGTCCATGTTCCAAATGAGTTCTAGTTTCTGGGGTTATTTTGTAGAATGAGGTGATGAAGGTGAAAAAAGTACTGAGAGGAGAGAGGATGAAGACGTAAGCACTGAAATTGACTTCTATTTCTAGGTGTATTACACACATAAGTACTTCAGTGGTGTCCTTAAGAGAATAACAAAAACTGTGGCTGCTGGAGAAAAATATGTTTTACAAATAGATTGATGAAGTAGGAAGAAAAAGAGGTTATTCAGGGCTACTTGCTATTTGTTTGTTGGTTGGTTGGCTATAACACTTGAGGCTTGAAGTCAGGAAGTGGGTACTGTCCTTTAGGCTTTTTGCTCAAGGCTAGACCTCTACCACTTGAGGTATAGCTCTATTTCTGGATTTCTTTTTTTGCTGATTAACTGGAAATAATAATAACACAGCCTTCCTGGCCCAGGTTGGCTTCTAACCACTTAGAATCCTGAGTAGCTAGGATTATAGGCATGAACCACTGCAACCTGATTTACCTGTGGCATTTAAATCAGCATTATTGTTAAATGAGAACTTGAGACAAAGCTAAGGGCACCACCCTTCATGAAAAGAACCTATAGACTAGGACTTGAAAGTCTATGATTATGATAAAAGGGTAAACTGAGAATACGCCAAGGGAAAATTGCGCTGAGGGAGTGGGATATGGTTGGGTGAATTAACCTGGAGTAGTCATAATGGTAGGTTAGTTTTCTAGTGTGAATGCATCCTGATGAGGTTGGACGTTTGTTTAAAGTTATCTCAGAGTGGTAATATTCTCATAGATCGGGCCCCATGGCATGTTGACACTTGAGTTTTGGAGGAATATGAGCATTTCATGAATGGAAATCACTAATGGACAAGGAAGCAAATTACTATGTATGAAAACTTAGCAGAACACCAGATTGAGTTGGCCTTTTACAAATTTAAGATGTTAGAATTATGAGATATAGTATAGTCACTTACAGTTTTATTTTAATTTCTAAATGAAAACATTTTTGTTTGTTGTTCATTGGAGGGCATGAACTCAGGGCCTGGATGCTGTTCCTGAGCTTTTTCAATCAAGTCTAGTGCTTACACATTGTAGCAGCATCACTTCAGGTCTTTTGTTGGTTAATTGGAGATAAGAGTCTTACAGACTTTCTTGCCTGGGATGACTTTGAACTGAGATCCTCAGATCTCAGCCTAATGAGTAGCTAGGATTATAGGCATGAGCCACCGGCACCTGGCTAAAATGAAAACTTTTAAAGTGAAAATAGAAAATCTTGAAGTGAAATGAGGTTTAAGTGGTAGAGTGCCAACTTTGAGCAAAAAAGCTCAGAAACAGATCTCAAGCCCTGAGTTCAAGCCCCCTTATGGTAGCAAAGATAAAGAAAAAAAAAGAAGGAAATTAAAATGAAAAACTTTAAGAAGAAGCTTAAATATAAGGAAAGATCAATGAACTAGATCTGAAGGAATATCATACACAGATACTAAAGTAAAATGTATTGATACAATGATTAGAATCTGGAGACCAGAGTTGAGTCTTCTTACATTCTAGCCAAAACTCTGGATGGGAAAGGAAAAAGTACAAATAGACTCCATTTTTTTTTAAAGAGTAAGCCAGTTTCCAGTGGTTCATTGCTCTACTTCTAGCTACTCAGGAAGACCTGAAGATCTGTGGTACGGAGTTATCCTTGGTAAGAAAATTTGAGGTATTCCTATCTCCAAAGCAACCTACAATGAGTAGGGCTGGAGATCCTGGCTCAAGTGGTAAGAGCTAATGCCTAACAAGCATAGGCAGATGTTCAAACCCTACTACTGCTCTCAGTCAGTGAGATGAATAAAAGACTCAAGTGGAAAGGAGAACTAGAAAAAGGTTTTGGAGGAAATATAAATATAATGATCTTGTGTAAGGGCAGAAGCTTTCAAGACACAATGAAATTACAAACTATAAGGGGAAAGACTGATGAATTCAATCCAGTTAAGAAGTGATGGTCACCAAAAATACAAAATTGAGATATTTCTAATCTATATAACTGAAAAAAGGATCCGCTTGTATTAAATATAAAAGTAAAACAGTGAGTTAAGTGGGAAAAGAAGCTAATTACACATGGGGAAAGAGATTTGAATAGGTACTTTGGGAACAAAATTTAGGTGTCCTGTAAATACATGGTTGCATGGTTCAAGAAGATGAGTTGCTCAGTATAATTTTAATTAGGAGCATGCAAATGGAAGCAATGGCAGAAATCCATCTCAAACCTGCAAGATTGCAAAATTATGGCTGTCAGTTACAGGTTCCGCCCAGGGTGTGGCATAGCATGCATTCACGCAGGTAGGATGGGAGGAAAGGGGCGACAACTACACTGAAAAATATTTTCTAGTGTTATTGGGTAGGAGTTCAATTCAAATCTTACCCTGTGCATGAAAGTGTACATGGTGCTATTATTTATGCTGGCCCCAAAGGAGAAACAATACAAATTGCCAAGGATAAATAAATAAATAAATGTGTTGGAATACTGAAGGTGGCTTTCACCATATTCTGCAGGAATTTTGGAACAATTTTGAGCTAAAGGAGATACAAAGAAACACATGCTTTGTTGGTATGTTGTTATTTATGTGATGATCAAAACTGGTTAAAAAAAAGAAACCGTAGAGATAGGAAGAAAGACGTGATGAGTAATTTACTGCAATAAAACTCTCTGAGCTGACAGGAAGGCAGTACAGTGTCCGGGGAGATCTTTTGGGGACTTTTGAAGTATTAGTCATTTTTTTCTTTTCTGATCTGGATATTAGACATTTGGATAATCAGATACTTGTTTTGTTTCTTAATCTGCTGCTGCTGCTATGTTTTCTCATTTTTATTTTATTTTATTTTTTTCCAGTCCTGAGACTTGAACTCAGAGCCTGAGCACTGGTCCTTAGACTTTCTCAAGGCTAGCAATCTACTACTTGAGCCACAGCACCATTTCTGGCTTTTTCTATGTATGTAGTACCGAGAAATTGAATCTGGGTCTTCATACATGCTAGGCAAGCACTCTACCACTAGGCAAAACTCCCAGCCATGGGAAAAATATGTTTTCTCATATTTTTAAAAGAATGGTTTTATGTTTTCAGTTTTAGAAATTTTTGGCAGAGGAAAGAATTGACAAATAAAAGAAGAATATAGGGAAAATAGTGACCATTATATGACCTGAGCTTTTATCACCAATTAACACTTTGTATTAAGTCAGAGTCAGAAGAATTAAACCCTAATGGATAATCATGCCTTAAAGAATTGCCCCAGTAGCTGTTTTTCTTTCAGTAAAAGTCATGTTTAGGTTGGACACTGGTGGCTCATACCTCTAATCCTAGCTACTTAGGATTATAACTAAAAATCAACTCAGTCAGGGAAGTCCTTGAGACTCTTAGCCCAGTTAGCAAAATGCCAGAATTGGAGCTGTGCTTCACATGGTAAAGTACTAGTCTTGAGCAGAAAAAGCTAAGGGGCAGTACCCAGGCTCTGAGTTCAAGCCTCAGTATTCTAATACCAGCACACACACACGAACACGTACACAAAAGGTCATGAAGAGAGTTTAACATGCTAGACTATCAGCTGCATCAGTAACCAATGTTAGGAAACCTTAATACTGTTAAGCTGTCAAGCATATCCTATCCAGATAGTTTCTGTGAGGTAGAGTTAACTGTGATTTTTTTTGGTGGGCAATAAGATTTGAATGTAAGGCCTCAAGATTGTGAGGCTGTTCATCTACCAGTTGAGACATATTTGCAGTGAGGTAGAACCATGTCCGTGCTTAGAATGGCTGGATATGTTAGGAATTTTATTTTGTTAAGCTATAACAATGCTTTTCCATTTTTCTTTCTCTTTCTTTTTGCCTTTCCCCAGCAGTTCTTAGGGATTTTAAGCATCATGCTTGAAGGCAGAAATTCTACCACTTAATCTGTGTCTCTTAATTCCTTTGCGCTGGTTGTTTTCAAGGTAGAGTCTCCCGGTCTTAATACCAGGCTGGTCTAGGCTTCCTCATTACAGGATGTGACAGGCAAATGCCACTGCACCCAGCCATTGTATTTCTTTCAGATCTGGGTTAACAGATACATTCCACTGCACCCAGTCACCAAGCCATTCAATTGAAATGGCTGGCCTTGAACTGCTATCCCCCAATCTCTACCTTCTAATGGCTTAGATTGCAGATGGCCACAGAACCTGCTAAATGTTTTGTATTTTTTTAATTAAATATATGTCTCTGTGTGAGTATATATATGCATCTTGAATATTTCATTGGGTATATTGCCTTTAGGTCTATAGAATGTAGTTACAATAAATATAGGTAACAATAAATGCCTTGACATGCATAGCTAGGTGATGATTTACCTGGATGTTGTTTTATATAGACTTTGTCTCCTAACTCTCCCAGGACTATAAGCTTACATGGATCTTGTAAACACAGCTTGATGGGAAAGGGAAGACAGAGAGATGGGAGAAGCTAGAAGCAGTAAAGGGGCCTGACAAAGGATGGGTTGGGGATCTCTATCTATCTGCTTTGTGTACCAAATGAACTCTATGCTTGTCTTTGGGCCAGTGAGGCTAGGTGGAACTACCTGGAAGACAGGGTGGAGGAATGGAAAAAGTAGAATTAAGTGGGATTCAAAGATTGCCTGTATCACTATGTCTTTAGTGAGTTTTCTGTTGCTGAATACCAGAGAATAGCTTTATTGAACTCATGGTTCTGGAGGCTGGATAAATGCAAGAAATGGCTCAGGTATCTGCTGGTGTCTGTTGAGGCCTTCTTGCTACATCATAACATTGCTGAGTGTGTCACCTGGCAAGACAGAGAAAGCATGTCTCCCATTTCCTTTAGTTTTTATTTTTATTTTTGCCAGTCCTGGAGCACTGTCTTTGGGCTTTCTCAAGGATAGCAATCTAGCACTTGAGCTTTAGCACCACTCCTGGGATGGATTTTCTGTGCATGTGTTACCAGGGAATGGGATCCAGGGCTTCATGCATGCTAGGCAAGCATTCTACCACTAGGCCACACTCCCGGCCATGTCCCCCATTTCTTATCTTCCAGTAAAGCCACTAATGCCCTGGGATTAATCTTCCTGTCCTCATTTCATCCTCATTACTTCCCAAAGGTCCTCCCTCCATATACCGTCAGCATATGGTTTAGGGCATTGTTTCCAGCATGTTAATGTGAGGAGCACACCCCAAACCACAGCCCATTAGTCCAATAAGTGGGGTCATAATAGTAGCATACAAGGAATTCTGGGAAAGGTTTGTCAGCTCAGGGCAAAGTGAAGTTATCTTTTCTTCACCCCTGTTCCTCTCCTCTCCTGTCCTTTCTTCTCCTCCCCTTCCTTCCTCCCTCCCTTTCTTTCTTTCTTTCTTTTTTTTTTTTTGGCACCAGATAATGGTATCACCATTGACTAAATTTAGAAATTTGGACTCCACCTTCTTGCCCTCATCCTCCTAGTCTAGAAAATGCATTCCAGTTTCTGTTTCCTAGAGGTGTTTTGAATGTGTTTCCTCCCCCTGACTCAGTCGCCCTCATCCTTCTTCAGCATTAAGTATCTTGTAGCTGGATTGCTGTGGTCACCTAATCGTGTTCCCATAATGTATCTTGTGGTCAGCTTTGGTCATCCCGCTGATATCCCAGTTGGAGCATGCAGCCTGAACAAAGATCCTCAGCAGTTAGGGGATAGTGATAGTCTAGATTTACCCCATCCCTCTGCCTGCTTTCCTGCTTTTCCCTCGAGCCACCATTCCCTTAAGATCTCTTCAGCACGTGTTGCCCTCCAAACAGCAGTGTTTCTCACATGTTTTCTTTTCTTTAAAGCTCCATTCCATTCCACATGCTTCTGATGGACCCTCAGCTATATTGAAAGACTCAGGTCAGCTGTCAATCCTGAGAGGCCCTTCTCCATCATTCCTTCTCCTCCTGCTCTTCTGTTGTGCTCGCTTTGTGTTCCTTGGTAAAGTTTCTTTTATGTTTTATTTTTGTTTGTTTGTGTGCTTTTGGAGGATACTGGGGTTGAAATTAGAGACAACTTGCTGGAGTACTATACTGCTTGAGCCATGTCCCAACCCCATTTTGCTCTTGTTACTGTTCAAATAGCGTCTTGATTTTTGTCTCAAACCAGTCTTCTTCACTTTTCTACACAGCAGGAATGGCAGGTATGCACCACATATCAGTTTATTTGCTGAAATATGTTCTTGATAACTTTTAGCCTGGACTGGTGTTGAATGCTGGGGTTACAGGCATGAACTCCCGTGCCCAGTTGGAATGCCTCATATCACATGTATCACATGCCTCGTATCATGTGTTAAGTTCTGCATTTCCCCAAAGCCTCAGAGCTCCCACCGTTGGAGCTGTGTGCTATTCTGTTTCCAGAACTTGGGGTAAAAGTATTGAGTAAATGATGGTTTAAATAAAAGAATATTGAGTATGGACTCCTGCTCCATGGTTCTCCTGACTATGTCATCCTACAAGTATCTTTGAATATTTTATCACCAGAAAAAGTTCTAACGCTTTTAAGATGGGAAAATATTTATTCTCTTCCCATTCTTGAGGTTCTTGTTCCCAACTGGTGAGACAGGTCATGAATCCTACAACTCTCAGGAAACTTCACTGGTCTTTTAGTAATGCAGGCTATAAAAGAAGGCAAATTCTATTTCCTGATCTTCGTGTATATACTTATATCCCTCTGTATACCAGATTAAATCCTCATTAATCTTCATCATTTAAAACATCCAATTTCTTATATTTATTTTTTGGTCGGTCATGGAACTTGAACTCTAGGACTGGGAGTTGACCCTGAGGTCTTTAGCTCAAGGCTAGTGTTCTGCCACTTGTGCCACAGTGCCACTTCTGGTTTTCTGGTAGTTAATTGGAGATAAGAGTCTCATGGACTTTTGTGCCAAGGCTGGCTGGCTTTGAACTACGATTCTCAGATCTCAGCCTCCTCAGTAGCTTGTATTATAGGCATAAGCCACCCGTCCCCTGCAAAGGATTATTTCATTTCATTTTTCTTTCTTTTCCCTTTTCTTTTCTTTTTCTTTTTTTGTCAGTTGTGGGGCTTGAACTCTGGGCCTAGGTATTCTCCTTGAGTTTCTTCAGCTCAAAGGTAGTACTTTACCACTTTGAGCCACAGCACTACTTCATTTTTATTCTCAGTAATGATTTCCATATCCCAGAGAAATATCTACGCACAGGAATATCCACCTTTCAGTTGATTGTAGGTCATGTTACTTCCAAGTCACCTGGCTTGTGGGTCCCAGGTCAGAGCGAACAAAGGAGATGAGAAGAAAGCATGGGGTGATGGAGCCCATGCCCAGAGCTGCTTGCTGGCTTCACCTTGTATGCACCCCAACAAAGCTAGGATGAAGTGTTTACCTCTTGTAATCTGTGCTCCACTGGGAGAGAGTGGTGGGTTATGAGCGGAGAATTATCTACATGTAGCTAATTCTCTTCATTTCCTTTACACATTCTGGTGTTGTTATCAATGTATATCCAAAGAAACACATGTTAGAGGGGAGATGTTCTGTTAACAACAAGAGATGTGTGTATGAATTTTCAATGTGTATTACTGGAAATGCCAGTAAATATTACTTCACTGAAAATCTGTAGGAAGGGAGATGAGGAAGAGAACTAGATGGAGGAAAATTATATTATTAATCAAATGTATATTTAAGCCAGGGCTTGCAATTCTGTGGTGAGGGTTGTACTTAGTATATTTGAAGCCCTGGGTTCAGTCCATAAAACACTCCCTCCTCTAAAAAAACAGAGCCAAAATGTACATTTAAACTGTTAAATTGTTAAACTGGATATATTTTAAGGCTAGACTAGTGGCTTACACCTTTAATCCTAATCTATTTAGGAGACTGAGACCTGGAAGATTGCCATTCAAAGCCTGCTCAGGCAGGAAAGTTCTTTACATTCATCTACAAAATAACCAGTCAAAACCTAGGCTGGATTGGAGGTGTGGCTCAAGGGGTAGACTTCTGGATGTGAGCAAGAAAGCCAAGCAAGAGATCAAGTCCTAGTTCATTCTCAGTATCACAGGCACAAAACTGAACTATTTTACTTTACTACGAGTTGCAAGTGCAAATCAGTAACAGTTGGTATTGAAAATTTTTAGATTGACTGAATAAAAGTTATTTTGTGTTCAAAAGAATGTGTACCATTTTACTTAGATGTAGGGAGTTATATATAAAACAATGTTTATATGGTATGGTATGGTATAGGACATGAAAAAAGTAATATTCAAAGTAATTTAAAAGTGACATTAAAAGTAAACTAAAAGTAACATCTAAAGCCATTCTTAATACTTACTGGTTTGTACTCTTCTTTCAGGATACACATATCCAATATATGGGGTCCAGTGGCATCCCGAGAAAGCACCATATGAGTGGCACTCAAAAGGCATTTCCAATGCACCTAATGCTGTGAAGACTGCCTTTTATTTAGCAGAGTTCTTTGTTTCTGAAGGTAATACATGGGTACATAATTTTTTATCAATTTAGTATGGTTGATTTTTGTGGGGAGGAAGGTTGTTATTGGGATTTGAACTTGGGACCTTATAATTGGTAAACAGCCCTCTACCATGTAAGGCATGCAGCTGGCCCTTTTTGCATTGGTTATTTTTGACATAGGTTCTTGTTTTATGCACAGATAGCCTAGATGTTGATTCTCCTACTTATGTTTCCTGTGAAGCTTGGTAGACAAGCATATGTCTGTGCATCCATCCATGGGTTGAAATAGGGTCTTGACTTCTTCCTGGCCATGAACCACAATCCTACCATCTCTTGCCTCCCAGTAGTTAAGATCGCAAGCTTGAGCCTCTGTGCCCCAGTGTAGTTTGATAGGAAATTGCCCTTGTTTAGATTTGATTCTTGCCAGTCCTGGGGCTCGAACTCAGGGCCTGGGCACTTTCCTTCCATAGTTTATGTTCACGGCTAGTGCTCTGCCACTTGAACCACAGCACCACTTCCAGCTTTTTCTGTGTATGTGATATTGGGGAATGGAACCCAGGGCTTCTTGCATAGTAGGCAAGCACGCTACTATTAAGCAATCTTTTTTTTTTAAATCTAAAAGGTCCATTAAATCTATATATCATACTTAAAAGCTAATAATAAATAATGTGAAAAGCGGCAGCAAAATTGAGCTGTTCAGTAATCAGGAAAAGCCAAACTAGTTATTTGTGTCACGCATGATAAAGAAGGTTGAATTCTTGGACATTAACTTAACCAATTTCGAGAGTTCTTTTCTTTTTGTCTTTATTGATACTTTTTATTTAGATTTTTCTTCATTCTTATTATTTTTAAGAGAGCCTGAATTATGACAACCTGTGAGAATTAGGTGTTTTTGGTTTTCTTAGGATAGAAATGTTAAGCAATACCCACTAATCTATGCCTTTGAGGCTGCCTGCATGGAAGCCCTGGCACACTGGAGGAAATGACTAATGTTGCCCACCTTTTGGTGATGGGAGAACAGAAAATTTTCAGAGTATCTTATGTCTGTGGTTTAAATTGGGAGTTTTTTTTACATTTAATTTAATTTTATTGTAAGGGTGATGTTAGAGGGATTACAGTTACTGTATTAATAAGGTCATGACAACACTTCTTGTCAGACATCATCATCCACTCCCTTGTTTTCTCCCATGCTCCCTCTGTGCTCCCACCCATTGTTAAGTTCATTTCCAACACAGTGTCTGGTGAGTATCATTGTGCCATCGGTTCACCCTTTGTCCTTTATCTCACTATTTTCTTATTCCCCTTCTTTCCTAATTCAGATAAGCATATATACAAGACAAGGGATATCAAATAAAAACCAGTGACAACAGGAATTAAATCAAGGGGAAAAAAAGAAAAATATATTCACACAGTCTATTAAAAATCAAAAACAAAATAAGGAAACAACAACAAAACCTTTCTTGTTTCCGTACCTTAGAGTTCATGTCCATAAGCATCAGTTTATACAGTGCTAGGTGCACAACTATTGAGCTATCGTGATTCTCTGCTAGGACTATCGTAGACATTTAGTAATTACAAATGAGGGGTACCATGGAGCCTATGTTTCTTTGGGAGTTGAATTATAGGTGGTATTTTTCAGTTATTAGGGTAAGAGAGTTTACTAGGGCCAGGATAATACTCAGGCAAGCCTAGGCCATTTAAAAGATATCTGGAGACTTGTTTTTGTTACAACTCAAAGCTTGTCCCTAATTTATCTTATTTTATATTCTTACTTTTAAGCCAAACATTTCCTACTGGGTTCATTTTTCTTTAGGATCATGGATGGTTTCAAGACAAAAACTCCAAATTAAAAATGAAACAACAAAAGCCCTTCTAATGACATCAGTCTGTAGGATAATTTTCTGGTACTGCGGTTTGAACTCAGGGCCAGGTACTAGAGCTTGAACTCAGGGTGCTGTACCTTTGCTTTTTCTTTCAAAGTGGGTGCTCTGCCATTTGAATTGTAATTCAAAGCTGTAGCTTTACTTCCAACTTTTTGGTGGTTAGAGATGAGTCTCACAGACTTTCCTGCCCGGCCTAGCTCTAAACCGGATCTTATCCTCCTCATAGCTAGAATTAGAAGCATGAGACTCCAGAACTCTCAGCCTTTGCTGTAGTTTTAATCAGTGAAGCCACTGTGTCTTTATCTGCTAACATCCTTCCCTGTCAAAATGTTAAGAGGCCATCTTTATTTCCATGTTAGGATAAGGTGTGTGTCCTTACTTTCCATGTGTCTAGCTCTATCAGATGTCTCATGGTACTTCTTTGTAATTTCATAATTCTGCCTTATGTGGAGAATACCTCTGATTCTCCATCTGCCTCCTCTTCTCCAGTTTCTCCATCCTTATTTGGCTCTTGTGGCACCTTGATGAGTGCCCTTCTGTGTGTTTACCAGGCTGGGCTTCTCCAGGGTGAGGGCCCTGACTTGTCTCTCTCCCTAAACCCAGGCTCTGCTCAGTAAGTGTTTGAATGAACTGAGGAGAGGGTACAGCACAGGATCTGGTACAGGGCAAGTCCACCTGATGGCACAATAAGAGACTGTTGGTCTCAGATGCAGCGTCACTGGAGGACGTTCTGTGAAGGATTCCTCTTCTTGCTGGCCCTTGTTTTACTCACAGCTGATTTCAGGATGAAGTATAAAGTCATCTTTTGAAAACCTCCTTATCTGTTTTTTTCTCTTTCTTTCTTTTATTATGAAGGTGATATGCAGAGGGGTTACAGTTACTTAAGTCAGATAATGAGGACATTTCTTTATGAACAGTGTCACTCCTTCCCTCATTTTCTCCGTATTTCCACTCCTGAACACATTTCCAGCATAGTGTCTAGTGAGTGTCACTGCTGAATTGGTTCTCCCTTTGTCCAAGTTTATTTACTTCCTCTTTCCCTCCTCCAGTCAGGAGACTATATAGGACCGAGGTGACAGAAATCAAAAAGAGCAACAAAAGGGTAAAAAAATCAGAAGAAAAAAATGTCATTCTTTCTGATAGAAGCATAGAATTATATAGACATATGATTCATATATAAAATGTATAATATATAAATATATATGGTATATATATATTGTATATATACACATGTGTGTGTGTGTGTGCGTGTGTGTGCATACGCCCCATGTTTCCTTGTCCCATTCATCCACTGATGGGCATCTGGGGTTGATTCCATATCTTGGCTATGATAAATTATGCTGTAATAGTTGTGCTGATGTCTCTAGTGTGTCTCTAATGACCACAATCATTAGGGTAATCCTGTGATCATTAGGGTAAATGCCCAGGAGTGGAATTGCTAGATTTGCTAGGTTATAGAGAATCTCTTTGTTTAGTCTTTTAAGCAACTTATAAGCTGCTTTCTAAAGTGGTTGAACAAGTTTACACTCCCACCAACAGTGTAGTAGTGATCCTTCCTGGCAATATCCCTGCCAGTATCTGTATTATTAGATTTCTTGATAATGGTCATTCTAACTCAGGTGAGTGGAATCTCCATGTTGTTTTGATTTGCATTTCTTTTATGGCCAGAGATGTTGAACATCTCTTCATGTGTCTATTAACTATTCTTATATCTTCTTCAGGGAAGTCTTTAGCCCATTTATTGAGTTGTTGTTTGTTTGAGGATTTGTTACAAGGGGTTTACCTTTTTGAGCTCCAAGTATATTTTAGATAGGAGGCCCTTTCTGGTACATAGTATTTTTTTTTAAAGGAAATACTTTCTTTGTCTTACAGCTCGGAAAAACAACCATCGCTTTGAGTCTTCCCTTGAAGAGAAGGAATCCCTGATTTACCAGTTCTCTCCAGTTTATACTAGAAAATTTTCTTCATTCCAGCAATGTTATATGTTTGATTGAAAGTCAACAGAATAACTTTGGATAAGTCCTTGAGTCAACTGTTACAAATTGCTAATCATGGCTGTAAGAGAAAGCCAGAGATTTCTTCTCTATGTGACTGGCTTTGATTCTTTATCAAGAACATGATTTTCTATTGTATGTGATAATTCAATGACAAGACAGATAAATAATCAGTATTTTTCATAGAAAAGCCTTCTTTAACCTGAAGATTAGAAAAAATAAATTTATTAGGTGTACAAATATTTTATTTGGGTTTATTGACCTGGAAATAAATATTGTATAATTTCCTAATCCCATTTTTGCTAAGGATTTTTAAAATTCTACCTTTCCTTTCCTAGGATGTCTGTTTCCTTTGGTTATAAGGAATATTCTGTATTTCTTTGTAGTTTGTGGTAGGTGTATAGCAATATACACAGACAGCTCCTTGCCTGCTCTTTTTTATCAGTCATTGGATACATATCCTGTTAGTAGCTTTATAATCTTTTACAATGTGGACCTTTGGTAAATTTCTGTAACTTCTTGTAACAGAATTTTTCTCCGTGGAAAATGATTCAAAAACTATTGTGTATTTATTTTGGTACATTTTAAATGTATTTCTCCTATGTGTGCCACCCTTCTCTATAACGGAAATTTAAGAATTCCATTAGGAGAAGTAATTGGATAGAAAAGAATGAATTTCTGGTCTGTATTTAATCCATCTATGCTCATCTATGCTTTGGGCTTCTCAGAGCTGCGACTGGAGAAGACATGGGATACTGGGAAAGATGTAGGGGACATTGTGAATCGCTTTGGGGGCAGATGGAAAAAAGGAATAATCTGAAGATGCTGAGATAAATCATGTTTTTTTGGGTAATAAGGACAAAGGAAATGTAGAAACAAAAAAGGAATTATAAATGTCATCTCCAAGAAAGAATTTTAATAAAAATGTGTCAGATATGTTTTCTTTGTTGACTTTTTTGTTCTGAGTGCTGTTTCTGGGCAAGTTTGGGTCTGAATGGTCTTTTGTATCTTTATAGCCAAGGTCATGTCTGAATGACTGAGATCATGTCTTCTACCACTAGAAGAGGGATGTACTAGTACTACTCACCACACCCCTTTGCAATGGCATGTCATGTCATTATTCCTGCTATTATGCCCTTGAATGCTAGAATCTAACTACTCCCAAAGCATCTTACTGTCTATTGATCATGAGCAACGATGCAAGAAAATGGATACAATCTTGTTTTACACTCATGAAATTTGGCATTTTTTAAGACCATCACTGAGTTTTGAAGTCATTTGCTGGAATCACTTTATTCCAATAAAAGAATTTATATAGATATAGATATAGATATAGATATTGTGGCGCTAGTGATCCAACAAAGCTTTGCACAAGATAGAGAAGTGCACTCACTCTGAGCCACACTTGGTGCCCCAGGACTCTCAAAGTTGCCCATATTCTGCCTTCCACATATCATTTCCAGCAGAAAGTTCTTAGGAGCAGGGACTGAAGGGCAAGAATGAAAGCCAGGCTTTTCAAGAGAAAACTGCCCTCATCAAGTCAGATGCCACTGTATCAGTGGAAATGAGAGGCCCCTTGGTTAGAAGAGCCTGCTGCTGCTGAGAAGCAGTCTGGAGCCTTTAAAAGAAGGGCTGGCTACTTTTGGCATGTGCCTGATGCGTAGTCTGGAGGCTGAGGAGGGAATGGGTCATACACTTGCCAGCAGGTTGACAGCAGAGATAAAGGAAAAAAATGACCGAGGGCCTGTCCGTGTTGATTAGCAAAAGGAATAGCTAAAAAGAACAAAAGAAGAGACACAAGACATCCTCAGGCTTCAGCTTCTAAAGCTGTTTGGTTGAATGCCTGTTTAAGTTCTTACCACTTGCATTTCCCATTATTTCCTATGTAAAACACCTGAATGGTGTGGAAATATTGGTCTAAGTGACTGGTTCCGTAGTCATTTCTATTTAGGTTATACAGGGCCTAACGAGACCTTGCACAGGATGTTTTAGGACAATGCATGTCCAGTGTCTCCTTACTCCCTATTGCAGAGCTGTGAAACCCAAACCTTGTAAGTAAGCTGAGATTCTGGTTAGAATGGTCTTGTGCATTCTAGAAGTACAAATCACTCAGAAGTACACATCCTGTGGGTGCTTTCTGTCTAACAACTACAAAGACAACAGATCATTGAATTTTCTCAAAGGGAAAGAATTAAGGTCTTTCACTCTTTTGGAGATTTGTTGCTTTTATTTGGAGTTGAATCTTTTTACTACACTTATTCATTCTAAAGCTTTTTATTCCATTTACCATTTTCATGCTGAATAGTCTTAAAATTAACTGAAGTGTTTTGCAATAATACCTAGAAACACTAGATGTCAGAATAGAACCAGATAGCCAGGTGTTTATTATTTTCATTTGCAAAATAGATTATAGAAACACTACAACCTAAACAATGTTAACTGGTACCATTATTACTTTTATTTAAATAATACTGGCAGTAAACATCGTCTTAAATCAACTGCTGTATGTTTTTCATGCTGGTCTTCAAGGAAGTACTGGATAACTGAAAAAAATTAAGGACTTAAGGCTTTCACATACATAAATGCGTGGACTGAATATGAAATTTAAATCCCCTTTCTTCTGATACCAAATTGACAATGTTTAGGCTTAAGCAGGTTTTTTTTTTTCTGAGTGGTAGAACCAACTCCTCATATGTGAAAATCTGTGAGTATGTTCCTTGATCATCTGTGAAGCAGAGGGAGAGGTGCTTTAGTCAAACATGGATGCAGTTTATATTTTCCTCTACAGATTAAAGTTTTCATATTTTAAAGCTCTTCATGGCTTCTCCTTCAGTTTTAAGAAAAAGCCCTTAATTAGTTTTCCCCTCTTTTTTGATTTGCTAAGTTGTGCACATATTTGGCATGTTTTTAGGCTTCCACTTATCTGATATTTATTACAGTTTCTTTAAACAGTTTAGAGCTAGGATATTTCAACATTCAGAATTGCAATATAGTTTTTAAACAGTTTGCTATAGTTAGAGTTAGTATCTTCTGAAAGCTTTCTCATTTTATTGAGAAATTCAAGGGTTAGAACAAATTAGAGAAACTCAAAATGGAAAAGTTTGGCTCATCATAGTAAGCAATGGAAATTTGCTATTTACAGTCACTAAGTGTGAACAATATCTGTTTTGGGTTAGCTACCTTACCTCAGGGTTGCATAGAACTGTTCACAAATAAATCACAAATCTTTCTTGTCCAGTTCATGGCTCATATTTTCTGGCTTCTCAGATGGTAAGACACGAAGAATAATCAAAAGTCAAGAAGTCAAGTATAATTTCTGCTATTTCCTAAATGTAACTTTGGGCAAACCTTATCATTATTTAACCCTGAAACTTTACACTGTGAAAACTTAAGGTCCATTTATACTGCAAAGTTCATTTTTTTCTTTCTCTTTTTGTTTTCCTTTTTCTTTTTACTTTCAGTATGGTATTGATGCTTGAACTCAGGCCTCTCATTCCTACTTGGCTTTCTTTTAATTGTAATTAATAGAGGGGCCTACTTGGTTTTTTTACTCAAGGCTGTGTTTCTACCACTTGAACAGGCTTCCATCTCTGGCCTTTTGATGCTCAGAGCTCAGCCTCCTGAGAAGCTAGGATTATAGGTGTGAATCACCAGTGCCGTGATCTCCTTCAATTTTAAACCTCACAGTAAATATTTTTATAGACTCTGATAATTTGAAAAAAGTATTTGAGGAACTTAAAAAGTATATATATATATATATAATCATTATAAAGGTGATATACAGAGGAGTTATAGTTAGGTAAGCCAGGGAAAGAGTAGGTTTCTTTTTGGACTATGTCACTCCTTCTCTTGCTCTCAGGTTTTTCCTCCTGTCTCCATTCACAAGTTACAGGGTTCATTTTCCATATACTGTCTAATGGGTACCACTGCTGTATTTGTTCACCCTTTGCCCCATCTATCCTGCAACCTTTCTAACTAACAAGATAAAAGGAAGAGACAACAAAAGACAGCAACAACAAAAATCTCTTGTTTTCAAGAAGCATTTAATAGGGTTAAATAGCAATAGAAAGTTTTATCTTGAATTAGAAAGACATACACACAAATGTATAATTACCTTTCCAGTAGGTAAATCTATCATTCCAATTCTGCAACATGAAGAATGAACATTTTTTTGATTTCTTCTCTTGCCAAAGGCATCTATAAGTCTTTACCCAGAGACAACCAGAATATGCAAATCTGCTGGTGTAATTATAGTTACTGACCTTAATTATAAAAGAGCTTCATGAAACAAAATATTAATTATCTTAGACTACACATCAGTATAAGAAATAATGTATCAATTTTAAAAAATGAGTTAAGCGTAACTTGTTAGTTCCCCATGGAATGTTTTCTCAGTTGCAAATGTACTTTGTGTCCTTAGCACTTTGTGCTCACTCAGCTGGATCAAAAGCATGTTTTGGGATTTTTTTTGGCCTTCTTAGCTGGTTGGAACTTTGCCTTTAGGGAGCATTGGACAGCTGAGTTATTAAGCTGACCAAAGTCAGCTGACCAAGGTCAGGATGGATCAGTGTGTGCTGTCCTCACGGGAGCCCGGCCTAGGGCAAGAGCCCTCCTTCACACAGTCTAATGTGGGGTGGTGAGTCAGACTCCAAAGTGCACACAAGCAGCCAGGAAGTGAAAAGGCAATTCAATAACTGGCCAAAGGAACACGATTGAACTGAAAAATATTTGAAGTATAGGCAGGTTCCTACAAGCCTGGAGAGTCCAGGCCCAGGGCCCCAGGGTTGAAGGCTGTGGTAGGAGCAGTTCACAGCTTATTTTAGGGTATTTAGTATGGTGAGTAGAGACTTTCTTTCTTTCTTTCTTTCTTTCTTTCTTTCTTTCTTTCTTTCTTTCTTTCTCTTTCTTTCTTTCCTTATCCTCTTCCTCTCTTTTCCTTCCTTCCTCCCTTCTCCCCGTCTCCTCCTGCTTCCTTCCCTCTTGTCTCTCCCTTCCTCCCTTCCTTACATCCTTTCTTTTTTCTTATCTGTATATATTACTTGTACAAACACAGTTTCATTGTGACATTTTACATGTGTATAATGCATACAGATCAACTTACCACATCTGTTGCTCTCCTCACCATCCCTCTGACAGAATCCATCTACTTTAGCCATGTATTTGATGTAGGCCACTTTAAAGTAAGCACAGGTTGACAGTCTACTTCTCCCAACACTGAGGTTGTGATCTCTCTGTAGGTCTCTCTTAGATAATCAGCCATTGCTCTGTGCAAACCTCCTCTCCTCCAGGGTGTTCTGGTTTCTCTCTCAGAGACAGTTAGTACTCAGTGTGTTTTTTTTTTCCACATTCATGTACAGACTCCTTGGATATGTGGGCCTTGGAGGTGGTCTGTTTACCTTTGTGACTGACGGAGTACTCTATGAGGTAAGGATATAGGTCCGGACTTGGCTCAACAGGGAGAGTGTCTACTGCCTTGCCAGCAGTAGGATAGGACCTGCTGGCTGAAGATCACCCTACCCAGAACTCCCAAGTTCAAACTGGAAGCACTATCATATTGACTTTCTCCTTAAGCTATGATTTCCACAGCAGCTGTAAGAAACAATCAAGTGATGATTGAGTGTGTGTGTGTGTGTGTGTGTGAGAGAGAGAGAGAGAGAGAGAGAGAGAGAGAGAGAGAGAGAGAAAGAGAGAGAGAGAGAGAGAGAGAGAAAGAGAGAAAGAGAGACAGAGACAGAGACAAAGACAGAGACAGAGAAAGACAGAGACAGACAGAGATAGAGATAGAGAGGGAGACAGAGAAAGAGACACAGAAAAAAGGGATAGAGAGACAGAGAAGGCAAGAGGAGAGGCAGAGAAAGACAGAGAGAGAGAGTACAAGAACCTTGTGCTCTCGCTTAGCTTTGCTAAGCTTTTCCACAATGACCGTCTTACTCCTTTTCTGTGTATAAGAAGAGAAGGTAGAAGAACTAGGCCCCTGAATACCTCGAATACCTGTAAGGACAAACCCCATGAAGGCTTTGCTTCCCTTTATCACATGGGCTTCTGTTTGCAGTCACCATCAGGAGGCAGGCAGCAATGGCCTGATGTTGGGGCTGTGCCTCACCACTCAGGGTGACTCTAATGCATCTCTGGATACTTCCCAGCCAAGGTTATCTCATTCACACATGTCTCCCAGGGTGGGTAAGATGTGGGTCCAGTTTTCTACCACAGGAAGGGGTTCCAGATTCAGAGGGAGGGAGCACTAACTTTCAAGATGGCAGAGAGTATTTCAGAGACTTTTGTTATGTGACAGTGCTCTTCTATCCCAATTTAGTATTATTTAAGGTCAACATTTTAGAAAAGAGGAATGGAGAAGGAATATAGTCATAATACTCAATGTACATACATGACAATGGACTAGGAAATTGGATAGGTTGTTAGGGATGGAGTATGTGTGTGTGTGGGGTGGGGAGAATGTCTCTGATCAAGATGCATTATGCCTATAAATGGACATGTTAAATTGAAACCCTTTGTAGAGCTATTTGAAGAATATAAATATATATATAGGTATCTATATATAGAGATAGATACCTATATATAAGAATTCTATATTTGAAAGCAATATTATGTAATATATGTGTATAAAGATGTAAAGGTATATATATGTGTGTGTATATAAATATGTATAATATATATATTATATTTGGAAAAACACATTATTTTGTAAAAGATATATAAAATATATATTTGAATATTACATAGCTGAAATATTTTTTCATATATTTTTATTGTAATTAATAGAAGGGTTACATTATATTCACCAGATAGAAGGTGCATTAATTCACATACATTGATACTCTTTCTCATGTCTTGGTCCCCATTTCCCTCCCCTACTACCCCTACCCCTCATCTTGTTTTCCCCCCTTCCCTATCCAATTTCAAATAACCAAATACAAATATATCCAATATATTAGATAACAAAGTGAGATACTGTAACAATATGAGATAACCAAGGGACAGCAAAAGAGATGAGAGATAATATAGTACATTAAGGACAACAATCACTCATTATACGGCTTTTGTTTCCTTATCCTGGAGGTCCTTACATTTAGTGTCATACTATTTGGCCTTATGTCTCTAGATTTTGTTCTATTGTAAATCTCTGCTAGGAGAGCCCAAGGTTTCTACTGATTATGACAAATGAGGAAGACTATTGGGCCTGTGTTCCTTTGAGTCTGGCTTACTTCACTTAATATGATTTTTTCTAAGGCTTTCCATTTCCTAACAAATGGAGCGATGTCATTCTTTCTGACAGCAGCATAGAATTCCATTGTGCACAAATACCACATCTTGTTGATCCAATAATCTACTGAGGGACATCTGGGTTGATTCCATATCTTTACTATGGTAAATAGTGCTGCAATGAACATTGTTGTGCTGGTGGATTTAGTCTGTCCTTGTTTCTGGACAATTGGGTAAATGCCAAGTAGTGGAATTGCTGGGTCATAGGGGAGCTCTATGTTTAGTCTTTTGAGGAACTGCCATACTGCTTTCCATAGTGGTTGAATGAGTTTGTTCTCCCACCAACAGGGTAGTAGTGATCTCTCCTGGTCACATCCCCTTCAGCATCTGTTGTTATTAGATTTCTTGATCCTGGCCATTCTAACTGGAGTGAGGTGGAATCTTAGAGTTGTTTTGTTTTGCATTTCTTTTATGACCAGAGATGTTGAGCTTTTCTTCATGTGTCTATAGGCCATTTTTGTTTCTTCTTCAGAGAAGACTCTCTTTAAGTCTTTGGCCCATCTTTTAATGGGATGGTTATTTCTTTGGAGATTAGTTTTAGAGTGATTCAATTTTTTGAGCTGTTGGTATATTTTAGATATGAGGCCTTTGTCTGTTGTATGGTTGGTGAAGATCTTCTCCCACTCTGTAGGCTTCCTAATTAATTTACTAGCTATGTCCTTTGCCATACAAAAGCTCTGCAGTTTACTGCAGTCCCACTTATCCAGCCTTTCTCTGATTTGTTGTGATTCTTGGTCCTTATTAAGATAAGAATAATGGGTGATGGATATAGATACCTGTCTCTCTCTATTGAGAGATGAAGAGATAGCTAACTAGATAGATAGACTTCTCCACCTATTTTATTTAGCTCCTAATGCAGGACCACTGGGCAGGTCATGAGGTTTGCGTGGGCAGATGTGCCTTGCCTGAGATTCAGATCTTCCCAGAACAAGCCTACTAGGTGATGAGTACATGGCGGTGGGGGGTGGGGGGTGGCAGTGAGGGCAGTTTAGTTCTGCATCCATGAGTTGTCTTTGCCCAAAGTCTAGCCAGTGGACATGGAGACAGGATTGTCAGTCCGGATGTTGATCATCTGCTTATCAGTCACTGTTTCAAAACATAGGCTGTGCTCTTTTCTTTTTCTTTCTTTTTTTTCAGATAAGGTCAATAGATCAGGAGACACCGTAGCATTTAAAAGGCACCTTAATCTGCACAGCTCCCAACAGGAAGGGAGCATGTGATGCCACCCTACAATGACCAGAAAAGGGATACTAGGAGTGTTACAGGGAAGGAGTGAAGAGAACTGTATGAAAGAAACTTTATTGTGCTTTAGTGGGAAGATATAGGTGAGGCAGGCTGAGCAGCCTAAACAGGTTTTAGACTGACTAATTTGACTAACCTTTAGTGCCTGACTGTAGAATGAATAAGACAATGTAATACACAGTGTATGACTTCATGAAGAAGGTAGATGGCTGTGTGGGAGGAGGGGGTGGGGGTTAGTTTGCTTACAATTCAATAGGCTTGTTATCTATAAGAAGTAGCTGGTTCTGGGTCTGGGAGTGGCAGAGATGAAGACGGGCCCATCCCATCACCGGTGCTTACTGCGCATCATCATCACTGACAGCCCAACCTTCTGTGGACACCCAAGTCAGCCACCTTCTTATCACAGCTCTCTGTGTAGGCACAGATCTTGGAGTTTGGGTTTGAGTCAGACTTATCTATCCACTGTTACTTATTCATAGATCAACACCTAAACAGAGTTTCAGGTTAGCGCCTGGAGTAATCTGCATCTAATCTGGAGATATGTCAATCTCCATTGGCAACATCGTAGGGATGGAAGGCAAGTCTCCTTCCCAGGAACTGTGGCCATTGCCTTGCTACCTCTAAGGGTCATGTTTCTATCTGCTGCTCACTGCCCACAATTTCCAGTGTCACACAGGGTCCTCCTTGGTTTTCTCACACCCCAGGGATGGAGCATCACCCTTTTTCTTTAGTGCAATATCTTTCTTTGGCACTATTGCATCTGACAGATGCTGTTACCTGGGCCAGGACCAAGGATCCCTCACCCCCCAACACTCAGATTCCCAAACTGTCTTCTGAGCTCAGAGTCTATCCTGATTGGGCAGATCCTGACAATAATGTTATTTTGCATAAAATATTTTTTGTGTTCCCCCCTTCTTCATTTGGATAATATTTTTTAGAATCTCAGTCAAAATAGGATTACTGGGAAACCGAGTTGTTTCCACAATTTTATTTTTGCCAGTTCAGATCCTCGAGTTTTTATTAAAGGGCCAATGACTGCATTGATGGCTTGTGTCTCAAAGGCCAGCAGCCAGAAATCAATACAGTCAGGAAACAGATGCAATACTAATAAGCCAATTCAGCTCCTATGGAGAGCTTAATTGGGATGCCATGCTGATGGGAGAACAGCCAGGAGACAGGACGCAGGACCTAAACATGGAAACACATGGCAAAAGGTGTCTAGAATCAATATTTTAATTTTAATTTTGCCAGTCCTGGGCTTGTGCTCAGAGCCTGAGCCCTGTCCTTGGACTTTCTAAAGGCTAGAGCTCTACCACTTGAGCACCACTTCCAACTTTTTCTATGTATGTGGTTACCGAGGAATTGAACCCAGGTCTTCATGCATGCTAGGCAAGCACTCTTACCGCTAGACCAAACTCCCGGCACCCAAGGATCAATATTTTAAGTGTATTTATTTGTAAGGGACACCTGGCAATTATGTATTCCGATCGAACACCATGATCAGAATATTTGTCTCTGGAAAGTTTCTTTGTTAAAATCTTGGATTCCTGTGGCAGGGCCTCTGAATGTGATTAGAGTGGATCTCTTAAAAATGGGATTAATTCCCTTCTAAAAGAGGCCAAACTTCTCCACTTGACCCTAACAAACACATGGAATTGAAGTGGGGGGGCTGGTATATTATCCAGGAAGTAGGCCTTCAGATCTTGGACTCCTGTGCCTCCAGAGCTGTGAGAAACAGACATCTGATGCTGCCCAGACTATGGCAATATTTTCTTTCACAGCCACCCAACTGGAATACAACAAGTATTTTCATTTACACTAGTAAAGAAAGTAAGATATACTACTGCTCCCTTTTCATTTCATTGTTTCATTATTAGTAATATTTGAATGAGCTTAATCTTTGTTGAATTTAGCTATTCATTTGCAATTAGCTATCTGTGTTGTTTTTTTATTAGCTCCCCAATGTTTCCTTATTTGGATTGTAGTTCTTTACCTAGCATTATAAGCCCATTACTTGTCTTCATTATAGACCCATCTTCCCTGTATTTTTTAATGTAGTATTCCCTAGAGACAAAGGTTCAAAAAATGTTCGGGGTAAAATTTTAGATTTTTTTCTTTAAATACTTGTTTTTATTAATCTATTTTTTAAGGTATCTTACATAACATACACTTCATTTTATTGTCTCACAATTTCAAAGTCTTGAAAATACAAGAAATACTTGCTGGAGTTTGAGATCACGGGTGCTCCTGAGAAGTTGGCTTATAAATGACACCTTCCTCTGTGCCTCACAGAGACTTTCTTCTGCTCAGAAGCAACAATAAAGTCTCTGTGAATCCAAATTTCCTCTTCTTCTTTTATGTAAGTTCATTTTATTTTATTTTCATTTGTAAGTAGCTGTACAAAGAAGTTGCCATTCAACAACTACAAAGTAGTATGTGAATACAATACTCAATCACTGTCATCTCTTTCATCATTCTTTCTCATTCATCCAACACCATTTTACTTTGTATTAATTTCCAATGTTCTTAATGTTGTAGCATATGCTTTGAATTTTATGGCTGCATTTTCTTCTCTTCCTAGATTTTTTTTTTACAGTCATTGAAAAATAGTTTCATTTAAATTCTCCTAACGTTCATCTGGTGTTTTTAAAGATGTTTTTCAATTTTTTTAACTTTTTATTGTATTTTTTATTGTGATTAATAGAAGGGTCACATTATATTCACTAGATAGAAGGTGCATAACTTCACAAACATTGATACCCATTCTCATGACATGGGCCCCATTTCCCTCCCACCCTCCCCCCCGCTCATCTTGATTTCCCCCCTTCCCTATCCAATTTCAAATAATCAAATACAAATATATCCAATACATCAGATAACAAAGTGAGATACTGTAACAATATGAGATAACCAAGGGACAGCAAAAGAGATGAAAGATAACATAGTACATTAAGGACAACAATCACTCATTATATGGCTTTTGTTTCCTTATCCTGGAAGTCCTTACATTTAGTGTCATACTATTTGGCCTTATGCCTCTAGATTTTGTTCTATTGTAAATCTCTGCTAGGAGAGCCCAAGGTTTCTACTGAATATGACAAATGAGGGAGACTATTGGGCCTGTGTTCCTTTGAATCTGGCTTACTTCACTTAATGTGATTTTTTTCTAAGGCTTTCCATTTCCTAACAAATGGGGCGATGTCATTCTTTCTGACAGCAGCATAGAATTCCATTGTGTATAAATACCACATCTTCTTGATCCAATAATCTACTGAGGGACATCTGGGCTGGTTCCATATCTTCGCTATGGTAAATAATGCTGCAGTGAACATCGTTGTGTTAGTGGATTTAGTCTGTCCTTGTTTCTGGACAATTGGGTAAATGCCAAGTAGTGGAATTGCTGGGTCATAGAGGAGCTCTATGTTTAGTCTTTTGAGGAACTGCCATACTGCTTTCCGTAGAGGTTGAACGAGTTTGCACTCCCACCAACAGTGTAGTAGAGATCCCTCCTGGCCACATCCCCTCCAGCATCTGTTGTTATTAGATTTCTTGATCATGGCCATTCTAACTACTTCCTAGATTTTTTTTAACTTGGAAACCCTTCTCTTATTTATGTATTGTGGGACACGTCACATCAGGGAAATGGGCTCATTACCTAGTTTTGTGACTCAACCTGCCTGTCACCTGGTTGGAAGGCTTGGTTGGCTGTGGTTTAAAGCTGCCTCTGGGATTGGCCCGGAACTCTCTCGCCCTCTGGAACAGCACCTACCTCCCCCTGCCCTGCCCACCTATAGGCTCCTGCATCCTTACTAGCTCATTGTACTTTCCCAGTTCTTGCCTTGAGGAGCCTCCTTGGCGGGTCTGATTGTCCTCCCTCAGGTGAGGGAGGGCTGGGTGCGGGCAGCCCACCAGTCCTTTCCTTTTTTGGCCTAGTCTTAGTTGGGGTGTGTTCTCTCTATCTCTCCTGAGGGCTGCGAGGGAGGAAGAACTAAAAACCCTGACAATGTATTTTCTTCCTTCTTATTTTCTCTAGTATGATTTATAATATAATGTTGGTTTTAGAGTGTCATGTGAAGTTAGTCACTACTGCTTATTCCTAAATTTGTAATCATTGTTTTTTTAGCATCATTGTCAAAACTCTTCCTTATTTCAAGCTATTCATAATACATTTTATAGAACATATCAATGGTGGGAAGATGACTGATCAAGTCCACTGTAACGACCATATCTTAGTCTGTTTATGTTGCAATGAAGAATACCTGAGCCTAGGATTTTCAATTTGGAAAGAACAGAAAATTATTTCTGACAGTGCTGGAAGCTGGAGAATCTTAGGTCCAGGAGCTGCAGGTTCAATGTCTGTTAGAGCCTTCTTGCTGTGTCAAGTGGCAAAAGGGCAAAAGTAGGACCTAACCATGTATGAAGCATTAAAAAAAATCCTATTCTATCCTGTTCATAATGGCTTTTGATTTATGATTTAATGACCTCCCAAAAATACACTTTCTAAATATTATTGTATCAGTGATGAGTTTTGGGAAACATGCACACCCTAGAAGACCTCTGTTAATGAACTCTTCTGACTGGTGCTTTTGGTGACCATGGAACCCAGTTATCTCTAACCCCTGTTACTTTCCTGCTATAGTGAGACCTTTTCCCTTACCTCTCACCTGGAGTACTGCCATGTGCTCACCTCACCTGTAGCCTTTTTGTACTCTTCAGAGAAGTCAGAGTGATCCTTCTACCACAATTACTCTGTGGCTTTCAACTCTCTGAGTGATTCTTAAATCACCCTGCTTTGTGCACTGCCCCCCAGGACTCTGGGATCTGGCTGGAGACAGCATTTCATCTCTCCTCCACCATTGGGCCTTTCCCAAGAGCACAGCAGGACACTGACCTCTGTCCGCTGTAACCTACTCTGAAAGCATACGTGCATGTTAGATCCCTGTGCTTGCAACTTTCTCTGACCCAAAAAGCCTCTCTTCAGAGGAAAGACTCTCTCTTTTCTTACTTCAATGTCACCTTCACAGGGCAGTCTTCTTTGAGCTGTCTTGGTACTGTGACTTCTCTTCCCCTGCTTTATTTGTTTTCACAGCATATAAAACTTTCTAAAGTAATTTTATCTACTTGCTCTTTTAATTATTTTCTGCCTCCTTACCTGGAATGCAATTTGCATGAAGACAAGAACTTTATTTTGTCTTATATCACTGTCTGCATGTGCCTAGTATCTCATAAATAACGGAAGGGTTGTGTGTTTAATGCCAGAAAAACCTCCTGACAGGGGATGAATATCTGCTGGGAGCACAGTTCCAAGAGGAATGAAATGCAGCCTGTTTGCAAAGGAGACTTGAACTACACTTAACTTCTGCTTGTAGTCATTTCACAACTTAACTCCATGAAAAGGATTTGACCTTATTATACAATCATCAATGCAGGTGCTTTCCCAAAATAAATGACAAAACCCTGATGACCTAATGTTCTTCCCAATCATATTCAGTAAGTTAGACCTGAGGCCACTGTTTCCATGCATCAGACATTCTGAAAAAAAAAAAAGGTGCTGGGCTTATGGTCAATTCAATAATTCTACCCAGCTAACATGAGCAAAATACATAACCATATGCAGAAAATAAACTCCCACAAGTCTGATTCCATTAAAGCACTCAAGAATAATAAAGACCTTTTGTAAAATGTTTATTTTAATTTTTTAACTGAGGTGGTTGTGAGAAACAGCCACCCATGCTATCATCATAGATTTAGACAAGTGCAGCAGATCAGGTGTCTGGTAGGCAGGCACTCTCTGGGCAGTGACATCACACAATGTATCCCTAGTGTGTAGGAGCTCTCCTGTAATTCCTTACTGGCTGAGTACTATGAGGGCTTGCATTGTCTCCTGGATGTTGCTTGTGTTACATTATTTTCTATTGGGTAACTCAAATATATGTACGTGTTGAGATTGGTTGAATTTCACAAGTGGGCTTTTGGCTGTCTCCACTCCTTGTGCTTTAGTGGCAGGAAAGGTTTTCTGGGAATGTGCTTTCCGGAGCATACATAATTTCTACCTATTGTCTTATTTATTTATTAAATTCAGGGTTTGGGCACTGTCCCTGAGTGCCTTCAGATCTCAGTCTCGAGAGTAGTTATGATTACATCCCTGAGCCACCAGGACAGGACCCATTTTTCTTATTTTATTGCAATCCATTCTTTCCCTTGTTCATTTGTACTGTTTTTCTACAGATTTTCTAGTACATGAACTTTTTTCCCTATGGCTGCAAGTTGCTATGTAATCAAGCTATTGCTAATTTTCCATTTAGGGTCAAATGTCTGTCTTGAAAATGGACCACTACTAAATTTATTTCTGTTAGTTATGGATAAGTGATTACACTGTGAACAATGTACTAAGATTTCCTAATACATTCTCCAAACCTTGTTCTTTTCCCCTTCTCTGTTGCCTCTTTCTCTTATTGTCCTTTTCTTCTTCCTCCAGTATCTTCTCTTCCTTTGTTATTTCATTCTTTTTTATTTTTGGTCAGTTGTGGGACTTGAATTCTGGGCCTAGGCACTGTCCCTGGACTTTGGCTTTTTCTATGCATGTGGTATTGAGGAGTTGAACCCAGGTCTTCATGTATGCTAGGCAAATACTCTACCACTAGGGCAAACTCCCAGCCCAAAGCGGGAGAGTTTTATTTTTCTGTCTTTCTTTCAGCAAATGGACCTATCTAGAGAATATGTAGAAGACAACTTCTAGCAATTGACACCATTTGTACATTTAGTTGGAGCAGGGACTGTTACAACATTGATCAATCTGGATATCCTGTTAAATAGAGATGTGTTTCAGTGGCTCTCAAACTTGAGAGCCTCTCTACATCTCCAGATTGCTGGGGTGCCCTTGAATTTCTTCTTCGGAGACTCAGATGTGAGGTGAGACTGTATTTTTCAGAAGGCCACATGATGCTGCTGCCACAGGTTTGAGACAACACCTTTGGATTCTTTAAATCTACTCTGTTAAAAAAATTACCATTTTAGGGCTGAGAGTTTGGCCTACTGGTAAAGTGCTTGCCTAGCATGCACGAAGACCCAGGGTTTGATTCCTCCGTACCACATACATACAAAAAGCTGAAAGTGGTGCTAAGGCTCAAGTGGTAGAGCTCTAGCCTTGAGAAATGTCTAAGGACAGTGCTCGGGCCCTGAGTTCAGGCCAGACAACTGGCAAAAACAATTACCATTTTAGTCTGCGTTCTGTTTGTGTATGGAAGTACTATCCACAGGAGATTGAGAATGCCACAGGGGTGGGAGGGGGGAATGGAGTATGAATATGGTTCAAATAGGTTGTTTGACTGACAACAGAACAATGTAATCTGTTGGAAACAGTTTTAAGAAGTGAGGTAGGGGAGAGTATTAGAGTTGGTAAAATTGATTGGGATATGTTTACTTAACTTGTCTTGAAATATGACAATGAAATCTCCCTTAGACAACTCACATATGCAATTTAAGACTTATTTTAGTTTTAGCAAGGCAGAATTGAGAGCAAGAAATTGTAACTATTGAAGAGGAACAGCTTGACCTTTTGTGATACACCTGAAGGGGATTTAGTACTACACAGGTAGCATAGGAAGAGAGAAAGACCTTGGTGGGGGCGACACCCTCTCTACTTCCTGGGAATCAAGGGGAAACAGAGGTGGCTCTTGGAGCATGTCTATGAAGTCCTTGGGAAAGCAGAGATCACTCAGTGGATGCTAGAACCCCTCCTCTGGGAAAGTTGAGACAACAGCTCTAAGAAAGCAAAGACCTTGACCACATCTGCACATGGGGGACAGATGCCCTTTCCCCTTGGGGTGATAAGGTAGGCGACTCATCCAGATGCCAGATCAGCTGAGACTTGCCAGGAAAACTCTAAGAAAATGACCCACTGAACCTACAATGGGGCTAATGATTTCCAGGTGCCATTTCTGGCTTTTATACTCTAAGAAGTCTCTCCATTTGCTTAGGAAACAGTGGATAAAGCCTCATATAGCATGAGGAAGATTTCCCAATCTACAGTCTGGGCTGGGGGCTTCTTCCAAACTACCAAATACTGAAAGGCTTTCCCTGTGTCTTCTCTGGTTTCTTACTCTTACTTTCAATTAAACTTTGCCACTATTTTCACTTTGCCTGCTTCATCATTCTCTGTCTGGTAAAGTTGTTCTTTGGAAGAGTTTGTGGCTTTGGCATTCAACTAGTTTGGCTGCTGTGATAAAATTCTCGACTTGTTAATCCTTCTTCTTTTGGCCTCCTCTTCAGTTCTTTTTCAGATCAAGACAATGAACTGAAGGCCCTCTAGAAAGTATCACATACACATTTTGAAATGATTGTCCCGCCTCTGAAGTGCCTATATCTTTCCAATCTTCCTTGATTTCCATCCCTCTAAGATTTTCTCCCTGTTTTTCCTTTTTACTGTCTAAGAAGCTGTACAAAGGAGTTGCCATTTAACAAAACAGCTTATGAATATAATATATCTTGATCAATATTACCCCTTTCAACATTCTCAACAACTATCCCTTCCCTAACCAACCCTTCTGTCACTTTTTGTAATTTTGTAGGATATAATATATATTGGACTTCTGGCTGCATTCTCCCTCTCTTCTCCTCTCCATTCATCTACCCTTATCCCCTTGGTCCCCCCACACCTTTTATTACCTGCTTTCTGATGGTCTCCTCTCTTCTTTATTATCTCTTCCTCCTCCCCAGTACTCTTTCTATTACATATGGCCATGACATTTATAATATAGGACAGATTATCCTTTTACCTGTGTTTAGCTCAGGACCATCCCATGTATTGATGTAAATAACATTTGGAGGACTTTTTTAATCTTTATTTTTTCATTTTTCAGTCATGCTGTTTGCTATACTATTTGGATTTATCAACTTTAGGTACAATCTCACAGAATCTTCCAAGTCTTACTCCAATATTTCCATCCAGAATGACAAAGTTAAAAGCTTTAGTTAACAATCTAATGACATATGCTTAATTTTATCGTTCACTTACTTTTGCTGTTTATTTACTGAGCTGTAGCCAAGCTGAAAAACTAAGCAAGTGGAGTCTGATTGTTCATGAAGAAAACATTGCTTTCCTTACTGAAGGAGAAAACCCAAAGTCTCCTTCCTAGTTGGCATGCAAAAAGGTCTCTCTGCTCAGTAGGAGGGAAGTGGACTAAATGGCTCTGACATTTCTCATAGTAATGCTTTATCCAGACTGGTTTCAGGGAGATGTTTCTTCTCTGAAATGTTCCAGCTCAAAGAGCTATGACACCTCTCTGTAACCATGGAGCTGTCAGTGTAAGAGTAGAGCGTCGAATGAATGAATCCACAAATTGTTTTACTTTTATCTTGAAATACTCTGAAAGAATGGTATTTAACAAAAAGCCAAAGACATCTCTTTCCTTGGCTTGTCGATCCCAGATAGCTAGTTGTCCTTTCAGGGATGATCAGTGCAGCTGATTTCTTTTAAATCCTTTGTGAAACACTCTGTACATAGACAAATAACTGTCTTAATTAGTTTATCTCTCGTTCATGAACACAGTGATTATCCCAATTGGATTTCCATTGTAATGACAGATTGCTGAGATAAGTCAACTTGAAGGAGAGAAGCTTCACTTTGGCTCATGATTTAGAGACTTTAGTGTATGACCACTTAGCCCAGTTACTTTTGGGCATATGGTAGCCAAGTACTTCATGGTAGGAGCTCATGGAGAGAAGATGCTCACCTCACTGCATCCAGGATGAAAATAGAAATGGCAAGGTGGAAGTGTTAATATCCAAGAGCACTCTCTCAGTAACCTAATTCTTTCCTACTATGTCTCACCTACTATTGAGTCTCAGTAGCTTCACAGGCATGGCATTTATGGGGATGCTGAATATCCAAACCACAATTGTAGCATACGGCACATGATGTGGAGCATGTATTTACTTGTTATTCAACCTTGGAAATCACACAGTGCCATATTTCTCCTGCTTTTCTGATAACTACATAATGACTGGTCATGTGACTATATCACAATTATTTAGGCAGTTTCCTATAGATAGGTATTTGGGTTGTTTCTAATTGTTCTTACTACCCAAATTCTTCAAGAAAAATGGTGTATGCATCAGAGATATTTCTATAGAATGGCTTTCTAAAGTTGACAGAGTCCAGAGAGAGATTTACATCTGTAATGTTAATATGTCATATGAAATTTCCACTAACATTCTAATTTATACTCACACACAGGGTATACATACAATGCAACAGGGTTTGCAAAGGATTCTGCAATAAAGTAAGGACCCAAAGCATTAACCTATAGCTAGATAGATTTATGAGCTGCAGCTTACTCTGGCTTGCAGTCACGTACTTTTCTTAGTTCTCAATTTGCTGTTACAGAGCACAAATGATGTCACTGAATTCAGTGAAGATAGTTTATTCTTTCCTTCCTTGTCTGTCTCATACCTTCCACATCTCTAAGTCAGAATGTGACAAAAAGAAGTCTTAGAGAAGGTGTTCTAAGGAGTGTGAAGTCATTAAGCAAACTTTTGACATAGTAGTTTTCTTATCTCCATCTTCCTACCTCCAATTTCTGGTCCAATAAGAACTGATGCAAGAGACTGAGCAGGAATGAGTGAGTAGGGAAAAGAAAGCTCAAAGAAATGGAGGGTACATGGAAAGTGGGAAAGAGAGAAGACAAGGTAGAAAAGAGAAGCAAGGAAAGAAAGGGGAGAGTGGGAAAAGGCAGGGGTTTGGTGCATGGTGACATAAGTAGCACCCCACTTTTCTTGAAAGATGTTTGTTCTGTAACCAAGACTGCAACCCAAGAAAATTACATCTGCCTATTTTTTTTCCCTAGAATATTTTATCCCTTTAAAGACATGCTCAATTAAAAAGCTAAAAGGATTGCACTGACTGCAGACATGCATTTGTCTTTTATTTCTCATCAAAATGACAATGACAGAGTCAAGATCAGTACTGATCTTTCTGCTCATGTAAGTCTTCATTGAAACCATTGAAGGAGACATCAGCTGTGGGGAAAATATACTTTGGGAAAGCTAACTTAATGAAGTCACTTCTACATAACTGGGAAGCAGAAATGTCTTGTGTGATTGAATTTCCATTTCCAACATATTGACTAATGTCAGATTATTCTATGTCACCATGAGCTGAACAAGCACAAACTTTGCTTTTGTATTGCTAGCAGTGTATTCTCAGTAAGTTAAAATGACAGGAGCAAGGAGAAGGAAAGTTTAATTTAATTTCTGCTTAAGTAAGAGGAAGAGTATAGTATCTTATTCCTTTACCAACAGTTCTGGTGCTTAAAAGATACAAATGGTGGAGTATAATGACACTTGCCTGCAGTCTCAACCCTAGGGAAGATGAAGCAGAAGGATCGCAAATTCAAGGCCAAATTGGGCTACAAACTGAGATTCTCACTCAAATAAATTGCAGTTCCTAGGAATTATTGGTAATTTTCTTGCACAGAGATGATGTTGGATGTGATTAGAATAATCAATTCCTCATTTCTTATTGAATGTAACATTCTTGCTTTGATCTACAAGTCTGTGGGAAGGTGCTTCCTAAAAGCTTCTTCTTCCACAAATGATTGACCTTTTAGGTCAGACAGGCAATTATTTGGCATTCAGTAAAGTTTTTATAATGCTTATCTCAACACAAATTAATTTTTTCTTTGTATCAATACTAAGGCTTGAACTTAGGGCCTGGGTACTTCTATCTTTGTTGCTTAAGCTGACTCTCTACTACTTGAGTCACACACAGACAGCCAAAATATGATCTCTTGAAATGAACTAATAGTATATATATATGGCTAAGAATGAGCTCTGAAGCCCAATATAGTGGTTCCTGGAACAATACAGAGTTTACTTTGTACTGGTTGAAAGATTGAATAAAGAGAAGTCTGCATAAGATCATTAGTCTTGCTAAACTTGGAAGATATGAGAAGAAATGAGAGATGCCAGAAGAAAACATGACTTATCAGCATGAAATTTTGAAAAAGTCAAAGAAAGGATTTTGAAAAGCATGCATTTGTGAATTTAGTGGAAAGCCCAATAAAGATTTTAATGTATAGTATCTTTAAAAAATATAGAGATTTTTTCCTTGAATACTTGTTTATAGAGCATGATGCAAAAACTCAGTGTTAATAAAAAGTTTTAATAAAAAAAGAAAAAGAAATCAGTGATAGTCTTAGAAATCAATATGACCTTTTAAGGAATACTTGAGATAGAAATCTTCCTTTTTTTTTTTTATTAATCCATTGACCTGTAACTGGAGAGATTAGATTGGTTGTGAACCCGAGCTTTAGAATGGTCACTTTGTAAAGTAGTATAACACTCCTATTCTAAAGAAGTTTGGAGGGTCTGGCTGATGTAAATACTGAGACCATTTGACAATAATTTTCCAATTATTTTCTTATTTAACATTTTCTCTCTTCTCTGTAAATAATAGAAAATTTTCAGATCACATTTAGAACTCAAAATGATGCAGAATTTGAGATGGAATGGATATTGTCTGTATTTGTTTTGAAATGCTATCACAGAATGCCATGGGGATTTATTTATTATAATTCTAGAGGCTAAAATGACTGAGATGAACCTCTAGGGTGTTGGTTCTCACTGTATGATCACTTTACCATGGCAGAGGGAATGGGAAAGAACAAGAAGGTACCAAACTCACTCTGATAACAGACCCATTTATACTGGCCGAGGAAGGCTCCTTATGCAAGACCTAATAATCATTGCTAGAAGTCCCACCTTAGTACTGTTGTATCGGGGACTCAATTTTTAACACATGAACATTAGCAGAAACATTTAAGCCATATCAAGCATTATACATTGAGTTCCCAGGAGCTCTCTTGGTGGTGAAGTAAAAATAAAAGTCTCACAGATTTTCCTGCCTGGGCTGGCTTCAAACAGCAACCATCATGTCTCAGCCTCCTGAGGAGCTAGGATTACAGGTGTGAGCCACTGGTGCCCTGCACAGAAATATCATATTTCTTTTTTAGATGCTATGATGTAAGCCTGTACTCCTAGTTTTCCTAAGGCGGAGGTGTGAGGGTCCCTTGAGCCTGGGAATTTAGAGCTGGTCTAGGTAACATGAGGTGACTATCTCAAGGAGGAAATAAAGACAATAAGAAAAAGAAAAGAAGTAAAAGAGATACAACACGGAAAGCAGAATTTTGGGGGAAAGGTGGAAGGTTTAAGTTCCATTGGGAGGCTATTTAATTCAATTGAAGTTATTTTGTTACTAGTAAAACAAGAAAAGACATGCTTGCCTGTGCTTTAAATTTGTAGCCTTGATTAGATTATAGGAGCATATAATGTCATTTCCATTGGCCACCTAAGCATCGAAATTCAAATGCTTGCTCAAGGGGAAATGCAATGAGATATACAATTTGAATTAGTCTTTTCCTTATTTTGCTTGTAATTAGACAGGAGCTCTGAGATTAGACTATATTTAAATCTTTGATCAATGGAGATAGAGGCAAACTATGTACACATTTCTAACATGCTTACTTTTCTAAGGGAATACGTTGCTATGCTAGCCATTCCTCATTATAACAAATAATTGGGATAAAACAACTTAACAGAAAAGGTATTTGGGCTTACAGCTTTGTAGATTTCAGTTTGTGATCTCCAGGGTCTATTGTTTTGAACCTGAGACAAGGCAGCGTAGATAGCAGAATGGGTGTGACAGTGAAACACATCCCATATCTCCTAGCCAGGAGGAGGGAGGAAGAGAAAGGGTCAGGAGTCCAGTATTCTTTTGCGTAGTATGTCCTAAAGACTCCTGACTGCACACTAACACCCTACCATCAAAGGCTGGGGATCAAATCTTTAAATCCATGTACATTTGGGACCTTTCATGGAGGTACATTTGGGGAAATATTTAGGTCCAAATTATAGTAGTCACTAAAATAAGTTTCCTCCATTTTTAATAAACTTAGGAATTACAGAACAATAGTGAAAGTAAGATAAAGTTTCCATGCACAACTTCCATCTCCCTTCCTTATTTATATATCTATGTATCTATCTATGTATCTATTTATATGTATATCTATCACCTATCTGTCCATCCTAATCTATTACCCATGTTTTTCACATTTCTTAAACTTCAAAAGGATGTACAATGGGTTATAATTTAACACATCTATCTTAGTGTTCAATGCTTTTTGGTCAGAGTCATCTCTTCCATCATTCTTTCTGCTTTATCTGCCCTTTCTCCACAGACTAATTTCACATTCCACTTCCTTTATCAGATATGTACTTTGAATGGTCTGGCTGTATTCTAGATTAATTTATCTACTGTTCTTGAGTAGAATTCCAGGATAGATGATTCAGGGCAGATGCTTAAAATTATTTTGCAAGTAATCTCTGGGCAGATGACACTGATGTTAAGGGAATTTTACTCACCATTTGGGTTGGGGTGGGCATGACTTTGGAGACATGACTCAGAGACAATGAAGAAGTCAAATTAAGGCCTTCCTGAGAGCAATAGCATAACAGGCCAAGAGGGTGAGGACTTGAACAGGATGGTGAGTGACTTGAGGGTTACTATGACCTAAGAGTTACTTTAATCATTGCTTTTGTATAGTGCAATCCTTTATTTAGCATTAACCCCAGTAAATTTATTAGTGTCAAAAGTTCATCTCCATTTTTCTCTCTCTAGAAAGATATTCCTGCTTTACTGTTTTGGAAGAAGCACCATGAAGCAAACTGCAAGAGCAATTTTCTCTTGAGAGTATGAGTTCTTGGCAGGGAAGGCCAGAGTTTCTGGGGCAGTGACCAGTGGCCAGTCAGGTCCTAAATTGTACAGAATCTAAAATTCCTCCAGCTTGACTTGGAAATTCTCAAAGAGAAGGCTGAGTTTTGTGAAGTCTTAAAGGGCTATGATTATCTGTCTATCTATCCATCCTTAAGTAGTGGAACAAAGGGGTTTCAATTCAGCAAATAAGTTTGTGAGCACAATATATCTTTATCACTATCACACTTTTCACCATTCTTTCTCATCTCACCCACTTCACTTGTAAATAATTCATTTATTTTTTTTGAAATATGGCTTTTATCTTTTTGTGAATAAAGGTACAAACTCTTGAAATCTGATGGACGCAGAAATATTGAAGACACATATTTTGCCCAAGTTCACTATAATGAACATATGTTTCAGGTCAGTGGCTCTTGTCCAGAATGCTGAGGATTATTCTGGGATATTTTTATTTTCATAATAGGATGTCTTGGGGATGGAACCCAATATAAAAATACACCTCATATGCATACCTTGAAGGAAATTTTATACTGCATTTTTCATAATTTTGTGCATAGTTTCATAGTACAGAATTTTAGACTTGTGACATTATGTCAGTGCTTAAAATATTTTGGATTCTGAAACACTTGAAGTTTGGATTTTTGTTTAGGGATACTCAACCTGTATTATAAGGGAAAGAAGAAAATGAACCACCAAGCAGTCTACTTCAATGTACATATTTATTTATAGTTGAAAAGAATAATCTATTACAGTTGACTTATTGTAAATTGACTTGGAATCAAAGGGTTCAGAGAAATGTAAAAATGCATGTCTTTCCTATTAAATAATGCTTTCTGGACACTTTAGAATATGAGTATAATATACAGGAAGCAAATGCACAAAAATGTAAAAAGCAATTGTGAAAACAAGTCTTGTTAGCACTTTGTATAAGAAAAAAGACAATTGTATTTTTACAGGCTACCAAATATCATATAGGATAGTTCCTGACAGGATCTTATGTTTCACAATTGATTTGTCTGCTAGCTTACAGATCTGTAGAAAATAAGTTCATAAAGAGAGTGAAGTCACTACACAGTGTTATGGGACAGTAGAAATTCATACCAGTACAAAATATCATTCAAGATTTTTACATTGAGTTCTAGTGTGAAGTATGGGAAACATGTTGGTTGGCAGACAATCTGCAAACTGTGAAAGATGGCAAGATTTAGTTTTTGAAAAAAATTATTTCTGCTGGTAAAAGTTTAAGGTTGTAAAAATACGTAGAAATAGACAGAAGTTACTACATCCTAATCTTTCTGTCATCTTACCAGCACATCCTTGTCTTGGAAGCAATGCGATGCTTTAGCTACTTTCAGAATTTTCCATAAGATGGCAGAGTTGGTATTGCAAATGCGAGCATAAGCTCGTTCTTTAGGTCCCAGCAACCAAAAGAAGCTTGAAGTCATTCTCATTACTTAGATACTATTAGTCTGCATTTAATGATAATAACAATAATAAAGCAACCAGTTTTATTCATAAACAAGAAACAATTCAACAGTTATGTGTTAGTTTGCCATTGTGCCATTGTTTCATGGAGATCCCTTTGACACTATTTAATCCTATTGGAAGTTTTCTTGCTTTGAGGTGTCCTTGATGGGTTTTATTGAAACAACTGGTTTAAATTAATTAATCAGGCTGTTCAGCACCACTCTTAGATCACGACAGAAGTAACCAGGAAATGTCTTTTGGTGTGTTTTGAGTTGTTAGGAGCTCTGCTCCCCATCTTTAATGAAAACCAAGAGGTCCTGCTGGCTTGCTGTGTTTTGACAGGAATGACTGTGGTTCTAGATTTTGCAAATCAAACTGTCGGTGACAGGGTACCTCATATTGACTGCTTACTTTTTCACACAGAATGGAAGCAACAAAGGACCATATGTTTTCCCAGAGGATCACAGTATTCCCTGGATGAGAGCGACGTTAGATTCACAGAGTGAATAAAGTGCTGGCTGGCGGTGGACTAGACCCGAGGAAAGAAATGCACAGTTTGCTTCGAAGATTTCTAGCATTTGTTCCTATTTGCTCTCTAGTTTCTTCTAAAAATCAGAAGCTCACTGTGTTTATTAGGTACTTTGGGAGACAGAAGAGGAAAGTTGACCACAAGCTTTCCCGATTTTCCTCCCCAGATTTCTGGGGCTTAAGATCTGGAATATGGGAAACCTTGGCATTTCCCACCAGGACCCAGCTGTGCAGAGCGATGTCAGGCCTTCACCTAGGGCCTTGAGGATGAATATCCATCTTCAGCACTGGACTTGGAGCTCCCTGTAGGCTGACTCTGTCATGATTTTGTTTTTTATCTCTAGTGTCTCACACAGAGCAGGCACTTGGCAAAGGCATTTTAAAAGAAAGAGGCAGAGGCCATAACTCTCCACCAGTGGACATGGGCACATAATACAGTGTGAAGGAATTCATGGAGTCCTTTTTCGCCCTTTCTCACTTGGAGGGCTTACCAAGTGTTAGTATGGAAGTTCTCTGCAAGATATTGCCAGATCAACAGTATTTTTCAATTATTATGAGTTTTACATACCAAAAAGCAAATCAGACTTACCTACAAATGAGGATGAAATGTGTACCAGTTATCTGTGTCTACTATCTAACAGAGACACTTCCTCTTACCAAAGGCTGATAGGCCAAGCATGGTACAGGAAACTGGTTTGATTTGTTGACTGTAGGCACAATCTTGGAATTCTCTGGAAACAGCACAATACACTGATGGGCATTATGCCTGTAAGCATTTCCCCCTTTTTTGGTAAGATCCCAGAACTCTGAAAACTTGGTAATCAAAATCAAAAGGGCTTCTACCAGAAGAGAGAATTTGGTAATTGCCAAGGGGAAGAAAGCTTTTCAAAAGGGGGAACTGCCTAGAACTAGCTTAAGTCCCACAATCTTGAAAATTACACTCTTCATACTTCATTATTATGGCTGTATTCAGCCATGAATATGAGTTGGACTGTGCTGGGGTTTACTCTTTGTTTTTTCCAGTACTTATGCACTTTTCTTTTAGTCATTTGTGGAGAATAGTCTTGTGAAATATAACTTATATCAACCAAACTATCTAGAAAGACTACCACATACAGCGCTACCACATACAGTTGGGCAGATTATGCAGGAGACAAAGATGCTAATGTAAGGAGCTTTCATTCATGCTTAAGACGTTGAAGATCTGCATGGTTACCAGAAAAGAATGTACAGCAGATGATAGTAATGCATCTTACTGAAACCAGCCAATTATTAATATAATTTCAGGACAGATACAACAGAAATACCTTGAGAAAACAGTAGCAATTTCGAATTCACACTAATGAGCTTTCATTTATTTCCTTTCTTGTATGTGTGTGTGGGGGGGTGTTCTGGGGCTTGAACTCAGGGCCTGGGCACTATTCCTGAGCCTTTTGTTCAAGGCTTGCATTCTACCACCTGAGCTATAGCTGCACTTTGGCTTTTTTGGTGGTTAATTGGAGATAGAACTTTCAAGGACATTTCTACTCAAACTGGCTGAGTAGCAAGGATTACAGTCATGAGCCACCATCAAGAGCCTGGTTTGACAAACAAGCATTTTAATCGATCATATGAATTCACTGAGTTGTGGATAGAATAGTTTTATGAAGTAGTACCTTATTATCCTAAGCTCTGTTCAGTGCATTCATTTTTACTTCAAGTATTTCCCATACCACTGTGAGTCTTCCTCACTCTGTTCTTTGATTTAAGGATAGTATGTTTAGTTACTATCCAGCGTTTTGAATCTTTTTTTAATATAAGGTACACTTTCCGTGTTTACTGTATCTAGTCTGTTCTGTGCTTACATTTATTTAATGCAGGTAAACCAGGAATTTTGAATAAATTAAAAGAAAGTAGACGTTAGGAGCTAGATTGGGCAGCTTTCCTGCATATAAAATTTAGGAGTGTTGGTGTGTGGATTGTACAAGATCTACTGGGAGGGTCAGAGGGCTTTCTGCCTTTCTGTTCTCAGCTCTGTTGCAACAGATGAGGTTGCCAGCCAGCAGAGTTCTTGTCACATACAGAAAGTCTCAAAAAAATTCTGAAGGGCAAACCTACTATGGCAGAAATTACTCAGTGTATCCAGATCTGAAATTCTCAGGGAGGGTTCACACAGATGGTTCTTCTATGACAGTCATTTTTCTTTAGGAACGGTGATGGCTAGTAACCTCAGATTTTACATTGCTGAAGGATATAAATGTATTTTGAAATTAGCACTCACCTTTCCTTTGAGTTACATGGGATTTATTTATAAGAAAATAAGACATTTTTATTCCAGTTATCACGGATGCTAATAATACTTTGGCCTTCTCAGCTACATCTGTCACGAGGCACCTAAGATTAACAGGGAAACTTTAATGAAAACTCTCCATTTTCTTAAAGGTTATAATTATTATGCAGCACCATATTTGTAGTTATGGAAATGGGAGACTCAGGCAGAATAAAATCATGGTGGGTTGATGGCCATAGGCCCTAAAATAAATGAGAAAAAATAAAACAGGAGCCAGGGTATGTCTTCTCAATCTTATCCAGAAGTCACTGCCCAGATCTCCTTTCAGACAGAGATGAATAAGCCCAGAACTACTCAAGCTCTGGGACTTAAGAGTGCACATTACAGACTGGGAACACAGAGAAAACTTCACAGAGGCCCCAGTGGTTCCAACTCTTGGGTAAACTTAATGGGGGAGGGGATAGGAAGGAAAATTTGAGAGAGTAACATTATCTAAAAGGAAAAACACTTTTTGCCTGACTTATATATATTTTTATTAGTTTCAAATAAAATACTCCCCCTGCAAAATAATTTGAGTTCTGTGTTCAATGGTTTTTCTTTGTGATGTGAAGGAACTTAACAATAATCAATGGTCTTAAAAATCCATTATATTGAACAAGTGGTTTAAAAATAATAAAGGTAATAATAATGTTTTTTTTGCCTTATGGAAACAATTTAAGTATGTAACAAGAATTTCTCTAGATTCCTTTCACTAAAGTTTTCAAACTTGTTGACTGATGTAACAATATAATATTCAGAAACTAATATTTGTTTAGAAACATGGCATAGAAAAGTGAATGCCTACAAAAAGTGAAATAAAAACTTATAAAAGTAGGCAAAATAACTGGATTAAAGGATGACAACTTATAATACAAACAAAAACCTCTGGATAACAAAAAGAAAGGACTTTATAAGGCAAAGCAAGTTTTTACTTTGTGAAATTTCAAGTGATTGCCACTTTTGGTTTAAAATAGACGTAAGAAACCAGAAAGGGAAAAGAGAAATCATAAACTAGTAAAAAACCAAAAAGAGTCTTGGAAGAAATTAAATGGTGAGTCAGGTAACAAGGAAGTTTAAAAAAATTATTTGCACACTCAATTCCCCAGGAAAAGTAGGTTTTAGAAGTGCCTACCACACCACGGGTAAAAGAAAGCTGTCTTGCTTGATTGTGGTGGCTGAGGACTATGCTTCCAGCATTAGAGAGGCAGTGGCTGCAGGATCATGATTTCAAGGTAGCCTGAGTTGTACAGGGAGACTGTGAACTTCAAATTCAAAAAAAAAAGTAAGCTATCATCATGACAATTGGCAAAAAAGAAAAAAAAACACAGTAGGGTCACATATTTAAACCAAGAGTAAAGGAAGAAGGCAGCAGCCAGAACCAGAGATGCTGGTGTTTGGAAAGTGAAGAGCATTGATTTGAGATCTGGGATTTCTTGTTCTCCCTGAGAAGACCAAGTCAAAAGAAACAGCAAAGCTGTCTGAATGGTAACATGTTCAGAGGCAAGCAAAGGGGAGATGAGGAGATGGAGGGGGAAGAAGGCAGCAGTAGAGCTGCCTTCCTGGCTGGGCACAATGGCTCACGCCTGTAATCATAGCTACACAGGAGGCTGAGATCTGAGGATCAAGGTTCAAAGCCAGCCTGGGCACAAAAGAACCTGAGACTCTTATCTCCAATTAACCTCTAGAAAATGGGAAGTAGGGCTTGGCTCCAGGGTAGGGCTGTAGCCTTGAACTGAAGAGCTCAGGGACAGGGCCCAGGCTAAGATCAAGCCCCATGACCCACAAATAAAAGAAAGAAAGGAAGGAAGAAAGGAAGAAAGGAAGAAAGAAGGAAAAAAAAAGAAAAAGAAAAAAAAGAGATTGCTTCCATGGCTGACCTGCAGCTCTGATAACTATCCAGGGCCAGACAAGGCTGTGCAGTCATGGCACAGATCTGGATGTGTTAGGACTTGTCACTGCTGATGGCCACCAAATGCAGCGGAGAGAAGATTTACCTGGCAGATTTGATGGCACGTGGGGCCAAGCCACTGAATACACCTGCCCTCTATGACATAGTTGAAAAATGGGGTGGATGATTCTTCTGGCTCTACCGCTTGAGCCTCAATACCACTTCTAGTTTTTTGCCATGTATGTCATACAGAGGAATCGAACCATGGTAGAGGCAAGCACTCTACCACTAGGCCAAACGCCTGGCCCCAAGGTTGTTTTTAATGTATGATGTGAACTTATTTCTTTTCTCATTTTTTCCACTTACGGTTAATCTCATGTGGTTACTGACTTTGTTCCCTGTAATATTGTATATGTTTATTTGTTTGTTTGAAATAAGGAAGGGAAGGGTGGAAAACAAGATGACTGGGAGGGGTGGAGGAGGGAAAGGGGAACAAAGACATGAGAAGGGGTATCAAGGTTCGGCAAGTAATGTACCCATTATCTGACAAATGTGACTGTAACCCCTCTATACATTAGCCCAACAATAAAATAAAAAACTATACTTATTACCCTACTTATGTAACTGTAACCCCCTTGTTCATCACCTTTTCAATAAAGATTTTAAAAATTCTTGGAATCTTCATTCCTGTCTTCTGCTCTAATCCTATTCTCTTTCTCTCACTTTCCTCTTCCCTTCTCCTTCTTCCTTCCTTTGTTCTTTTATTCCTTTAATTTATAGGTTCAAACCAAATCATATTTTGAATTCCTTGACTATTTCAACTTTTAAATATTTAACAGGCAATGAGATTTTTTCCTTTTTACCTGGTATCCAATTTTCTATAAATACCAAATATTTTATGACCACCTTCTAGAAATGATATTAAAAAATTAATCCTCAATAAAAAGCTAAGCTTTTACAGGAGAGATGCTACCCACAAAATTTAAGTTTTTAAAGGTAATTTCCCTTTTTGAGAATTATTTACTGATAAATATCATCTTTTAGTATTTAAAATATATCCACTCACTTCCTGAATTTCTGACCCTTCAGTTATTTGTAAATTCTTCTATTAGGTCTATTTTGTAGCTAACCATTCAGCTGATCACTTTTAAGCTGTATGTCTAATAAGCACAAATATTTCAGCACAACTCTTGGATATTTGGAAAAAAGTTACAAGTTCATTCTTGAACTGAAATGTGTTTTGTTAAACCCTGACAGTTTAAGGTTCCTATTTTTAAGTATCAATTATTTGCATTTTCCCTCCTTTATTCAGCTGCCCTTGAAAAAAAGCAGATGCTTTCTTAGGCTAAAATATCAAGTTAGAATACTTGCACTCTAATCAAGAACAAAATTTCTCCTAGCTACGTAGTAAAGCGACTCAGAAACAATAAGTATTGCCCTTGGTACACAAGTGGCTCACACATGAGTTTCAGGATCTGAGGATTAGGGTTTGAAGCCAGCCTAGGCAGGAATTATCTTCAATGGAGCACACACACACACACACACACACACACACACACACTTACAAAATAATCAGTTAGAGAATTTCTTTCCAGTCTACTGAGTATCTACATTTGAGACATCATCATTTTTTAATTGAGTATAAAACTGAAGGTCTGTTTAATCTTGGCAAAATTTCTTTCTAATTTGCAAAGACTGAAAAGAGCAATTTTGGTTTTTATTTGCTTCTCGATTTAGCTGAGTGACAATGGTTTTCCTCAGCATTGCAATGTACATGTTAGCTAGTTCTAATGAAGACAAATTCTGCTCAATCAGGACTGTCCCATTCATTAAGTGAGACAGATGGCAGGCTTCCCATATTTCGTTGGATTCAGCTTCTTGAAGCTGAGTGACTCATTTAGTGATGTCTACGGGAGTAACAGGGTTTATTTTTCTGCAGGAAAAAGCAAATGAGCCAATATTTGGGTGTTGTCAAGATAGTCAAACAAATGAGCCGACTACATCCAAATTTGGGGAGGTTTGGATATATGTTTTGTTTGTGAGACACCTCCAAAACAAAATGTATGTCCAGACCTCACATTATATGATTGATGGAAGCTGATGATTCTCTCATGGATGCTTCTCTAAAAGATCTTGTGATTTCTTTGATATGGCAAAAGGAAGAACTGGAACAACTCAGCCCTGGACAGCAACTGCCATTTTGAAATTAGCCAGATTATCCAGTAACTGCCAAGTATTGGAGCCCAACCCTGCCTTTATCTTTACTGCTTATCATAAGTAAGCAGAGCTTCTAAGTACTGGCCAGAAACATAAGCAATGAGGAGGATTTCATGGGAATTCATTCTAACTTACTTCTGATGAGTGGCTAAGTTTTGCAGAAAAATCATTAGGTACTCCGGAAAGTTATAACTTCATTATTAATAGTGGAAGATTACCACATGAGCTACAGTTATCACTAAGAAAAAGATATTCTCCAATTAATTATCTGCACCTGGACAATATCTAAGGCTGAGATGTATCTGAGAAGCACAAAGAAATTCAAGGAAATAAAAGAGAAGCAAAACTTGGTATGGCACTGCTTTTGTTTTGTTTGTTTTGTCAGTCCTGGGATTTGAATTCAGGGACTGGGCACTGCCCTTGAGCTTTCATCAAAGCTAGAGCTCTACCACTTGAGCCACAGCATCACTTCTGGCTTTTTCTGTGTATGTGGTATCAGGGGATTGAACCCAGGGCTTCTGCGTGTTAGGCAAACACTGTATCACTAGGCCACATTCTGGGCTTTTAACCATGTTTTCACTTGAGTTTTCTCATTTCATTGTAAACAACAAAATAGCAATGTAAAGTATTTAAATAGTATCATTATGTATGTGCTGCATTGTTATTTGATACTTTTTTAGTTTTCTAAGCTTTTGCAATAATAACACGATGTACAAATTTTGGAATACATTTTGGAATTTGGGGCACATTTGTCTTTTAATTAAAATGAGACTTTTAATATGAATTAATTTAAATTGCTTAAGCATGAACAACTTTTTTCCTACTACTTTTTAGGAAATAAGAGCGTTTGTTTCTATGGTGGCTTTGTTTGAGTAAACCACAAGAAATCCAGCCTTGGATTAACCTATTGCTCTGGAGTATTATTTACATATCACAATATGTAAATTCACTTCACTTTGCCTTGGGAGGATAGAATTTCTACTTAAAAGATGGCTCTACTTCAGAGATGAGGAAGACTCTAGTGCTCAGATATCAGGTCCCAAGGTCATGGTGGTTGGCTGCGACCAAAACCCCAATTATGTCCTCCATGTTCTTTTCCTTTGGCCACAGGTTTTTTTTTTTTTTTCTTTTGTGGGTCATGGGCCTTGATCTTAGCCTGGGCCCTGTCCCTGAGCTCTTCAGCTCAAGGCTACATCCCTACCCTGGAGCCAAGACCCACTTCCCATTTTCTAGAGGTTAATTGGAGATAAGCGTCTCAGGTTTTTTTGTCCCTGGGCTGGCTTTGAACCTTGATCCTCAGCTCTCAGCCTCCTAAGTAGCTAGGAGCCACCGCACCCAGCTTGGTCACAGTTCTTGTTCTTCTACACAAATACGTGGCTCTGGAGAAGTTCATCAAAGCTTTAGATTTCAGCTTCCTCAATTGCAGAGCGGTGGTTTGGATTTTTCTACTTTAAGGCATAGCTAGCTCTTCTTCATTTCTGAATCTGGGTTTATTCAGTAGGTTGCTTTGTGAAAGTTAGTTAATGAAAGTTAAAGAGGGTTAGCTGACCCAGCAGATACAATGCAGAGGTCAGTGAGTATAGAATAAGTTCCTAGGAAGCCACAGTGTTTGTCAGAACTTGAGCAACCAGGGCAAGGGTTTTGCATTAACAGTCTCATGTAATCTAGAGAAGGAAGAAAGGAAGAACAGGAGGAAAAGGAAAAAAGGAGAATCCGGAGGAGGAGCTTCTATACAAGTAAAAAATGAGTAATAATTTTCAGTGGTTTACAGACTTCTTAGAGAAGGGTGGTACATCAAGGATCTCTACTACACAAAGCACGTATGTTCCACTTTGAATCCCAGGGGAAGCTTTTGTTGTTATATAGAGTGAATAATAATGAAGAGGTGTAAGCAAGTAATGTGGCAGATATTGAGAAGAGGTGACTGTATATTAATCAATGTTAAAGTTCAGCACAATGGTTAACGATGAGAATGTGGCAATTGACGGATTAAATGGGAAGGAGGGAACTTTCTAAAGTGATAGAAATGTTCTATAATTTGACTGAGGCATTCGTTATGTGTGGACACTTTTTTTCAGAACTATTCACATTGTAGTCCTAATATTTAGACATTTCACCATATATAAATATTATTTAGGTTAAATGCAATCATGAAAAGCTGGGTGGCTCACACCTGCAATTCCAGCTACTAAGAAGGCTGAAATCAGAGCATTACATTTTGATGCCAGCCTAGGCAGAAAAGTCTGTGAGACAAATGAATCTGTGGCATAAGTAGTGGAGTACCTAGTGAAAAACCCATCTAAGTGAGACCATTGTGAGGCCCTAAGTTCAAGCCTTGGTACCAGCACCACAATAACAACAACAACAACAACAATAATAAACAATTGTGATATAGATTTAAGAAAGCCATTTTCCCCCAGAAAATTGTATGTCCTGGACTGTTTTCTTAGTATTGGGATAGAGCAGGAGAAAAGAAAAGTTCATGCATGGCAACACACAAGTGTTGTATTTAGGAATATTTAAAGGGAATTCCGTGATATTTTAAAATGTTCCCTTCAAATACTTCCAGAGTAAAGTTTCTGATTTTTGATTTGTGACTATGATCTCTCATACAGCCTGGGTGCTGAGCATTTTGATTTGACATAAATATGTGGAATTGGAGACAGAGCAGAAAATGCAGACCTGAGAGATACCCATGTTTTCTCTGAAAAGGAAGAGGGGGAATCTATTAACCATTTCACTCTTTCCTGCACCCAAGATCTTTACATATTTCAAAACACTAGAAGAACAAGATGCCAGGCCCAAATATGAAATTTTAGATTGCCCTAATACTGTTTAGTAGTTCAGGGAGTTGAGAACACATGTTTTTATCTTGTAGTGTTGAAATGATAGTCCATCTTTTCTGTCCATGAATGAACTGCCACAGGTTTATGTCATTTCTCAAGCCTCCAGACAACACTTGTCACTGCCAATCCACGGGACCTAGAAGAACTTCAGCAGCTGGTATCACTGTTTCACACCCCGCAACACAAGCTAATATTTCTCTTAGAAGTGATTTGTGGAAGGTTTGTATCCCCCCCACAGATTTTTAAAAATCATTTTTCATGCCTTGCATTGGATATTTAAAAAATTAAAAACCAATTTCTTTTTACCATTTACAAGTGCTCATATAAGAAGAAAATGACTGAAAAAATACCCACCCGAGCACCTAGTACTCATCTAACTGAACACTGCTAATATTACACAGGCTGTGAGTGAAGAACTCAGTGACTCATGGGAAAGCAGGAAACACAGTCATTGTCCAGGAGGGAGGTGGCACGAGTCAGATCCACAGTGCTGGCCCTCAGTGGTGCTTTTTCTCCCTAAGTCAAATCCAGCAGCCGGATTTCAGAATCAATGGCATTACTTATTTCGACCTAGAAAATAAAACATGAATTGCTTTAAACAACTTAAAAAATGAAAATCCTTTCTCTTTATCCAGGACTTTTGAAATGCAAACCAACTTCTACTTATCAGAAAGCCGGAATACTAGATTTTCTTGCTTTTCAGATTAGCTGTGGCAGTTGGGCTTCAAAGTATGATGCCAGTTATAGGGTCATTACTGTTGGATGGGTCAGAAGTAAAGATGAAAGAGTTGCATAGTGCCTATCAGAGATAACTTTGCCCTAATCTTCCAGCAGCATCCCGTGGAATGCTTAAACATTGTCCTTGTCTGGCTTTCATAGCACCTAACCCTGGACCTATTTCTCTTACATACACCTCTCCTCATGATGATTAATTTCATGTGTCAACTTGGCTAGGCAATAATGCCCTGATATTTGTTCAAATACCAGTTTAAATGTCACTGTGATGGTACCTTTTAGATGAGATGAGAATTTAAATCAGTAGGTGTTGTGTAAAGCACATATGTGAGTCTTATCTGATCAGTTGAAGGCCTGAAGCAGAGAAAAGACTATAAAGTTCTTGAGGGAGAGAGATTCCTGATGGAAAACAAATTTGGGCTACAAATTGCCTTTGGACTCCAAGTGCAATATTATATCTCTGTTGGTCTCCAGTTGGCCAACCTGACCTACAGATTTTAGACATGCCAGTCTCCATAATTGTGTGAAGTAATTTCTGTTTTTTGAAGTAATTATCATAATTTTTTGTGATTAATAGAAGGGTTACATTATTTTCACCCAGATAGAAGGTGTATAACTTCACAAACATTGATACCCTTTCTCATGACATGGTCCCCATTTCCCTCCCACACCACTCCCCCCCCCCCCCCCCCCCCCCCCCCCCCCCCCCCCCCCCCCCGCTCATCTTGATTTCCCCCATTCCCTATCCAATTTCAGATAACCAATTAAGCACATATAAAATATATTAGATAACAAGGTGAAATATTGTAACAATATGAGATAACCAAGGGATGGCAAAAGAGATGAGAGATAACATAGTTACATTTAGGACAACGATCACTCATTATGTGAAGTAATTTCTTAAAAAAATAATCTGCCACCTGCTCTCTTTCTGTCTGCCTTTCCAACACAAACCCCCAAACCTTAATATGCATGTTACTGATTCTATTTCATGCACTCACATATCAGTCCATGATTTTGGCACAGAATCTGCATATTCCAGATTTTGCCCTAAACAGGAAGCCTTGGGAATGTGCGGTTCTGATTTAGGAGCCTTGCACAAAATCAACACCCACACAGTAAGTGCCACCTACATCACCTCTCATGGTTCCCCTGTTGCGAAGTCTTAGCTAATCCAAATTCCACTCACCTTCGAAGATCCAGCGAAAATTTATCTCTGTGAAGACTTTCACCTCTCCTCGGGCATACTGCTTTCCAATCCAGCTACCAATACTCCTGTAACCAGCTGTGCCTTGTACACAGCTGTGCCCATAATGCTGCAGATCTTCAGCATCACAACTCACCATCCTCTTGTCTTTCCACCCAGCCATGGAAGTTTAAACCCTCCAACCCCCAATTTATAAGCATTACAACCAAAAAGACAGTGTCCAGGTACCTTATATCTCTATTCAGAAATCTCTTTTCTACTCAGTTCAGTAACTGTACTATGTTCTGTAATGGATTTGTTAGTCATAATTTGAAAATAGTTAAGTATTTCTCAACTTCTCAGTTTTACCTTGTTTTGGTAGTCACTTTTGTGAAAGTAGAGGGTTCACTCTTCAACACCTAGAGGCCTGGTCTCACTCTTATCTTCCTGTGACATTTCCTCTGCTCTTTGGTTTCTTCGTGTGGGGATTACATCTGGTTTCTTTATGTGTGAAGTTTATCTGTCTTCCCTACTACCACTTTGAATTTTAGCAGGGATTTAAATGGAAAGATAGACTTGTCTTTATTATTATGGGATTTTATAGTTTTAGGCAATCTCTAAGTCAGAAAGGACAGTGAACTTCATTTATCCACACAGTACATAAAGTCCTTCTAGGCTGAAGATAAAGCAATAGGTGTAGGTGTGTGTTTGTTAGTGGTAGGGTTTGTGGAGCTGAGGAGATCTCAGAGGATTCATTCCAATCTTCTTTCACGTGAGCTCTGCTTCTGAGGTGAGATCTAGTGGGCATGACTCAGATATGGGCTTCCTCACCTTGGAAAATAATCCTTATGTTCACTAGGCAGCATGAGAAGAAGGCTTCATAACATTCTGGGAGCAGAGAGTGAGGTTACATGGCAGAAGAAATGTCTGTGTCCACAAAGAGATAGGACAATGAGGAACCTCCAGTCCTGGGGGGTATTCTAGGTCCTCTTTTGTCTGCACTGATATCATGGCTTCCTAGTAAGGAAAGAGGTCTAAGGACTGACAACTGACAACCATTATCATCAGAAGATCCAACCACATCAGCCATACAAATTTCAGACCTTTCATTGCTACATGGTCACCATCAAATGACTATACATTAGCATAAGCTCTTACAGTAGTCCCTAAAATGGTGAAATTATTTCTCACGATGGATGGGAAAGTTGCTAATGCCTGTGAAAGGGAAAGCACTGGAAATCCAGGAAGGGGAAGGGGTCCTAATGCAGCTGCTGCTTTGCTAAGTAAGGCAGGCAGGGGAGCCCATCTCTCCTGGGGGAGGAGAGGACAAGTCACATGCTCTCAGTGCTTATAGCCATGATGCCTTTGAGGCGATGTAATGCCTCCATAAATGCCTTCCATTTCCAGGGCCTGATGATGATGCCTGGGAAATGGGACCCCTTGCCCAGTAATGCGAACTTCTCTGTGAGAACAGTGCAGTCACCTCACTCTTCCTGCTGTAGGGGACTGACAGCAAGGAGGGCCATGGGGAGTTTAGCTGATCAAGAATTAATGAAAACAGCACAAAGAAAGAATTTCCATTTTATTCATCTAGCCAGAGTTTATTAGCATTTAGCTGGTGATATATATGTGTGTGTGTGTGTGTGTGTGTGTGTGTGTGTGTGTGTGTATGTGTGGTTAATTACATATAATTCTCATGGGTTTTTTTTTTTGTTGTTGTTGTTTTTCAGACTGGCTTTGAACCATAATCCTTACATCTCAAGTTGTTGAGTAGCAAGAATTACAAGCATGAGCTACCAGTGCAGTGATTGCTGGTCTTTAAGTTTAAAAGCATATTGGTTCACCTTCCCAGCCTTTTCCTTTTCTCGCACACATGTGTATAACACACATACACACACACACTTTATATTTCCTAATAGTGTCTGATTTAGATATTATAAATACATTATGGTGTGATATGAAACTGATTTAAAAACAGGGAGCTGGGAGCATAGCCTAGTGGTAGAGTACTAGCCTAGCATGCATGAATCCCTGGGTTTGATTCCTCTCTACCACATACACAGAGAAAAACTGGAAGTGGTGCTGTGGCTCAAGTGGTAGAGCATTATTCTTGATCATAGAGTGGCTCAGGGATAGTGTCCAGGCCCTGTGTTCAAGTCCCAGGACTGGCAAAAAAGAAAAAGAAAGAAAGAAAAAGAAACAGGGCTACTGGCACAAAAGAGCTATTCTCAGGGAAGAGAAACAGACCTGCCTATCTCTGTGTCTGTCCCATACCACCATGGGCAGGAATGGATTTTCTGCCATCTTGGACTTTTAGAGACAAAGACCAGGCAGTAAGGACACCTTGAGTGACAGCAGTGCCAGATTGAGTACATTTCTTTTTTTTTTTTTGCCAGTCCAGGGCCTGAGCACTGTCCTTGGACTTCTCAAGGCTAGAGCTCTACCACTTGAGCCTCAGCACCACTTCTGGCTTCTTTCTACGTATGTGGTATCAAGGAATCAAACCCGGGTCTTCATGCATGCTAGGCAAGCACTCTACTACTGGGCCAAACTCCTGGCCTCCAACAGTGCCAGCTTGAAGTAAGGATTAGTCTCCTCTGTCTTATTAGCATTTAGTGGTGGGAACAGCCACTCAATCAGCAGTGGCCACATAGCTTATAGCAATTTTTGTGAAGAAAAATTAGCTTCCAGCAAAGGCAATCAGACAAGTCAAGAAAGAAAAGAGGAGTCAAGTTCTCATTTGTAAGTCTTAGAAAAGACTACTTAAAAGTGATGGGAAGAGTTCAGGGCTGATTGTCTTTATCAAATCTGCCTTCACTGAATTCCGGGGCATCTTCATGGAAATTTCTAGGATCATCAGATTTTGGCTCTACTTCTTCTAGACAGCTCAACTCTAGATTTCAGCTGCTATCTCCTTTTGATCAACTGCCTTAGTCTAATTATTTTCAAGGGACAGATTCCTGCTACATGGAGCTTAATTTTCCTATTACCCAGTTGCTAATCATTTTGATGGAAATACACCAGTCATGATTTTGACAAAAGTTTAATTTAATTGCTCACAGTGTTCTCTCAAATTCAGCCTCACTTTCATAGCTGTGAGTTTATACTATGCTATTTTTCTTCCCATGGGTAAATCTGTTTTTGCTAGTCATTTCCCTCTGGGGTCACTGCTGTGTCCTTGCCAAGCGAATGCATGAGTGCCTCCACAAAGCTTCACTGAGTACTTGACCCTTGGCTTGGAGCCTTTGCAATGTGTCCTGGTGAAATGTGGAGTCAGCATGTGGGGAAGTGGTGGGATGACCCCAAGGGGTGCTCGGTTGGTGTCAAAATGGGATACCTACTTCTTCACTGGTAGTGTGGCAACATGATAGACTCCTGCCTATGTGTCACAGTGTTTCTATAGCTTCAGGCACAAAGAGCATTGTTATTTAGTTGTCTAAAGCAATGTCTGCTTAATGCCTCATAGTGTCCTCTGCAGGAGCTGTCATTTCTGCTTTGCTTCAGCATCTGCTACCTTCTAGGTTAAGCTGCATGTATGGGAGAACTCTGGCAAACACTACATAGGATAGCCATTTTAACCCTATCCTCCATACCATAGCCAAGCAAGTTAGCTCCCAGACTGGGAGACACCTATTTTCTTCGTGTGTGTGTGTGTGTGTGTGTGTGTGTGTGTGTGTGTGTGTGTGTATTAGGGTTTGAACTCAGAGCCTTGTACTTCACAAACAACTTCAGTACCACTTCATCCATGCTTCAGCTCTTTCCATTTTGGTTTGTTTCTCAGAGAGGATCTTGTATTTTCGTGTGGGCAGGCCTTGGACTATGATCCTCCCATCTCTTCCTACTCCTGTGCAGCTGGGGTTACAGGCATGAACCCAGATACACAGTCCTTCTTTTTAAGATTATTTTTGAAAATCAGTTTTAGGGTCTTGATAAAACTTAGAAAAAGCACAGAGATTTCCTATACACAGCATAACCTTTCCCCCACCAGAGTGGTTCCTTTAGTGCTCTATTGTTACCAAAGCCAGACTCTTGTCAAATTGTCTGTGTTTGGACAGAGACATAATGACATATCACCACTAATACTGTGCTGTCCTGGACAGATGCCCTGTCATCAAGGTCCTCTGTGCTTACTTATCCCTATCTCTTCCCACCACACATCTAGGTAATTGTCTCCATAGTTCTGTTTTTTTCAACAGATTGCATAACTGTAATCAGACAATACGTAACCTTTTCAGTATGGCTTATTTTGTTTCATCACTTGCATTCACTTTTCATAAATTGATTTTTTTCAGCATAAAATAACCCAATCATCGGGATTACTAATTTTTATCCATTCATGTACAACAGGATAGTCTTGTTTTGTTTTGTTTCTCCCAAATTTTAGAAATTATGAGTAAAGCTGTAATCATCTGTGTGCAGGTTTCTGTGTGGACCTAATTTTTCAGTTTCTTTAGTAAATATTGAAGGAGCTTCATTACTCAATTGTACGGTAAGAGAAAGCGTAGTTTTGTACAAAAGTACCAAACTGTCCTGCAAAGTGATAGACTGGACACATCTCTTCTATGTTGACGCAGCATCTTCTTCTGGAACAACCTCTTCACTGAGAAGTAGCTGTTTCCCTTCAGCATCATTTTGTGTTTATTATTTTTGTGCCTGCCTCCTTCTGCTGTTGGACGCCAAATCTCAAGTGTTAGTTTATCTTTATACAACCAGCACCTAGGACAGTGCCTGGTACACACATATTTCAGATAATCAGTGAATGGATATATCATGAACTAAACTGACTTATTTAATCAATGGGGACAAGATGGCTTTGGTATTAGTAGTGTAAAAAGGAAGAGACAAATTGTGGAAAGCCAGACTTCAATGTGAGTCATCTCAGCTCTCCCGGCATACGCTTTCACCCACAGTTTGACTATGGGAGTATTGAAGTTTCTCCTGAACAATGCTGGAGGGTCACTGGTGAATGGTCTGTCAACTAAGATCTATTCATCTCATACTGAAAGGTATCTGTTTGTATATACATGCCTGGGGTGTTCCAAGGGTTTTTTTTAGTCTCCTTAATTAAGTCACCCTCTCATAGAAATTGGTTTTGTACTCCATGGGGATTAAACAGTTGTCATGAAAGCTAGAAAGCAGTGTTCACTCCTCTCTACCTACCAATTTAACACAGAAGGTTGGTTTTTTCTCTAAACTCTGTGCACAGCCACTGGGGCTGATATGGTAACAGTGTACTAGGAACAATGGTAATCCAATATGTACTGGTTATCAAAAGAGATTAGTCAGCTCATGCCTGTCATCCTTGCTACTCAGAAAGCTGAGATCTAAAGATCATTATTTGAAGCCAGCCTGTCCAGGGAAGACCAGGAGATTCTTACCTCCAATTAACCCTTTAAAAGCCAAAGTGGAGTTGTGGCTTTAGTGGTGGAATGACAGTCTTGAGTAGAAAGTTAAGGGATAGTGCCCAAACCCTGAGTTCAAGCTTCTGCATGAGTAATAATAAAAAAGAAAGAAAAAAAGGAAAAAGAAAGAAATCAAGCAGTAGAGGCCAAGAGTTGTGCTACAATATTTGCATATAGAGAAAGATCACAGACATTGACCTCTTAACTTGTTTCCTGAACAAAGATTTCAATTCAGGCCCAGTTTGATCATGGTTGAAAGATGTTCCATATTCATCTGACATGATAATATGCATACTCTTCCAAAGTAGAAACCTATTTGACTGCTTTTTGCAGCCTCTGGCTTATGCTACATTCAGCTGCTATGCTGTAAGTTCAGCACTGAACAGAGGCTGAGAGAAAACCCTTTGAGGAGATGGAGGACTTGATCAAAGCCTTTTACGTGATCTGAAGAGGATGTTTTATATATTCTGCATTCACAGAGGTGGAAGTTTCTTCGGAAAACATAAAAGGAAGTCACTTGCCCCTGGGGCGTTCCAAAGAACATTTTGCAGGTGAGTAGGTATGTGTGAATTCATTTTTTAATGTCATGAAACCCATTATCAACATCCATCAACTGCAGTTCTTAATCATCTTCTCTAATAGAAAGACCTGTCTTACATTGCACCATTCTTCATATCACAATATCTCCACAGTTTCCTTTTTGCTCTCCACAACAAGATGAAAGAACCCATTTGTCTTCTTATCTTATGGCAAATACATGAAGGCTTCTTGAGTTACTATGGTTTCAGTAATTTTTTTCTAATTTCCAATGTACTCAGCATCTTTACTATTGCCACAATCCCTGTCAAGCTCCTCAGAGACACAGATACCAACATTTGGATGACATTGTTTACCAGCATGCAGAAGCAAGAATAATGAGACGAGAAACTTGGTCTTGGGTGTTTTATAGGGCAATTGTTTTTCCAAATTGGATTTACTTTTAAGAAATGAAAACTTATTTAAATATTTATCATGTGACAAACTTAGCACTGATTACTGAAGTCTGTGTGATATGCTTCCTTTAATTCGTCCTTCCAGACTGAAATTAAATCCTTTCCCCTCACCCCATGCTAGGGAAAGCAGAGGAGGCAGTGCAGCCTGTGTACGGCTTTAGTCCTCAAGATGCTGGGAGACCCATGCAGATGTGGACAGGAACCTCTGGCAGAAATGGAATAGATGAGCCTTTCTGCCATATTTATTTTACACAATACCCTCCACCACCATGGAATTACATGTTGAACTAAATAGAAAGGATAGGAAGAACATTGGAGAAGGTGTACCTGAGTTTACGATCCAGGAAAGAAGCCAATCACACAACTTGGAGTGAGACTTTGACTCTTTCCAAATTCATAGTCATGAATACTAATCAAGTATTTTGTATATTCAGGAGATTTGGATGAGATAGCATATGATAGCTCATGAGAGCTCACGTTATTCTTCACATTCTTCTATTTGCTCCTCAGATTGTTTTTTTTTTTTTTTTTACAAATTGAGCAACTACTTTTATCTTCTTATTTTATGAATGGATTGACAAAGATTCCTTTCTTACTGTTAACTACACTTGGTGGCACTTTCTTTCCTGTTGCTGACTTTCTTTTTCTCCCTCCCCTTGTGTAGGGGCATAGCAAACTTGTTTCTGAACTTTTTAGGAAAATATTGGAATATGTAGAATAATACAAAGCTATACATGTGAGCTGTGTGCACTTTACATCATCCTTCCTGTTAGTTCATCCTTCTCTCTCTGTGGCAATATTACAGATGACAGAAGTCTCAGAGACATTGAAGAAAGCAGCCAGAACCCCACATGCAGAGCCTGGATGCTCACCTAGATCTTTCTCTCTTTTAAGACACACATCCAGTCTTCCCTTCTGCAGAATAAATAATAAAGGTTTTCAGTTGCAATCATTGTGATGTGAAATTAACTATGGGTAAGAAAAATAAGGCAAAGCATCATATTAGAAATGTAAACCCCATCACCCACTTCAAGTATTTTCTGGGATGGAAAATAGTGATGGTGTTGGGTTACGTATGAAAGGTGTGTTTTAGATATGAGTGAAAAGTTAAAGAAATGATTAGTAAGTACTACTTCCAAATTGCTGATGGTTTGGTTAGTTTCAGCCAGGTTAGAGGATTAATATTTTCTATGCCTTTACTTACAGGTTTAACAGGCTTTAACTCAATATGATCCTGGTAGTAGGAATGTGTGTCAAGTCCACCTATGAAATCAACTGAAAATACAATAGCCCAAGTTGAATAAATGTGGAAATAAAAACACATATGATACTGTTTCATGTTTAAAGTAGACTATATGCATAGGATTAATAATAGAATCTATATACTAATATAGGAAAATGAATACTTAGTATGAAAGCCTACTAAAATATTGTCAGTTATGTAAAACGTGTGGTCATTCTCATAAACACAAATTATCTGGGCTCATAGGATCTGAAAATTACAATTCTTTTATCTTAGGGTAAAAAGCTGACTTAGTGAATAATAAAATATGTAATTATAAATAATGTGTTTGTCCACATACATGAAGACATGGCTTCTTTTCCCTATATATGGAGATTGATCTATGTATCTATGTATCTGTGTATCTATAGATCTATTGATCTATCTATCTATCTACCTACCTACATATCCATCCCATCCATCTGTCTATCTTTTATCTGTCTATAGCTATCTGTCTGTTTTTATATCCATTCATCTCTCTGTCTGCCTGTCTGTCTACACTTTGTCTCTATGCTTTTTTTCCTCAAGGTACCTATGAGGAAATAGGAACTTGTTTTTTGCAAAAGTTTTACAAATTCCTGGGTAGTATGGGTCTTGTATACCTTGTAATCTTCCTAATTTATTTTTGTTTTGCTCACAGCCTCAGTCTTTCTCCTCAATTCTCTATTTCAATGGTTCACAGGAAATACTATTTTTGGTCAAGCTTTGATTGTGTGATAACACTGTAATTCAACAGGTATGCCAGCACATGAGGTCACTAACTTTTCAAGGGTGTGTGTGTGTGTGTGTGTGTGTGTGTGTGTGCTAAAATTTACAGTATGAAAATATTGTATTCTATCTTGATTTAAGCAGGCATTGTAAGATCCTTTTTTTTAGAGAAATGATTTAGACTACAAGTTCTATTGAATTCTTGACTATCTGTGGCCTCTCTGTACAGTAAGCCTTGGGCAATCAAAACCTTACCAGTTCACTGAGCAGATAGATTTAGGTGCTCAGAAAACAATAGATGAAGAACATCTTAGACATCCTTGCAGGCAGAAGAGCCTAAGCCTATGCTTTTTCAAGTAGATCACCTGTTACCAGGACACCACCTTAAAGAGAGTTGCAATGACAAGTTACCGTATCTGAGACACAGAAAGATTTCTCTTTAGAGATAAAAGAGGAAGAAAAGGGATTGGGTCATTTCAGAATAAGCTTTTAGTAGACTAGTTATCCAGTCAAATATCTGCTCCTTTAGCTTTTTAATAATAGGTATTTTGATGAGTAGAATTTTAGAAGGAAAAGGCACATTGATTTAAAATTGAACAATATATAACTATGTACACACACATATTTATGCATATCTAGGACTATAGTGGTTCCGTTTCTTAAATTACATTTAAGAAAATAATATTTCCAAAAACAAAGACCCCATATATCCATATACCTCAAAGCATAAGAAGAAAGAATACTGCTGTGCACTGATGGCTCATGTCTGTAATTCTAATGACTCTGGAGGTTGAGATCTGAGATTTGTGGTTTGAAGCCAGTCGGGACATGGATTTCTGTGAGAGTCTTGTCATCAATTAACCACCAAAACCAGAAGTGGAACTGTGGCTCATGTGGTAGAGCACTTGACCAGCAAATAAAGCTCTACAGGCCCTCCTGAATTCAAGCCTCTACTACTGACACATATGTTCTCCCAACGCCCCCCTCCAAAAAAAGAAAGAAAAAAAGAAAAAGAAAAAAAAGGCTACACTTTCCCCAGTCCACACAATTAATACACCCATATATTATTCAGTATTAATATTTTCATAAATTTATTTACAACTTTCTTCTTATGCTTGATAGAGTCTTCTGGCAAGTTGATTTTAAAACTTGAGTTTGCCAGTCCTATAATATATTTTTTTTAAGTTTGCAAAATCTGGTTTAATTCAAACTGAGGAGGGGAAGGAAGCACTGCTCCTATAATGCTTTAACTGAGGAAAGAATCTCCTAGTTGGTACTGCAAAATCCCATGCAAGTTCTTAATGTGTGTGATGTGTATGATAAATTTTAGCTCAAATATTTTCCCAAGCTTTGGGTATTTTTTCTTTGGCAAAATTTTTATAAGGCCAAGGATGTAAATTGTATCTATGATTGTTTTTTTTTGAAATCAAAGTTAGATGCTGGGAAATTCTCAGCCCTCCCAAATCAACTTCTTTTCACTCTGCAACAGAACACAATTTCTCCAATTAAAATCAGAGCTCCCCTAAGAGTCTTTTCCCAAGGCAAGGTATTTCAAACAGGAAATTATAACAATAAGGGATCAAATCTTGTCAGATATTTGAGTTTTAATAGTTAAATTGGCCCTTTTTTGCTTTTGTGAGAACAAATCCAAATGTTTTCCTTTAGTAAGATTTTAACTGCAGGAATTTTCTCAAATCTGTGAAAGCTGATATTAGGGAAAATTTTACTGAAAAATTAATTTTATTTTTCAATTGATCTTTAATTGTAGTCCAACTAAATTGTAGAAGAGTCATTTACAAAAATATTTCTAACTATAAACAAACAAACAAACCACAAGGTGAATCTTTAATGTTTGATTGATACAGGAAAGAGAAATGTGCCCTTCTTGCTCTAACAGTCTTTTCACTTGTTTCAAACAACATCTTTATCATAGAAGTATATTCATTTATTTATTCAACATATGTGTGTAAATGTATTCTTGAAAACTAAGGTTTCTATTTCCACTGGTAAAGTATTGTAGTGTATGGAATAAATCACATTTGTATTAATACTCTTATATTCAAAATGAATTGATATGACCTGAATGATATGATAAAATAACTTTAAGCTCTCTCTTATAAAAGGCAGAAGCCATCAATTAAACAAAAGTATTGCAATATTATTGTTGTCCAGTTAATAATTGCCCATGAAATTTAATTCTGTATATAACTCTCCATAAGTTTCTTAGTAAGAACACTGTGTTTTTTGGATTTTCTTATTCATATATTGTACTTCACCAAAATTTGCATTTCCATTATTTCCACAAATACATTTTATCTTGGATACTTGCTATGGAGCTAACATAGAATTTAAAATATTGTTAGAGGTTTATCTTGAACAGACTGACATTAAAGAGGTTTATTTTGATGCCATAAATTTATGTAAATTAAGGACTTTAGATTTGGAGTTTCATTTTAACTTTGATGCTCCAAATGCTGAAGCACATCGTTTCTAGAGAGCATTCAGGCTGTCCTTTATGTTTAACTCCATTCACCAACTTACTAGAAGGTAAAGGTTTTGTTTTGGACCCAACTGAGTGTTGCCTTGTCACTGAATAGAGCCCTTGAACTTTGAATTTGGCTGGGAGAAAATACAAGACTCAAGATGATGAGCAACAATTTAAGTAATTCTTACTGTGCTGAAAACTGAACTCACAACTTCCCACACACGAATCAAGTGCTCTGCTACTAAGCTATACCTTTTGTGTTCTTTGGCTTATTGTTATTTTTACTAGAATGTAATTAGGCCCTTCTAATAGGTACTTAACAAATTGTAGCTTTCTTTTCTTTCTTTCTTTCTTTCTTTCTTTCTTTCTTTCTTTCTTTCTTTCTTTCTTTCTTTCTTTCTTTCTTTTATTGCTGGTACTAGGCTTAGAACTCAGGGCCTTGCACTTGGCTGGTACTTTACCACTTAAATCACACCTCACACTACCAACCTGACCTTTTGCTGACTATACTGCAGATGGAGTCTAGTGGACTCTTCTGCTTAGGCTGATACAAACCTGGAATCTTCAGATCTCAGTCTTTTGAGTAGCTAGAATTGTGAGTTACTGTACAGCTGCCTGGGCCAGTGATGGTTTGGAACTCAGGGCCCTCTGCTCTCACTTGACTTTTTTTTTTTGCCAGTCCTGGACTCAGGGCCTGAGCACTGTCCTTGGGTTCTTCTTCTCAAGTTTAGAGCTCTACCACTTGAGCCTCAGCACCATTTCCGGCTTTTTTCTATGTATGTGGTACCGAGGAATCGAACCCCAGTCTTCATGCATGCTAGCAAGCACTCTATGACTAGGCTAAACTCCCAGCCCTGACTTTTTTGTTGTTGTTGTTGGTCATGGGGCTTGAACTCTGGGCCTGGGTACTGTCCCTGAGCTCTCCAGCTCAAGGATACTATCTGACCCCTTGAGCCACAGCACCTCTTCAGGTTTTCTAGTGGTTAATTGGAGATAAGCGTCTCACAGACTTTCCTGCCTGGGCTGGCTTTGAACCGCAATCCTTTGAACCTTAGCCTTCTGAATAGCTAGGATTATAGGCATGAGCCACTGTACCCAACGACTTTTTTTTTCTTTTGCACATGTCTGGTTCCATTCAACCCATATCTCCACTTTTATTTAGTATTTATTTATCTGTTTATTTATGTATGTATTTATTTCACTTGTTTATTAAAGGTAAGAGTCTCATGGAATTTTTTTTTTCTAGCCAGTCCTGGGGCTTGTACTCAGGGCCTGGGCCAGTGTCACTGAGCTTTCTCAAGGCTAATGCTCTACCACTTAAACCAACAACAATGTTGGTTGCATAATACATGAACCTAGAAAACTAGTAAGGAAAGAAATTATTTGGCTCATGGTCAAATGTCTAAGAATATGGTAGCTTCTGACAAGGGTTTTTGTATTGCCTCACAAAATAGGGAACAAGAGCCAGGAAAATGAGAGCCTGGGGAAGAGAATACAATGCTAGAAGACAGAGTGTTTTATGGCTTTTCTCTGAACCATCTGATCATCTCTCAAAGGCCTCACCTCCTAAAATCACACAATAGCCATCTAATTTCTCAGTTTGACATCTCATGCTTATTAACTATTGATTTCCAAAATTCCAAGAGCCTTCTTTAGTTTTCTATTATACAATGACTTGTGAAAATTCTCCTAGTTTCTTCTCCGTCTTTTCCAGAAAAGCATTCTGTCTCTAGTGAACTTGCAAGAAACTTGGGATTCGTTTCCTCTATGGAATGAAGAACTAATATGGAAGAGTAGAAATTGATTCATCAGCCACATTTTGAAGCCTACAGGCTTTACCTGCTATGCATACTAAAAGCAAATTTGTACAAGCAGGTCTCTAGGTTTGGAGATGGCTCAGCAGATAAAAGAAAACCCAGGATCAATGATATTTGTGGCAGTGTGTCCTTTGTGTGTGCACATGTGTGGCAGGATATGTGTGTGCGGGGGGAAGGGATGAGGCATGACAAGTTCATTAACTTTTTCTTTAGCTTTTGGCTGGCACTGTTTTTATTCTCTATTTTCTCTTCCAGTAGCACACACCCTGAGGATAGCTCTGTCTCTTAGCATTTCATGTCTCTCCATGAGAATCTTTGCAAATGGGATATCTCCTTTGTACAAAATGCTAGAAGTGACTCTTTCCTGTTTTCAGTGTTACTATTTTAGATGTGATGATATGCTTTAGTAAGTTAGCTTTGATTCTTGCGTCTGGGAAGCAGCTGCCTGTGTCTCTATCCCAGCCCTTTGATGACAGCAACTATCTGTCTTTGCTCTGGGCTCTTTACTGTAAGTGTTGTCTCATCTTTACAAAGATATTCTTAACACTCATACTCAAACATAACACATATGCACTTTTAATGTTGATTTTCACATTTTTTTTCTAATGGAAAAAGTCACAAGCGATTTTTTTTGGTCTCTTTGGGCTCCATCTTCCATAGTATATATACAATTGTTTTCTTTAATGTCTCAGTTCTTGGAAAGATACAAATTGTGCCTCATTTCATTACAGTCCATATTCCCTCAAATGAATCTTTCCCAATAGCCCAGTATTTGGGTACAATTGCTGCTTATGACTACCAACAACTATTTGGCTTTACTCTAGGCTCTCTCCAAAATTTTTATGATTTTTCAGTTACTCTTTGTTCAGATTGATTTGACAGAAGGCCCCCATGTTTTTTCTCTTTGTATGAATTATTATTCCTTTGGAAGAACCTTCTCTTCTGGGTAAAACAAGAATCAAAAAGTATTCCTAAACTCATCTCACTTTTCTGTTTTTGGTATTACACTTTTAGCTTCATTTAGCTATGCTTCTGGCTTTTGTTCCTTTTCTGATTTCAGATGTTTCCCCAAATCACAGAATTGACAGGCTCTTCCCATTTAAAATTTTGTAAGACAATGTAATGTCAAAATAATGGGATGATAAGTTTGTAGACTCTCTTTGGGGGCAGTGAAGCAGAATAGAATGGCTAAAAGGAAAATCATGTTCAAAAAGGTACAAGACTGAAAACAGTCTGAGAATTTGTCTAAACAGCTCTAGATGAATTCTTTTTCCATATAACAACTTGTTAAAATAGTTATCTCATTTTCCCCAATACATTTTCATCATTCCTTTCTTATGTTTTACTTTGCTCTATAAACCAAGTGACAAATACTTGCTATCTTTAAAGTATATAATTCCTTTGTATTGTCTGTTTCTACAATTTTGGACATTTCCTCTCTGAAATATTCTTTTCTTTTTTAATAGCCTCTGTTGTTACTTTTGGTTCTTCCTTCCCTAAGACAATCCTCATTTTCTAATGCCATTTCCTCCCTGAGATTTCTTTTTTAAATCTTTTCCTCTTTCTATGAATTACTGTTCCAAGAAAATGGAATCTGATCAGATCATTCCCAACATTAAATTTATTCATTGGTTCCACATTATCTGGCAAAGCATCATATGTGGTATGCTTGAGTGGGTACTGAAGTGACAAGATATCAGCATGGCCCTCATTCTCTGTATGTGCACGCGCTTGTGTGTGTGTGTGGTGTGTGTGTATGTGTGTGTGGTGTTTGTGGGCACATATGTGCATGTTGCTGAGGGAGAGTATTTTGGAAATGTCACTTCTTGTTAGAAAAACAAGGTATTCACCAGTGTGTGTTTATAAATGTTGACTTTGTATGAATTTCAAATATAAAATACGTAAGTACTCATTGGTGTAAGATAGAATCCGAGATAGAATCAAGGGCTGAGCTACAATTCTATTAGTAAATTAAACAGACTCAACTATTTATGACTTTTCATGTAATCCAGACTCTCCCAAGGTCTTCCTTTCTTTTAGCTTTTGTGACTTCAACACTTTCTCTGGCTTTTACAGTGCATAGCCTTTGCTGTTTGTTCTCCTGGTGATATGATGCCCATTTATGATTATGTCTAAACAGTCTGAACATTCATGTTCTGTGTATCTGATTCACCCTCTATAAGCTGCTCACTATTCTGCAATCATGTAAACATCTTAAGATTTCCTCGGAAAGAGGTGACATTTTATTTATCTCTGTATCCTTGTGATCTTACACATAGAAATCTCCCAATAATATTAAAACAATTTGCAGAATGTTAGTGTATCATGCTGGTAATCCTAGCTACTCAGGAGGCTGTAATCTGATAAGCATGGTTCAAAGCCACCCTCAGCAGAAAAGGCCAGGAGACTCTTATTCTCAACTAACTAGCAAAAAGCTGGAAGTAGAGCTATGGCTCAAGTGCTAAAGTGCTTGTAGTGAGCAGAATAGCTCAGAGACAGTGCCAGGGTCCTGAGTTCAAATCCCAGGACTGGTTCTCTCTGTCTCCCTCTGTCTCTGTCTCTGTCTCTGTCTCTGTCTCTCTCTCGCTGTGTCTCTCTCTTTCTCTCTGTCTCTCTCTGTCAGTAGGTATATAGATGGTTTAAAGAGACTTCAATCAAACATGTCAGTTTAACCCAATAATTTTCTTGAGTGAATAAATCAACAAATCTACAAAAGAGTAACAATTAAAGGCTGTCCAAACATCTGAAATAAATAATAATACGATGGATCTGGATTATAGACTATAATTACTTTCACATATGGTCAGGTTGATGACCTCACTCAGAACAAGAAAAGATGCAAATGAAACAGCTTAGTCAAACAGTCAAACACTAAAAGGCCTTCCAGGGATTGACATCCACCTAGAATATAGAAAGAATATAAAATGCCATCAGGTTTAAAGAAGCAAGTGGGATATCAATCAAGTGTCTGTTGATCTAGGTGAGAAGCTAGTACCTTGCTCTGAAGAACTAATCTGAAGGGGACCTTGTTTATGCAAATCTGATGGCATCTGAGTCTGAGTGCTGTGAATGGCTCCATTACTCACATCTGAAAGGTATGGAAGAAGATGTACTTTTGTGCCAACAAATGAGTGTCTGCTTTTCAAATGACTAGAAGAAAAGAAGAATCTCCTTGACATTTAGGTCCTGCTTCCTATCTAAAACTTCCTGAACAGGTAGCATTCACAATTTGAGATACTTACTTATCAGAGATGTGTATTTCTCACTAGAGATAACAAAGTAAGCCAGTCCCACTGTGTTAATACTCTTACAAACTAGTATTTAAAAAAATCGTCATTCAGATAATTTGTGTCATACTGGTTTGAATTATTTTTTGCAGTTCTTAGTAAATTCAGATAGATTATGGTAGATTCAACAGATTCATCCTCTAAAATCAATTAAAAAATTTTAGCTAGATTAGATTACTGTGCTTTTAGTTTCAAAGCCATGAGAGAACTTTATTACACCTATGTGATGTTTAAGAAAAATTGAGCCTTATTTTATACATATAAGCTTATTTTACTAGATCTACATGGTTTGCTTAAAAATCCAGGAAGTATTCTGTTTATTAAGATGAATATTTAAAGAGTTTCAGAAGAGTGACATTACAATTAATTCAGTTGGGAAATTTAAAGTGGTAAATTAAACACCATTTAAAGAAATTTAAACTAATTGATTTAAAATAGATAAACAGTAATTGAAGGTATAATGAAATATTATCCTTAAAATGGATATTCTGGCATATGGTATAACATGGATAATCTATGAAAACATGACATGTGAAATAAGCTAGACCAAAAAGGACAAGTATTGTGATATGAGGTATCTAACACAAACACTTCATAAGGATAAAAAATGGAAAAGAATTTATAAGAAGTTAAAAGCAGGGGTGAGGGCCAGAAGTTTGGCCTAGTGGTAGAGTGCTTGCCTAGCATGCACAAAGACCTGGGTTTGATTCCTTGGTACCACATACATAGAAAAAAGCCGGAAGTGATGCTGAGGCTCAAGTGGTAGAGCTCTAGTCTTGAGAAAGTCCAAGGACATTGCTGAGGCCCTGAGCTCAAGCCCAGGACTGACAAAAAAAAGAGCAGGAGAGGATGAGATATTTACTTAATGGGTGCTTCTATAGTCTGTATTAGATTACCCAACCTGAAATGTTAAAAACTTAGTCACCAAATTAGTATTACTGGGAGGTGTTAGAATCATAGTGCGAGGTTTTAGGTTATTGGAAGTGGAATATTCTCCCTGTTACACACATTCCCTCCCTCCCTCTCTCTCTCTCTCTCTCTCTCTCTCTCTCTCTCTCTCTCTCTCTCTCTCTCTCTCTCTCTCTCTCTCTCTCTCTCTCTCTCTCTCTCTCCTTTTCCTCTCTCTCATACTGGCCATAAGATATATGCTTTAGTCACATGTTGTCACTATCATATGTCACCTCACTATGGCAATGAGCTGGTCATTTCCAAAACTATGGCCAAAATAACACAAATTTGTTGTAATAACAAAAAGCTGACTAAAATAGATGACAAACTATGCTTGGCTGATGGAAATGTCTTGGAAAACTGATGGTAATGGCTATACAACCCAATTGTGAATATTCTTTTCTTTTTCCAGTCTTCGGTCTTGAACTCAGGATGTCCTTGGATTTTCTCAAGGTTAGAGCTCTACCACTTGAGCCACAGCATCACTTCTGACTTTTTCTTTGTATGTGGTACCAAGGTATCGAACCCGGGCCTTCGTGCATGCTAGGTGAGCACTCTACCACTAGGCCAAACTCCCGGCCTCAATTGTGAATATTCTTAATGCTCCTGGATTGCATATTTCAAATGTAAAATGCCAATATTACTTCACAAACATTTTATTTCAATAAAATATAAAAGCCATTTCTAAAATGACTTATAGATGGAATACTAAACTTTCATTTATATTCAGAGTATAAGCATAAATAGTTACATGAAGACAAATTGGTCACATTAAGAAATTGCATCATGATTGAGAATTCCAAGTAGATACAGGCAGAGTTTGCTCAGGGAGAAACTCCTGAAGAATCTCTGATTTTCACCTGTCTCCCTCCTGCCTGTTGTCTCAGGAAGGAGAAAAACATCTGTGTTGTGTCCGGACTTCCTCATCAGGACTCAAATTTCATTTACTTTCCCTAAGCAAATATATCAGCAAACAAATAGAAAATGAAGGATACAAAGAAAACAATACAAGTCCACTTTGGACTTTTCCAATGTGTAAAAATAATGGTACAATTTTCATCTTTTCCCATAGCTCTCCTGCTCAATGAAGGGCTTAATGTGAAGCCTGTGACACAACCTTCTCTTCAGCTCACTCTTTTCAGAAAGTCAGTAGGCTAGGAAAGCCCAGCTTAACTGACTGACCAATTGGAACAGTCAGTATTGAAAGGGCATCTAATGTCACCTTCTTTGTTTTAACTGGAAGCTTCTTCCAAGAAATAATTTCTGTGTATTTATTGTTTCCTTTGCCAGGAAGACTCTTCTAGCAGCCTTATCTCTCAGGATCCCTTTCCTCCTTTAGCTCTTAGTTAAGTGTTATCTCTGCAGAGAGCCCTTCTGAAGGCACAGGGACACAACTATGTCTGCTGAGGTCTTGAATGTATGTAGCAGTAGAACTCTACTGCCATCCCTGCTGTGACAGGCCCTTTTGGGCCTCTAAAACACTTACTTAGATCTTCTTCTCAAGTTATGGAATCAATTTTCCACCAAGCAATAACTCAAGAGACTCAGTCTGCCCGGACACTGTGGCTCCTCCATTGTTTTTAAAGCTTTCATTTCTGTGGAAGTAATTTAGAAGCCAACTATGGAATCTACATTCTAGAATCCAGTCTCCCAGGACACCTGATGGTACAGAGGCCGGGACATATGGTATAGCTATGTGCTTGGCAGAAGAACAAATGGTCTCCATGACTCACCAGCCAGTCTGACACAAGCTTGAGTGCATCTATTAGGTAATTTCTGAAGGTGGTGCTGCATGAGTAAGAGTTGGAAAGCATTAAGAGTTTTACAGTTGATTGAGCTGTGGCAAAGAAAAATGCCCTTGAAATGTATCAGGAACTCTAATCTAGACTTTCTGTTGCTTAAAACAAATTTACAATCAGGAGAGAGAAAGAGAAAGTGAGAGAAGAGACAGAAAGGAGAGATGGGAAAGAGAGATTTCTTTTGTAGTTGTCCAGTTTTCCATTAAAGTCATATGAATACTCTCAAATATATCTTTTAGGCTCCAATATAAAATATTGTACCCAGAAAGAAGACTAACTCATTATGTTTTGTTGCCAGTAAAGTTCTTAATATAAAGGACATAAGATAAGCATTCTATCACTGCCTTTTATTGCTGGCTACTTGTATGAGATTTATTCAGCAGAATTATAAAATCAGAGCTTCATAAAATCCAAAATATGTAGTCTAAGACTATAGATTAGGAAAATATTATGTGTCAATTTGTTACCTAAAAGGCATAAACATCTCTTTTTATTGTCTGATCTTTTAAAGTCTCCTGTTTTATTGTCAGATCTTAAAATATTTACTATAACCGTGTGAATATAAGATCTATACTAGAGGTGGCTAGTTAACATTTTAAGGACTTGATAAATGATCATTTTGGGTATAGCTGGAAGAAATGCTTCAGATTTTGTTAGCTATGTCTGCACTTGCAATTTGATTCCTTTGCATAAAGATTTGGAAATCACTTTACATTTGCAAAACATGTGCTGCTGAAGATATGGGATTGCCTGACAAAACTCAAGAGATCTGATTGCCTAGGAATTCAGAGGAGAAAAATTTTGGAGGAAGCAGTCAACAGTGATCTAAACCACCAACCTAATGAACCTTGGTAAATTCTAAAAGAATTTGACAATTGGAAGGTTATGGCTGGTCTCTGAGTCAGAGTTTTCAGAAATGATACAAATAGGGATTCTGGACTGCAGCAGACTGGCAGTGAACAGGAGCTAAGAAAATGAGGGCTGCTTGTCTAGACTACTATGTAGAAATGTCTGAGTGTAGAGGGATGATACATAAGAGACAATGGAGTTAAATATACACCAGGCAGGGCTGGGAGTTTGGCCTAGTGGTAGAGTGCTTACTTAGCATGCACAAAGACCTGGGTTCAATTCCTTGATACCACATACAGAGAAAAAACCAGAGGTGGTGCTGTGGCTCAAGTGATAAAGCTCTAGCCTTGAGAAAACCTAAGGACAGTTCTCAGGCCCCAAGCTCAAGCCAAGGACAGGGCTACTGTGTGTGTGTGTGTGTGTGTGTGTGTGTGTGTGTGTGTGTGTGTGTGTGTACACCAGGCAAGGAATCAGGAGTCATTTTTCTTTCTTTCCAAATTTTGTGACTTTTTTTTATGAGCTGGGTAAAAGAGGCAGTGGGCGGTAGAAAGTGCCAGCTGGTGGAGGGGATGTGGCCAGGAGGGATCACTACTACACTGTTGGTGGGAGTGCAAACTCGTTCAACCACTATGGAAAGCAGTGTGGCAGTGCCTCAAAAGGCTAAACATAGAACTCCCCTATGACCCAGCAATTCCACTACTTGGAATTTACCCAACCACCCAGAAACAAGGACATACTAAACCCACTAGCACAACAATGTTCATTGCAGCACTATTCACCGTAGCAAAGATATGGAACCAACCTAGATGTCCCTCAGTTGATGAGTGGATCAACAAGTTGTGGTATTTGTACACAATGGAATTCTATGCTGCTGTCAGAAACAATGACATCACCCCATTTGTTAGGAAATGGAAAGACTTAGAAAAAATCATATTAAGTGAAGTAAGCCAGACTCAAAGGAACTTAGGCTCAATGGTTTCCCTCATTCGTCATAATCAGTAGAAACCTTGGGCTCTACTAGCAGAGATTTGCAATAGAGCAAAATCTTGATACATAAGGACATATAATGTGAAGCTAATTGAAAGGACCTCCAGGATAGTGAAACAAAAGCCATATAATGAATGATTGTTGTCCTTAATGTACTATGTTGTCTCTCATCTCCTTTGCTGTCCCTTGGTTATCTCATATTGGTATAGTATCTCACTTTGTTATCTGATATATTGAATTTATTTGTATTTGGATATTTGAAATTTGATAGGGAAGGGGGGAAAACCAAGATGGGTGGGGGGTGTGGGGGGGGAGGGTAATGGGTACCAAGACATGTGAAAGGGTATCAATGTATGTGAATTAATGCACCTTCTATCTGGCAAATATCATGTAACCCTTTTACTAATTATAATAAAAAAAAAAGAAAAAAAAAGAAAGTGCCAGCTGGTAGAATGGGTAAGGGAAAAAAAGCAATTAATGGAGTAAAAAACCTCAGTATGTCAGCAAGAAGAAGATAAAAGCCACAAAATCCTTCCAGATGGAAGAAAGACTTTGTTTCTATGCCAGAAAAATGATCACTATGGACAGCTCTATGTGGTTCTCTGGGGAGATGAGGCCTGGGAGCTAGAGGAGGCTGCGCTTGCTGGTTTCTGGTATTTTTCTGGTGTTAGCCCTGAGGGTATGGGACAGAAAAGAAGGTCTATGTGAGTAATATCAGATCTTCAGGTTCAATTGCTTATTCCTAACATATAGGTAGGGAATTCTAATCTCCTTGAAAGGATTACTGAGTTTTTTTTTTTTTTTTTTTTTTTTTAGGCACTGATAGGACAAAGCATTTATTTGCAGGGGACCCAGAGTAGTACTAAGTAGCAACAGATGAAAGGGTCATGTGGCAGGGTGGCTGGCTTGTGTGGGACCCTGTGAAGTTCTATCAGGACAGATGTGGCCTGCTTATTTCAGTAACCAACGTTGAAAGTGGAAAGGGTTTTGGTATACCCACAGTGGGGCCAGAAGAAGAGTTTTGCGGGACGATGAAGAAAATTGGGAAGGGGATTGTGATTAGGATATTGAACTTGAATTTAAAATTGAAACATGGGGACATTGGCAGAATGCTGTCACATCCATTTTCCTCTGGCAAAGAGTCAGAAGAAAGAACATTAATCAGTTTCTTCGTAAAATCTCATAGTGTATTTCTTCTAACTATGCTAAATTCAGGCAACTCCAAATCTGATATATACATATCAGATTGTTATCTTTTTCTTCTTTTCCTTCTTTGCTTTTTCATCTTTTTCTCCTTTGTTATTTTTTTCTTCTTTTTGTTTCCTTGAATTCAATGACCCTAAACTCTCATCTTTTATTTTGTACCATTATTCCTTTTTTTTTTTTGCCAGTCCTGGGCTTGAGCTCAGGGCCTGAGCACTGTCCTCGGACTTTCTCAAGGCTAGAGCTGTACCACTTGAGCCTCAGCATCACTTCCGGCTTTTTTTTTTTCTATATGTGGTACCGAGGAATCGAACCCGGGTCTTCATGCATGCTAGGCAAGCACTTTAACCACTAGGCCAAACTCTCGGCTGTTCCATTATTCTTTCTTCTTAGTTTAAGGGCTTATAGTACAGCCCAGGGCTACTAATAGTAGACCCTAAATATATCTTTAAAATTGTGCCTAGCTTACTTTTGTATCACTCAGAGAAAATGAGGATCACATGTGCACTTTACCTTTGCTAGGCCCTTGTGTCTGTTTTAGTGTATGGCTACCAAAAAACAGTTAAGGACCCTGAGAACGCATACCTTTATGATCTCAAGTGGGAAAGCACTTGAATACACCACTGAATACTGAGCACAACTTCAGGGTTACCCACTCTCAAGTCCCATATGCTTCCCCATCTTTCCTTCTCAAGACAGTCTCCTGGCCGTCAGCCTCAAACATCCATACATTATAGGGGATCCAAAAACGATGAACTCTTTCTTTTCTGAGGATCACCCAGGCTTTGCTATGACCTTTTCCAGTGCTTTGTGACCCGGCTTTGTGATCACCTTCCTTCTAAATATTCTCCATGCATTATAAATTAAAGGAGGTAAATTTGGAAATTAACATTCAAGCCAGTGAGTTTCTGTCCCATTATTATTAGCTTCCCTAGTAAATATTTTTTGAGGAGATATGATTTAAAAAGAAATCTCAGTTCACACGATTACTATGGCAACCCAATTTTCATTCTTTTAGAAGGAACTCATGGGTACACAGGGACTTAAACAGTAGCCAACAGGAAACTTCCTGTACTGTAGAGCTAGGGAAAATTTTACTAATGTCTGTGATTTCTCACAGGGTAGTTCCCTAAAGGCATACCAACAAGGATCAAACACTTATATGGAATTTACTGTGAGTTTTCCAATGTGAATTATATGACACCCAGATCCAAAGAGTCCATTTCCTTTAAAAAAAAAAGCATTAAGGTTTTTCAGTATACCTTTTCTCCTACCATTTAACCTAGACAATCCAGACAAGATTTTATCACATAAAAAATGTCTCAGGAGCAATCTGCAAACTCGTATGATAAACATAATAGATCCTAAGAGCATGCCTCGCGGAGTTTTTACAGGTTAACCACTGCTTTTCAGTATACCTGCTTTGCCTCCACATTTCTTTGGATTAAAAACAATCTTTTTACTAAATCTGACAAGATAGTAATTAGCCAGAAAGTTCATTCTCAGCAGAAAGCAAATGATTTCCAAATGAGACATGGACAGGTTTTTATGATGATAGATTACTGAGAACCTGGTCTCTCAAAAGTTGACATAAGGATTGGTAGAAATATAGAAAAAAAGAAAGAAAGAATGGAAGAAAGATATAGAAATTGGATTTTTAATAAGAATAAGTGATAAAAAATATTGAAATCTTCCTCCCCCTTCCCCCTGAACTCTTTTTTTTGGTCACTTTTTAAATATTTGTAAGAAATGTTTAGCAAAGAGGCTGAGAGATAACTAGATGCCTGGAAATGAATGTCTCCTTTAGTATTTTTTATCTTTCAGAAATGTCTCTCATAAATATTATTTCCACAGAGGCACTTTTACAATGTAGGGAAGAGAAGTGGGGGGCCTTTATTACTTCTTAAGGCTTCTGACAGTTTTCAGTCCACCAGCAAGGCTTAACTTTGCATTTTGAATAATGAAGTGATTTTCATGAGTTCAAATAGGAATCAGAATAATAAGTGGTACTTTGTCTGCCAAAGTACTGTGACAGTACATTATTTTTGCAGTTACCTTTCAGAATAAGCTTTCCAGAAGTATACTTAGCTAAATTGAAAAGCTATCAGTATTGTTTTCTTATGCTGTGTGTAAATTTTGCAAAAAAGTTCAGAGGACACATCTTCCTGACTGTGGGTTTGGTTAATGTCATATCCAAAGGGCAGTGCATTATTGCACCTAAAAGCTAAGCATTGGCACAAACTGTCCCAGTCTATGAGATCACTGCAATTGGCTGTAGACATACGTTTTTGTTCACATCTGTCTTCTGAAGACTCAGGGACAATTTAATTACCTCTGCACTTTTGATTCTTGCTTCTTTCAATAAATATGTAAAATTGCCCTCCATTGAGAATTATCCCACTAAAAGGCTTGTGATTACTTTTCACCAGTGTCTCTCCTCCATCAGTTTATCAAGTTAAGCTGGGCATATTTACTTTGTTTTGAGCACCCAAGGCTCTGTTTGACTCTGAGTATTATTTGAATTGATGTCAACACTGCTACTATAACCAGATATCTCTCAGGAGCATAATGTATGGTCCTAATAACAAACACTAAAATTACACCATGAATAGACTAAGCTGCAAGCAGCTGCTTCATTCCTAGTTTCATGGGCAGTGAAATAGCTGATTCAGAGACTTCTATAGATAGCCTTAACTTAATTAAAGTCATCAAAGTCCATGGAGACACAAGATCTGTGAGTTCAGTATAACTCACATCCATGGCTCTAAAAAGAGGTAAAACATGTTTGCCTATTTTAGATGAACCTCTCATTCTGCACATCATTTTATGTTTCTTGGTGTTACCTAAAATCAAGTCGCCCGAAAGGTGAGAGAATGAGTGCAGAATAAAGTCATAACATTCAATGCATATGTGAAAATGGAACCAGGTAACTTGATAGAATTGGTGGGGTTAGCACAAGTGAGGAAGAAGGGCAGAGGGACAACTTTGATGATGATGCACTGTAGTTGTAAACTGACACATTGAATTGAAACCCCTTTGTATACCTGCTTAAAGATAATTTTTTTAAATCTCAAGAAAAAATTAAATGTATTAATTTTAGTACATATAAAGAGTCTATAGGTACTTTGGTTCTCACACTAAGTGGCATTTTTTGATGCCAATTTACAGAGGAAAATATCAGAGTTCTTCCACCAGGGCGCGCGCGTGCGTGTGTGTGTGTGTGTGTGTGTGTGTGTGTGTGTGTGTGTGTGTGTGTTAGGAGATAATTACTGAAAAATATAAGGTTCAAATGGAATGTATCAATGTATAAATTTCTTAAACTCCTTATTTAGCCCCAATCTCTACTAAGTTCTCTAAAGCTGAGTTGTTGGTAAATTCATTCATATTCAACCAGTAGCCTCCAGCTATGCATCCATCATAGCTGTTCATTGAAGCATACTGCAGACTTCCTATTCAATAACTTTGTCAAATCTTGGAACCCATAGGGAACAATTACTTTAGAAGTTAACTTCAAAGTAAAATGTGTTGTCATTACAACTGTACTTTATTTTTTGGGGGGGGTACCAGTCTTGGGGCTTGAACTCAGGGCCTGAATGCTGTGTTTGGGCTTTATTATGCGACTAGTGCTCTATCATTTGAATCACAGCTCCATTATTATTATTATTATTATTAATAATAATTTTAGTGGTTAATTGGAGGTAAGAGTCTCACCGACTTTCTTGCCTGGGTTAGCTTCAAAGCCATGCTTCTCAGATCTCAGCCTCTTGAGTAGCTAGGCTTACAGGCATGAGCTACTGGTGTCATGCCTACAAATGTACTTTTGAAATGTTAGAAATTCTGGTTCAAGTATAATTAAGAAAATATAGCATTCAATAAAACATGGCGCAACATGTTTGCATGTTTTCATTGCCAGGTATATTTCAAGGTCTTTTACTTTTTGAATTTGGACAAGTAAATTGAGACAAAATTTCATGGTTAACTGGATTCCACTTCCTACATCATCACACTATACCTATTTCACAGGGGAACATTCTTCAGACCTTTTCCAAATCATGTTCTAGAAGGAAGTGATAACGACTAGCTATATCACCTCATTTGTTTCAGAGGGTACAGGTTACCATTCAGGCAATATTTTCCATGATAAAACCAAGTCTTTAAAACTCTTTTGGATAGGTATGTTTTATTGAACTGTAGGAGAATAGTCCAAAACCTGTAAGACAGAATTTCAAGAAGTGCCTATACATTGGGCAAATGTTTAACAAAAGTCATTTATTGAGCTGTGTGTTTAAATTTTTATCATACACTTTAGGTTGTAATATATATTTCATTTTGGGGTATTAAAATATGACTTAGCTCCTAAACATTGCACAATTCATTTTAATATATCTTGCAATTGTTTTTACTTTCCACCTTAAAATTAATGTTTAGTGTTTTCTCCTAGCGTTTCATGCAGTTTATATTCATGTAGTTCTAGAATATATTATATTGCTATTACTGTTATTAGCCAGACATCAAAATTCTGCAAGTAGATAATCTGCTCAGTATATTGCTTAGGTCTCTGTTGAAGAATTATTGAGGCATGACATGACAGCCATCTTCAGGTTTATAACTCTCTGTGCATGCTCCCATACAACTCAGATTGAGCATTAGTATGTAGTATGTTCTTTTTTCTATGCAATTCAGTTTGTTAGAACTTGCTTAGGGTGCTATTGTACTGGGATCAATCATTTCAGATTGGAAATGTGAAAGATTTCACAGTCCTGTAATGATTAGTTTTGGAAGCTACACTCAGACAAATGAACCTTCAAACTGGTGAACAATACTTACAAGTATCTTCTTCTTCCATGGAAATACTGATCACATAGCAGGCAAACACAAACCCAACCAACTGCAAGAAAGAAAAACAACATGCCTTAAGAATAGTTGCCAAACATAATCCAATAGATGTACAGGAAGAATATGTATTAGTAACATCTAAGTTTGTAACAAAAATCTTATCATAAAATAATCACTGTGATATTAAAAGGCCCTTTCCTGGGGATTGGAGTTTGGTCTAGTGGTAAAGTGCTTGCCTAGCATGCACAAAGACCCGGGTTCAATTCCTCAGTATCATATACATAGAAAAGAGCCGAAGTGGTGTTGTGACTCAAGTGGTAGAGCTCTAGCCTTGAGAAAGCCCAAGGATAGTGCTCAGTTCAAGGCCCAAGTTCAAGGCCTTGGACTGGCAAAATAAATAAGTAAATAAATAAATAAGTCCTTTCCTTTCTATGTCACTTCAATAACTTTCTAAAAATAATCACAAGATGTGAAAAATTCTAGATAGTTTATTTAGACTTTGATTCATGATTTAAAAGTTAGCACAGATAAGTCAACACATATTTTTTAGGTTTTTACTATTTACACAGTAATTTGTACTACATGCATCATTACTGCAACTATTTTAATGTCTAATAGCTATAAAAGAAATAGGAATATGCTGCTTATAAATTAAATAGCAATCATCTACTAAATTACTGAAAATATTCTGAAAGATTTTTACTATTAAATTATCTTGTTACTTATAAGACAATGTATTAATGTTATTATGATTAGCTAGTGGTACAGTGAAGGAGAGAATAATTTGTACTTTGGATACAAATAGTTCAAAAATATTCAAACACAGTGTACAGCCAAAACTTTTAATATTAGATTGAGCTGATTATTTTTATTCCATGGATCCTGGCATACTGCAATTCCTAGAGGACCAAATTGCCAATGAATCTCTAGCCCTATCTAAAATTGTTGTTGATAGGTATGAGAAATAGCCACCCACATAGCTATTGTGGTCTGACTCCATTGTTAAAGTTCCTTCCCAATCCTCATTATAAATTAACACTGTGAAAAAACTTAATTATTATTATTATTATATTTAAGTAGTTGCACAATCTGTTTCAATTCAACCTGTCAGTTTATGAATACAATGTATTTGTTTTTAAGTCAGTACTGGGACTTGAATTCTGGGTATAGGTGCTGTATCTGAGATTTCGTGTACAAGAATAGTGCTCTACCAGTTGAGCTACAGCTGCACTTCTGGTATTATTATTGTTGTTGTTGTTGTTTTGTAATTTAGGAGAGAGAAAAATCTCATGGACATTCCTTCCAGGTGTGGCTTTGAACTGTGATCTTCAGATCTCAATCTCTTTAGTTAGGATTACAGACATGACATGAACCAAAGGTGCCTGGCTCTTTTTGTAATTTCTTTTTCTTTGAAAAATTACTGTCATAGCCAGGCACAATGGCTCACGCCTGTAATCCTAGCTACTCAGGAGCTGAGATGTGAGGATCAAGGTTCAAAGCCAACCATGGAAAAAAAGGACCTGAAATTTTTTTTATATATTTTTATTGTAATTAATAGAAAGGTTACACTATATTCACCAGAAAGAAGGTGCATTACTTTACAAACATTGATATCCTTTCTCATGTCTTGGTCCCCATTTCTCTCCCCCCAACCCCACCCCTCATCTTGTTTTCCCCCTTCCCTATCCTATTTCAAATAACCAAATAAGCATATATACAACATATCAGATAACAAAGTAAAATACTGCAATAATATGAGATAACCAAGGGACAGCGAAAGAGATGAGAGATAACATAGTACATTAAGGACAACAATCACTCATTTTATGGTTTTTGTTTCCATATCCTTGGGGACCTGAGACTCTTATCTCCAATTAACCTCTAGAAAATGGGAAGTGGGGCTTGGCTCAAGGGTAAGAAGGTAGCCTTGAGTTGAAGAGCTCAGGGACAAAGCCCAGGCCGGGTTCAAGCCCCATGACCCATAAAAAAATTATTGTCTTTAAGTTGTACAAAAGAGTTGCTATTTAACAAAGCAGCTCATGTATACAGTACATCTTGTTCAATGTCAAACCTTTCATCATTCTCACTCATCTCTGTTAATGCCACCCATCCTCTCAGGCTGCCTAGTTTTATTTTCACACATGTACATTGAAGAGTATAATTGGTTTTTCCCACCCTTCTATTCTCTGCTCATCTCCCCCCCCCACTCCACCTGACACCCTTACCTCCCCCTGCAACAACACATATTGCAACTCACTGTAATTTATTTTGTTGTAGTATAAGCTAGTTGTTTATAACTCCCATAGATCTCCCCGCTAAGCTGCAAATACTTTTCTGATAGCCCAGTGTCAAAGAATAGTTCCCAGTGCAGAGGACAACATAATTGAGGGTTCCTATGGCACATATGGATTATGATGTGAGTTTGTAATCCTTATCAAAAGTATGTGAAAGACTCTGAGGCTACAAGAGGCTGGGAAGTTAGGAAGTGAGGTCATAAGGATTTGTCTGTGTGCTGAAAAGCCCTTCTATTAATTTATCACAGTCCAAGTAAGGCTCTGCTTCAAAGAAGAACTTGAGGTACTTGATGTTCCTTGTATTTTGGGGAAGATGGGGACTTGACATCCTCTTGGAAGAGCCAGACTTCAAGGGGCTGTGGCTTGTGGACCCTTGGCTGAGAGTGTGAAGGGGCAGGGCCAAGTGGGCATAGCAGCACTTGGGGGCTCTGAGTACAGCCTGTGAAGTGAGCTTCCTGAAGTGCTGAGAATTTGCATGCCACCTTAGAGGACTGCCGGCCAGAAGTAGAACCTCAGAAGAATATTGTTGATACTTAAGTATCTAAAGTTTCTAAAGGTAAGTGGAACAAAAGCTGTTAAGGGACAAGACAAGTCAGGGGACTAATAATTGAGAGGAGCAGAGGAGTCTCCTTTATGCGGCAAAAAGTGGGGTTCTAAAGAACTTGTAAAATCACTCCTAGGAGGATGTCAGCCTGTGGGTACAGTCATACACACACAGCACCCCCGCTCCCCTTGATGACGAATCAATCAAGGCCCTTAAATCCTTTTTCCCTTATTTTTTCTCCAATGAGTTCTTCCACTTCATCTCTGGAATGACTTAAAAGGGAAGCTAATAGACAGGGGAGTGAGGAGAAGGTAGCTCCATGTTCCTCTTTCCTATTGAAGTTCTGCATCTTGAAATCAGGCTCAGCTGAGGAGTATTAATGGGTTAGAATTTACATTGTCCTGGATGGGGCAATTTATTACCTATGAGGGGCCAATTGAGAAAAAAATTCAGCTTGATAGAGATAGAACAAGATCATGGAGCGTTCCTTAAGGGACAGTGAGAGAACGTATAAAATTGCCTTCAAATTGATTTCTAGCAAACCTCGCTAAGTAATCCAGCTGTATAGAGAAGAAATGCATAACTTTTTGAACAGTTTCCTCCTACTCTTTCAAACAGTTGCCATATATCAGATACTATTATGACTCACAAGCTTAATTATTAAATACATAAAGTTGCTTCATTTTAAATATACTGTAATGTATTTAAGAAATAGCTTATTATTGAAAGTCATTTTCCAATTATAAGTAATATTATGCTAGATATTAATGCTTTTCCTATACTTTTAATGATCTTATTTCCAGAAATGGAATGATCATAGTAAAAAGTACCATTAAATATTTTGATTTATTTTTATATATTATTGAACTGATTTTCCATGGTAAGAACATTGAAAATCCTGCCACATAGCTATTTTGAAATATTTAATACAATAAAAATATATAATTGTGTGTAGGTCAAAAATCAACAGTAAGTTCATAGTATCTCATCATACAATCATAGTAACAATGCTTATTTTGGCCATACCCTTAGTATCTGTAAATAAAACAAAATGGTATCTCGTTATTTATTTATTTTCCAATAGTTTTATTTGAAGCATTTTCATGCTTGTGTGTGTGTGTGTGTGTGTGTGTGTGTGTGTCCCTTGGGGCTTGAACTCAGGACCTAGCACTGTCTTTGAGATTCTTTCTTTCTGAAGGCAAATGTTCTACCACTTGAGTCACAGTGCTACTTCTGGCTTTTTATTAGAAATAGCAATCTCATGAATTTTCCTGCTAGGGCTGGTTTCCAACCACAATCCTCAGATGTCAGCCTCCTGAATAACTAGGATTACAGGTATGAGTCACAAGCATCCAGCCAATTTCATGCTTTAGCAGTCATTTTTTTTTCTTTTTGGTGGTACTGGCGGTCTCAGACTTGGTATGCAAACACAGTCTACTATTTGGTCATTATGTTTCAGCTTTTGTGATAGAATCTTGTTTCCTGCCCTGATGCATGCTTGGGCCAAAAATGTACCCAATTTTGATTTCCTTTCCTAGTTAGGGTGACAGGTACAAGCCACCACATCTAGCTTCTTTCCCTTGAGATGGAGTCTTGTGGAATTTCCTGCCTAGGCTGTACCTGTAATCTTAATGATCTCAGCTTTTCAAGGATCTAGGGTTACAGACATGAACGACAGGTATTTGATTTATTAGTCACTTCTAGTGAATTTTATCAGAGTTCATCACCCAGTTGGTAATTTAGTGTTGTTTTTATTAATCTATGTGAGATCGTAGAGGTTTTTTTTGCTATATTACCTGCAATTTTTAAAAGGTCAGTATTTGTGGTGGTTAAACAAGATTGAAAGATTGTATATATCAGATATACTAAATTATATGTTGTGAGGCACTTTCCAACAAATAACTGTATTTTTTGTGTATTCTTCCTGAGGGGCATGTATATCTGTATGCCTTATGTGTGCATAAGATTTCTATTACATTGGTTACACATTGACATCTTTAGAAATTAGCACAATACTAGCTGTGGGTTTGTCATACACAGCCTTTATTATATTGAGGAATGTTCCATGGATTCCTAGTTTCTCCAGAGCTTTTAACATAAAGGGGTGTTGGATCTTGTCAAATGCCTTTTTTGCATCTATTGAGACAATCATGTGATTTTTGTCCCTGCTCCTGTTGATGTGTTGAATTATATTAATTGATTTGCATATGTTGAACAAGCTTTGCCTCCCTGTGATTAAACCTGTTTGATCATAGTGGATAATTTTTTTGATGAGTTGTTGTAGACAGTTGGCCAGTATTTTGTTGAGAAGTTTTGCATCGATGTTCATCAAAGAAATAGGTCTATAGTTCCCTTTCTTTGATGAATCTCTGGTTTGGGGATGAGGGTTATACTGGCTTCATAGAATGAGTTTGGTAAAGAACCTTCATTTTCAATTTCGTTGAAGAGCTTGAGGAGTATTGGTGTGAGCTCTGCTTTGAAGACCTTATAGAATTCATCTGTGAATCCATCTGGCCCTGGGCTTTTCTTAGGTGGAAGGTCTCTTATTGCTATTTCTATTTCAGTGCTTGAAATAGGCCTGTTTAGTTGGGTTAGTTCTTGGTTCAGTGGGGGTATGTTAATATTGGCTAGGAATTTGTCCATTTCTTCTAGATTCTCAAATTTGTTGGTGTAAAGTTTTGAGAAGTATTCCCTGATGATACTCTGGATCTTGGTAATTTCTGTCATGATTTTACCATTTTCGTCTGTGATTTTGTTTATTTCGATATGCTCTCTTCTTTTTTTGGTAAGATTTGTTAAGGGTTTGTCAATTTTGTTAATTCTTTCAAAGAACCAACTCCTTGTTTTGTTGATTCTTTCTATAGTTTTTTTGGATTCCAATTTATTTAATTCTGCTTTGATTTTAATACTTTGGTTCCTTCTAGTGGGATTAGGGTTGGTTTGTTGCTCTTTTTCCAGGAGCTTAAGGTGACACGTTAAATTGTTGGTTTGCGATTTTTCCAATATGTTCTTGTAGGCACTCAGAGCTATAAATTTTCCTCTGAGTACTGCCTTTGCTATGTCCCAAAGGAGCTGGTATTTTGTGTGCTCCTTTTTGTTAAATTTCGTAAACTGTTGGATTTCTGTTCTGATCTCTTCGATGACCCATTGGTGATTCAACAATGTGAATTAGGAAGCCTGCAGAGTGGGAGAAGATCTTCACCAACCATACAACAGACAAAGGCCTCATATCTAAAATATATCAACAGCTCAAAAAATTGAATCAATCCAAAACTAATCTCCAAAGAAACAACCATCCCATTAAAAGATGGGCCAAAGACTTAAAGAGAGTCTTCTCTGAAGAAGAAACAAAAATGGCCTATAGACACATGAAGAAACATCTCTGGTCATAAAAGAAATGCAAATCAAAACAACTCTAAGATTCCACTTCACTCCAGTTAGAATGGACAGGATCAAGAAAACTAATAACAACTGATGCTGGAGGGGATGTGGCCAGGAGGGATCACTACTACACTGTTGGTGGGAGTGCAAACTCGTTAAACCACTATGGAAAGCAGTATGGCAGTTCCTCAAAAGGCTAAACATAGAGCTCCTCTATGACCCAGCAATTCCACTACTTGGCATTTACCCAATCATCCAGAAACAAGGACAGACTAAATCCACCAGCACAACAATGTTCATTGCAGCACTATTTACCATAGCAAAGATATGGAACCAACCTAGATGTCCCTCAGTTGATGAGTGGATCAACAAGATGTGGTATTTGTACACAATGGAATTCTATGCTGCTGTCAGAAAGAACGACATCGCCCCATTTGTTAGGAAATGGAAAGACTTAGAAAAAATCATATTAAGTGAAGTAAGCCAGACTCAAAGGAACTTAGGCTCAATGGTTTCCCTCATTTGTCATAATCAGTAGAAACCTTGGGCTCTCCTAGTAGAAATTTGCAATAGAGTAAAACCTTGATACAAAAGGCCATATAATATGACGCTAAATGAAAGGATCTCTAGGATATAGAAACATAAACTATATAATGAATGATTGTTGTTCTTAAGGTACTATATTATCTTCATCTCTTTGCTGTCCCTTGGTTATCTCATATTGTTACAGTATCTCACTTTGTTACCTGATATATCGGGTATATATTCGTATTTGGTTATTTGAAATTGGATAGGGAAGGGGGAAAAACAAGGAAAATGGGGACCCAGACATGTGAAAGGGTATCAATGTAAGTGAATTAATGCACCTTCTGTCTGGCAAATATCATGTAACCCTTCTATTAATTACAATAAAAATATATGAAAAAATGGAAATTAGCACAAGCTTCATGGTTTAACATAACACAAATTTATTATCTGAAAGTACATAAGCTCAAAGTGTGAAATGAACTTCACAAGGCTAAAGTTAAGGGCACCAACAGAACTATAGTGGTGGGAGAGTGAGCAAAATTGATATCCTTTCTTTTTCTAGCTTTTGCATATGCCTTCATTCTTTAGCTTATGCATCATGCCTTCTTCTTCATAGCCAGCAATAGTGGGCTGCTCTTTCTCAGGCTGCCATCTCTGTATTTTTCTTTTGCCCTCTTGTTCTGCTTTAAATGGTGTTAGGAATTATGTTGCGTCCATCTGAACAACCCTAAGTTACAGCTTCATTTTTTTTTTTTGCCAGTCTTGGGCTTGAGCTCAGGGCCTGAAGCACTGTCCTTGGACTTTCTCAAGGCTAGAGCTCTACCACTTGAGCCTCAGCACCACTTCCAGCTTTTTTTTCTATGTATGTGGTACTGAGGAATTGAACCCGGGTCTTCACGCATGCTAGGCAAGCACTTTAACCACTAGGCCAAACTCCAGGCCTACAGCTTCATTTTTAAGATCATATGATTATTGTCATTCTCATTGTGGTATCTGTGTCATAACTTAATACTCTATCATCTATATTGAAAATGAAAGATAATATGAATATGAATGCATAAGTCCATTACTAGAGTAATCGTTTCTGCCTCAATTTGGTTTATTCTATCTCCCTCAAATTATTGAGTCATATGTTCTTTTTAACTTGAACTATCATCAAAGAAGTGTAACACGTGTTTATCCAGAATTCACTAAATTTTTAAAAATATTTTGAAGATTTAGAAAAGAACTAAGCCAGACATGTACATGAATTTCATTGAGACCTATCATGCTCATATTATGAACTCATAACTGATATTAAAAGAAAAAAATACTAGTTCATGCTAATTCATGTTCATGACTAAGCATCTTTTCCAACGGCTCATTGATCACAGTTTCATAGTCTATGAAGCTATGGTTTTATCACATAGACAGGTTTATGCCCCTCCCTATCTATTTTTCTCAGGAAAGATAGTTTATTTAGTAAGTGATTTTTCTTCTCCTTTCGTTATATAGCTTTTGTAGATGTATTTGCGCATCAGTATGTAGCCCTTTATTGTAGCATTATACATGTATAGAATGTGTAACAAAATGTGTAATAAAAATGATTATTGTCCTTAATTCTATCTACAATTTTAATTTATTCCTAATTACTTGCAGGTTTCCAGGGGTCAAGTGTGCACACCTTTTAAGGATCATCATTCTGTCTCTCACACTTGTATTTTGGGCTCCTTGTGTAACCTAAGCTACATTCTATGAAGTGATCTGAGGAAATAATTGATGCTTTAAGATGCAATGTGTGATCATAATATCACTTGCTACAAACTAAGAAATCATGCATGTTCACACATTCCTCTCAGCAGTTTTAAATAATGGCATTTAATAGTGCCAAGAAAATTTCTGATATCTATCTTATGTGTTTTACAATGATACTATAAATAAATGTTCTTAAAGTAGAACATAATTATTGTAGCAGCATTTATTCCAAATAGTTATAAGGACACTTTAAAATTTGGGGGTGTTGTCTTTTTATTTTGATTATATCATCACTGTTTTTATCTTGTATTATACTTGACAGCTTAAAATAAAAAATAAGGCTAACAAAAAGGCTTACAAAACATTCATGCATGCATCTGTCATTACTTATACTTTCAGTCTACAAATTCTTGCAGAAAAAATATATACAGCACTTGAAATTTTGTGAGTATTGGTTTTTATAAAAATAGATAACATAGTTTGTAATTTATTGTATCTAGCACAGAGAGCTTCTAGTTCATGTCAGTACTCACAACATGAATGTCATTGCTAACCCTATTATGCTGTGGAGCTCTTGTTCCCTCCCAGGCTATAGCTAGCATCTCAGTGCTACATATAAAGTAATATATAGGCCTAATCCAGGCCACAGATGTTAAGATAGAAGCAGATATTGTTAAAAAGTGAATTTTTCTCAGGGTTCTAGAGAAAAATAAATAGAAAAGAAGTTGTGATTTTCATTCCCAAGCTTCATATCTTTTTACTGGGTTATTTTTTAATATGTATTTTTTTTGTAGTAGGAGAGATCAAATCTAGGACATTAGTTGTGGTAGGCCAGCATATCTAAACACTTGAGCAATGTCTTGTGTACTTCTCTGAAGGCGTATGATGTTCTTTGTAGAACTAATTTTGAAAATAATCTTGTTTAAAAAATAGATTAGCTAAAGTAATTTGAGTTCTTGTGACATAAACATAGATAGATCAGATTTCTTTTGAACTCAAAAGAACTAGACCTACTTGCAACTAAATAGGTAAAATATCTCTTCCTATCCAGTGTGTCTGAACTAACCTATACTCTTCTGCTTCAAAGACAAAATTGGATTGTATAGATCACACTATAGTGGAAATATAATGAACTAGTTCTGTTGTTTGGCATACTGACCAAAGATGCTGTGTTTTTAGTTTATCGAAGAAGTTGCTTTTGGCACGATAGCTTTTACATTCCAATTTTCATCCATCAACTATATTAAATTAAATCTCATAAATCATCATTTTTCTCATCTAGATAGGTGAGAAGTGACCATTGGTATGTCAAACACTTTTTTTTTTTTCCTGTGGGTCATGGGGCTTGAGCTTGGTCTGTGTGCTGTCCTTGAGCTCTTCAGCTGAAGGCTACTGCCCTACCCGTGGGCCTGGGCATGGTCCCTGAATTCTTCAGCTCCAAGCTACCGACCTACCCTTGAGCCAAGCCCCACTTCCTGTTTTCTAGAGGTTAATTTGAAATAAGAGTCTCAGGTCTTTTTGTGCCCAGGCTGGGTTTGAATGTTGATCCTCAGATCTCAGCCCCCTGAATAGCACCTGGTTGTCAAACATTTTTGATTGAGTGCTAAAGGGATCTTCAGTTATCAACCTGAGGTCTTCATAATAGTTCACTACTACAATGAATACTACTTTTCTATTGTTTATTCTTTTCTAGAGAAAATGTAACACTTCTATATACAGTTTTATGTTGACTTAATGGAGGCTAATTGTTGTTTGAATTTTTGATTGGTGTCATTGGGTTGAGAATGATATGTAATATAAGTATCAAATATAGTAACATAGTGTTAATCTATTTGTCAGGGGACATATATTTTGCTGTTTTCTAATACTGGCTCATCACATTTGTCATTCATTGATCTATCATCAATTGTTGGTAAGTGCATCAGCAAATATTGGTTGGTCTATTGGCATTTATAGTAAGAAAAATCAGGGGATTGATGAAAAGGCCCCTTGAGAGAAAACACAGCCATGCTAAAAACACTCTTCTCACATATACAGAGTTAATTTGTTAGAGCTGAGTCTGGAAAGTCAACAAAAGGCCATTGTGTCTTAGCCTGGCTGGGAGTTTGGCCTAGTGGTAGAGTGCTTGCCTAGCATGCACAGAGACCTAAGTTCTATTCTTCAGTACCACATACATAGAAAATAAAAGCCAGAAGTGGTGCTGTGTCATAAGTGTTAGAGCCCTAGCCTTGAGAAAGCCGAAGGATAGTGCTCAGGCCCTGAGTTCAAGCCCCAGGGCTGGAAAAAAAACAAAAACAAAACCCTTAGCCTGGTAACGAAGACTTGGTCTGAATCTACATCTACAGCACTCACTTTTACTTTGCCTTCCAGCTGATGTAACAGGCTGGAAAGTATTATCTACTAATAGTTTATTCATAAATTGTTTCATTATATGCTTAAAGACGCAAATCTAAGTATCCTGTAAAGAATCTTTAAAACATAAAATAAAATTTCATTTTATTGACCAGATGACTAACACTGAAAAGTAGATATAGGCTTTATTGCCCTGATCATTCAAAGAATGCTGAAAGTCAAGTAAGGTTTAGAGACAGGGCAAGATATTGAGCAAATTAGGAGGAATGCCTAAAAAGATGATCATAGATGAACCTAAATTAAGACACAAGATTATAAATCAGGTATATTTAATATATATGTATGTATAGTAAATATATAATAAATAAAATTTAATATATATTTCAAAATACATGTTATATTTTTTCTTGTGGGCCATGGGGCTTGAACTCAGCCTGGGTACTGTCCCTGAGCTCTTCAGCTCAAGGTTACCACCCTACCCTTGAGCCAAACCCCACTTCCCATTTCCTAGAGGTTAATTGGAGATGAGTCTCAGGTCCTTTTGTGCCCTGGCCGGCTTTGAACCTTGATCTTCAGATCTCAGCCTCCCAAGTAGCTAGGATTACAGGTGTGAGCCACCATGCCCAGCTGGTAACTTTTCTTCCCTACAATGTAAGGCTAGAGATTTTGCTAAAAATGTAGAGTTAGCAAAAAATCTTCTGAAAATATCCATAGGATATAGAGAACTGATCAAGCTACTCATTTTTCATTTTCAACAGAAACGAAGTAAGATATTTGATCAGATTGACATCATAATATTTCTACATATATAGTGATTTTTTTACCAATGAAATCTGGGGATATACCATTTTAAAACAACAAACAATATAGTCACTGAAAATATGTCAGACCCAATTGTTCTCTAATGGACCTTAATATGACATAGAATAATTTTTTGGCCAGGAAATTGAGACATACTATACCATTAGTTGAAAACAATAAAATGAAGATGTGCTATGGTAGATTCTTCTCTAGGCCTATCAACACAATTTCCCAGCCATAATCTCAACAACATTACAAATGAATTAATTAAAATCGCTCCTTTTACTTTTGCTTTATTGAAGGGTATATTCATAAAATATTTATTCCAAAAATTACTTTTGCTATTGTGATTAACCAAACTGATATTTAATTAATAATGTAATGCTCATGAGAACCTGTCTAGACATCCTGTTAATCACCCATTTGTAGATGGCTGACTTTGTGTTCCTTGGCTTCCCAGAATATGAATTGAAATAGTCCCTGTTGCTTTCTGGTTGTCTACTCGAAATGGAATAAAATTCATTTTCTGCCAATAACACACACCAAGTAAGTAACTGGAAGATGATAATTCTGATTATTTTTGCTCTTAATAAGGTTTTCAAAGAGCCATTCCTTTTAGTGATAGCTGTTTTCTTTCCTAATTATAGTCATCTATTTGGATTTTAAAATTACCATCTTCATGTTAGATATTCTGACAGTGCAATTTAATCTTCTTCAACACAGTTAATGAATGAAAATGACCAAAGACTAGTTTCTAATACCACATTTTTTCATAAGGGATTGATTTGCTTTTATTGGTGAGTTGATTTGTCCTTACAATTGATTTTTGAGCTGTTGAAATTAGGCCATCATTGAAAAGATTAGATTTCACACATGGAGACATAAGGATGGCAACCACTGGGTATGTGTCTTCCTCATTGTGAATCTTACTAAGAGTGAATCAAAGAATTGAGTCAGCTCTAAAATCACCAGTACCTTCTTATTGTGGGTGGTGGTGAGAGCAGCTCATCCAGCAAAATACAGAGAGGAGAGACTCCAGGTGAGAAGATTGGTGGGTTGGTGGGAAGCCAAAAGGCTCCATATACTGCATTTTCCTAAAGTTCTGATCATTCATATTAAGTCTGATGATGAGATATGTCTCCAGTTAACAAAATAATCTAGAATATTCCAGATGGATTTTTTCTAGTTATTTTTTCTAGTCCAGACACTCTAAAATCCTTGGCTAAAATTGTCCTACATGAGGTAGGTAGAGGCTCATGCACTTTACCTTTTACAGAGCTGTGTTCTTGTGAAGGTCATTGTGTAGAACGTTTATGAGTAGAACACTTCTGTATGCAATTAATTCAGGAGTAATATGAAGTTACTGGTAAGAGAAGGCATAGTTTTCTAGTGGCAGAACTGTATAACATTTGGGATTATAAGCCAAATGAACTTTGTGATACATTAACAAAATAGTCTGTTCATGTCTCAGGGATGTTGACAAAGATCTTGGTGACTTAGCCTCAGCAGCAGCAGGAACAGTGCCATATGCCTTGGCATGTTCCTTGGGTCATAATGAATGCCTGCAATTCACAGTGGGACATATTATCAGAGGAGAATATCAAGCTCCTTTAAAAGAAAGGGTGTCAAGGGTCTTTTAGAAGAAAAGTAAGAAGTTGCTGGCAGACACCATCACCCTGAGAACTGATAAGGGAAATTCTTCAGGCAAAAAAAATCACATTTAGTGTAATTTAGATGATAGGTGGTATAGACAGTATTTAAAGCCATGGATCTTGTTCAAATGAAAACCCCTTGCACAACTAATTGATGCCATTCAAAGTAAAGCTATAGAGCCAAATTACATAACAAGGAAGTCAGTAAAATCAGAAAAGGATCCATGGGGCAAGTTTTGGAGCATTGTGACATTTATGGGTGGAAACATAATAAACCGGCAAAAATCCACAAAAAAGGACTAACTAGAGAGGTGTGAATAGGCCTAAATTTTCTGGTAAGGCAAGGACAATTATTGAATGCCGGGCACTGGACTGGGCAATATACATGACATAGGTGACCTCAACGAGTTATTTTGGTGAAGGACAGGCAAAAACTAGATTCACAAGAGTAGATTCACAAGAAAATAAGATAGCCAAAATTCTGTCAAGGAGTTTTACTGAAATGGATCTAGAGACAGCATAAAACTGGAGAAAAATAGAGGTCATTGAGGTTATTTCTCCCCTCTTCTTTTCCTTCCATCTTTCTGTCTTCCTTTCTTCATTTGTTTTCCTTTTCCTACTTCCCTCCTTTCCTTTCTCTTTACTATTTAAGGGAGATGAAGTGTAGCATTTCATATTCTAATATTATTATTATTATTATTATTATTATTATTATTATTGGTCATGAGGCTTGAACTCTGGCCTGGGTGCTATCCCTGAGCTCTTCAGCTCAAGGGATAGCACAATTTCAGGCCCTCAAAAACCAAGGTCATTTTGTTTGTCCAAACACACATGTACTTGTTACCCACTTCCAAGTCTTCTGTAGTCTTGTCTGAACTTAGGTATCAAAGCCTCTCTTCTACTTTTCCATTGTGGCTGTGCTCCACCACACAGAGCTTATCAGATTCTTTGCTTGTATACAGTCCCTCACCCTGTTCTTATAACTCTGCTTATACATCTTATCCTTCAAGAATAGTTGCAAATGTCACTTTCCTTGATTTCTACATTTGATCCAACTCTAGTGTGAACTGTCTCTGCCCTTTGTTTTTATATCTCTGAACATCAGTTCCTAGCTACTGCTCTGGAATACAGTTATGTGAGCATTTGTTATGGAAGGTAAGAATTGCTCTGAGTTTGCCCATTCAAAGGCTGTGGTCCTATGCGTCCAGCTCTGGTTCCCTCAGAGAGAATCTGCTTTCTCCTTTTCTCTGATCCAGACTCATATTACTCAGTTAAGGCCCATCTAAAACAATTAGGAAAAAACAATCATGGTTTACTCATATGTCTCCACCACCAGGCTTTGTGAGAGTATTTTTTTCTTCTTCTTCTCAATTCTTGACCATACAGTATTTGCCTGGTTAAAAAAAAAAAGATACTTATCAAGTCTTTTTGATTTTTTTTAATTTTTGCATTTTAAAGTAAGGGGAGAGAAGCCAATATGTCTCAAATAAAGGAAATAATTTTAGAATTCTAACACATTAGCAATGCTGAAGTTCCCCCATATGGGTTATCAGGTTTCACCGATGTCAAAGCCAGCTCTGCTCATGTATGCTAGAGTTATTGCCTTGATTGAATAAGTTCCACTGATATATCCAGATTTGTTTTGATATTATCTGTATCATACAAGCATGTGGATGGACCAGTGGTTATACCACTTTAAGTAGATGACAAAATTTGAAATATGGAAAGAACAGGGATCTTAAGCTCTTTTCCCATAGGAATTACCATTGCTTGGTTTTACCTAAAGGTGAACTTTTGAATAACAGAAATAGAAATGGTTATTCCAAAATGCATGCTATTTTCTTTACAGAAGAGAAGAGAAATGATAAGAACTTTTCAGCTACCTTGCTGAGCGCACACAATGCTTTCCTCCGCAAGCCTGGTGGTATTCTAACCCTCACAGCAAGACAGAATATTGCATTCCCTCTTATCCTAGGTCAGGATAACAGGCAGCAGTATATCCAGATACATAATGGGCAATTACTGGAAAACTCTTGGCTCCCTCTTTTAGGAGGATAAGATTTCAGCTCTGACCAAGGTCTTTATCTTCAGCTTTGGGTTGGACAGCAGACTTATCCCTTCTTCCAAGTGGGTTTATAAAATGTCTCAGGGATGGAAGACATTTTATCTCCCAATGCTTTGTGCACTCATTTCTTTCTCTATAGCTCCCTGGAGGGCCTTTCTGTGCAACTGTCACCCAGACCCATGTGTTTTCTCTTGCAGGGCCAGCAGAACTTAAGTTCAGGAACTTAGAATCCTCAGGGGAAGAAGCTTCGGGAGGAAATGGCTTACTCTTCATTTGGATCACTCAATACTTGACCTGTTTACTTTAACTAAGCTGATCATACTGTTTCTTCGGGAATCCAAAGTTAGAGTTATGTCTGCTTGTGGAGGAGTTTGATGCCAAATGAAGCCTGACATTATGTGAAGACATTTGGTTCCCTCTCCTAAGAAGTCCCACTGGCACCCTGGACTCCAAATGAATCAATGAATATGGAAATAAGTTCTTTCCTCCACAATGGCCATAAAATTGCACACCAGCAACAGCATCCTATTATATTCAGGCTCTGGGGATTTATTGCCTGTATGTATATGGGAAGCACTTGTATAGACAATCTCAAAATGGAAAACAAATGAGTTGCATGTCTCAACCAAGGAAGATAAGACTTTCAATGACAGGCTTTTGTGATAGCACTCTGCACAAGGCAGCTCAGCAATATCAAATGTACCTCTGACTAACAGAATGCATTTTCCGTCACAAGTCATTGAGGTGAAGTGTCTAAATTTTTTTAAATGTTCATACTTAAATAGATTCTGGTGCTAGAAATTTTCTCAGTGTCTATTGTTGAATTAATAATTCCTGGGCTGGGAGTTTGGCCTAGTGGCAGACTGCTTGCCTAGCATGCATGAAGACCTCGGTTCAATTATTTGGTACCACATCCATAGAAAAAAGCTGGAAGTGGTGCTGAGGCCCAAGTGGTAGAGCTCTAATCTTGAGAAAATCCAAGGACAGTGCTCAGGCCCTTAGCTCAAGACTGGGATTCGCAAAAAATAAAGTAAAATAAAATTTCCTAACTGTTTATTCTGTGATGTTGGATAAGATCACTGTCCCTGAGCAATTTGAAGATAAATTCTTCTATCAAGAAAAAATTTCATCTTATCTTTGCTTGCTTTGCATCACAGATATAAATAGAAACAGGTTACAAATGTGTGAGATGTTTATAAATATATCTTGGGTTACAGAGTTATTTTTGTCATGCAAAAAGGTGTGGGGCAAGGTCTTAAGTGTCCCCATATGAGTGATTATGCGAACTTGTAACCCATTGAGAGTACATTGAGCTCTGCTTCCTTCGTGTTTCTTTCTTTTTTTCATATATTTTTTATTGTAATTAATAGAAGGATTACATTATATTCACCAGATAGTAGGTGCATTAATTCACATACATTGATACCCTTTCTCATGTCTTGGTCCCCATTTCCCTCCCCCTACACCCACCCCTCATCTTGTTTTCCCCCCTTCCCTATCTAATTTCAAATAACCAAATACAAATACATCCAATATATCAGATAACGAAGTGAGATACTGTAACAATATGAAATAACCAAGGGACAGCAAAAGAGATGAGAGATAACATGGTACATTAAGAACAACAATCACTCATTATATGGCTTTGTTTCTAAATCCTAGAGGTCCTTTCATTTAACGTCATACTATATGGCCTTATGTATCTAGGTTTTGCTCTATTGCAAATCTCTGCTAGGAGAGCCCAAGGTTTCTACTGATTATGACAATTTTTTTTTTGTTGGTCATGGGGCTGGAACTCTGAACCTATCTATGAGCTGTCCTGAGCTCCTCAACTCAAGACTACTGCCCTACCCCTTGAGCCTCAGCGGTGCTTTCAGTTGTCTAGTGCTTAGTTGGAGATAAAAGTCTCAAGGTCATTAGTGGCTGGGCTGGCTTTGAACCATGCTCCTCAGATCTCAGCCTCCTGTGTAGCTATGATCACAGGCATGAGCCACTGCACTCGGCTCCCATGTTTCCTCTTTAAACAGGAAAATCAAGCAAAAGCTGGATTCGGGTGGAGCTCCTTGCCTATTGAGACAGACTTACTTAGTGGACCTTCTGTTACCTTTTCCCATTTTGAGCTGTTGATTTCGTTCATGAGCAACTCAGATGTATTCTGCACAAGCTCATTTGTGTCTGATCTTCAGCTTACCAGAGCATACAGATGCTTTTTGTGCTTCTTTAATTTGGTGGCATCCACAGTGTTTTAGGAGGAACATTTCTGACATTTCACTTCAAAATTGAGGTATGGAGGTTAATTAGCTTGTCCCCAAACTACTTAGGTAGGAAATAACTCTCTGCTTCAGGACCCCATGGCCTCAATTCTTCTATTTACTAGTGATTAATGTGTAATTCTCCTTCCATAATCTGCATCTGCATTTACTTAGCAAAGCAGGCATGAAATCCTGTGTATAAGCCTCATGAAGACAGTGTAATTCTTGATAATAATCCTTAAATAGAACTAAGTGTTATGTACTCAGCACAGCACATAGTATTGCATACTATGCACTATTAAAAATGCTGCCTAAAACTTTTTTTTTTTTTTGATGGCACTGGGGTTTGCACTCAGGGCTTTGGGCTTGCTAGGCCAGTTTTTTCCCATTGAGTATATCCCCATTCCTCTCCTGCACTGGTGATTTGTGAGATGGGGTTTTATTTCTTGCACAGGTACATAAGTAGGCTGTAATCCTCCTAATTTCCTGTTGCAACTAGAAGATACACAGGCATGACATCCTCAGCTTAGTCAAGAAAATTTTCTTGGGTATCATGGATTTTTCTGGCTGTGTGGTACTGGAAACACAATCCTCTCAATGTATCTATCCCCTTGTATGTGGCTAGCATTATAGGTTTGAGGCAGTCACATTGGCTGGCAGTTTAAATTTTTTAAAGCAATTTTGTTTTGGTCTTACCTGCCAATTTCAATCAGGGAAACAAACATTTTTTTTTTCACCCTTAACTAAGTTCCAGAAGGGGACTCCAGAAGGAATTTGGTGTGTGTGTGTGTGTGTGTGTGTGTGTGTGTGTGTGTGTGTGAGATTTTGAATGTTGCCTTTCAGAAAAGCATCAGAAGTATAAATTTGAGTAAGGAGTATAAAAATAGTTCAGGATGTTTGTTGACTGATGAGCCGAAGTTATGAGACTTTACTTTTGGTTTTACTGAATGCTTTTTCTTTCAGGGGAAAGGAAATTTTGCTGGATTTTAGGGACGTTCTACAAAGGGACTGGAGTGATACTAGGTTGGAAGTAGTTTTAAAAAGTATTTTTTTTTGTGGGAGTTTGGTAGAATACTTGCCTAGCATGCACAAAGACATGGGTTTGATTCTTTGGTACCACATACATAGAAAAAGCCAGAGGTGGTTCTGTGCCTCAAGTGATAGAGCTGTAGCCTTGAGAAAGTCCAAGGTTAGTGCCCCGGCCCTGAGTTCAAGTTCAAAGACTGGCAAAAAAGTATATTTTTCAAGTTTTTCTAGATTAAAATTATTTTTTATTAAAGAATTTATTAACATTTATTTTTACATCATATTTCAAATGGCAAGTTTAACAAACAAGTGTTCAAGATAAAATTATTTTTCTTCAAGAACTTATTAATATCTAGATGCTTTTAAAAACTTGATGACTCATGTTGTTCTTAATGTACTATGTTATTTCTCATCTCTTTTGTTGTTCCTTGGTTATCTCATATTGTTACAGTATTTTACCTTTTTATCTGATATATTGTATATATGTTTATTTGTACATTTGAAAAGGAACGGGAAGGGGGCAAAATAAGATGAGGAGAAGGGGTGGGGAGAGGGAAATGGAGACAAAAACATGAAAAGGGGTAACAATGTTTGTTAAGTAATGTACCTTCTATCTGGCGAATATAATGTAACCCTTCTATTAATTACAATAAAAATATATTAAAAAATAAAATAAAAACTGAAAAAAAAAACAAAAAACTTGGTGGCTCACACCTGTAATCCTAGCTACTCAAAGGCTAAGATCAGATGATCACGGTTCAAAGCCAGCCCAGGCACAAAAGTCTGTGAGTCTCTTATCTCTAATTAACCACCAGAGAACTGGAAGTGGTGCTGTGGCTCAAGTGGTAGATTACTAGCTTTGAGCTGAAGAGCTCAGGGACAGCACCACTGAGTTCAAGCCCCACGACCAAACAAAGACGAAACAAAATACAATTTTTTCTTTAGCATTGGAGAAATCCCCCTAGATCATATTTTAAAACCCTAGAATGAAAAACCAAAAGGATCATGCTGTATGTAGTTGTGAGCAAAACAAAAATCCATGACATCTCTGCTTTTGTTTCAGATGTTTGGAAACAGAAGAACTGACAATGGGCCTGACTACTTGGTTTTTTATTTCATTTCTAAGTGAAAAAGTGAAGACATTGGTTGGTGAGAGGACTAGCTCAGTGGTAATCCAAGCTTGACATTCCCACTGGGCCATATTTAAGGTGAAATTCTTGGCAATTCACATTTCACAACCTATTTGTAAAGTGGGCATTATTTGTTATCTCTTTGTGGATGAGGAAACAGTTACTTGTTTCATGTCCTGTTTCTAATTAGTGGTAGAATTTGGAGCCAAACGTAAGTATTTATATCCCAAAGCATCTCTCTTTTTTTTTTTAAATTACAGAGGCAGCTGAAGAGTTCTCTTATGTCCCTCTCCTATGGCACCAGATGTTCTTTCATTCTTGCTCACCCACCTCAAACCAATCTCACTTTTGGATCTCCATTTTTTTTTTAATTCTTGGAATCACAAAGAAGAGCAGAGCTACAGTGCCCTTGCCCCTGCAAATGAGAACCTGTTTAATTCACCATTTTTTTTGCTGCTTCTTTGACCTTCATCTCTATTCTGAAACTCCTCATTGCTTCACTATTGGCATGTAACATCAGTGTCATCCTAATGTGTGGGGAACTCTGTCTTCAGCCCTAGTTCATGGTCTTCAGAGATTTTTACAAGCCTCATGATTGTTAAATTCCTTTCACTTCATCTTTCCAAATGAGTTTATCTTACTCATTCATAGCTTCCCATGTCTTCAAATGATGAGAAAACATGAAAGACAATTTCATTGTACTTCTCCTGCAATGAAAATCCTTAGTTCTGTATAAGCCCCAACCCTACTTCAAAATATTTCTTGTTCTTGCCTATCACTTTGTTGAGTGAAAGATGACAAAATTGACCCACTCTGCACACACACATCTAGCTATGTTTTATGTCCATGTTTATTTCTTTGTCTTTTCATGAAATGTCAGAGAAGACCCTAGGCTTCACAGGTAATTTCTCTCTATTGCTTGCCAGTGGTCTTGATCATCAAGGAACTTTCTTTTGCTCTTTTGAGTATTTTTTCATTTACAACTCCCTTTCTATTGCCTTCAGAAACATTTAGTTGTCCCATGTTACAAAAATGTCACTTGCTTCAGTTATGTCTTACAGCTTCTTCCTTTTACCCACAAATATTTGAAATAAATGTTAGCTGGCTCCCTTTCCCCTGATTTTCCTTTCTTCCTTAATTCACTGCAGTTTGGCTTTTGGCCCTACTTTTCTGCTGAGATTGCTCTCTTAAAGGTTAACAACCTACATTTTGTCAAGTCGAATGGCCTTTTTATCCAACCAAATTCACACAGTATTGACATTATGCCCCTGCTAAACTTTAAGGATTAGGTTATGCCACACTTTCATAGATCTATCCACTATGAACGTTTAACCTATCTCTGCATTTCAGTGTGGTTTTGGCACACACGTGGAAACAATTCTTGAACTTAAGAAATGACGAAACAAAGAATGTCTATTTTACTGGAGATAAGAAACTTTTAAGAAGGGAAGACTTACTTTAGCTTATGGTTTTAGAGGTTTTCTCTATTACCAGTTGTCTTTGTAGCTTTGGGGGCTATTACAGGGTTGGACGGTACCACATTGTAGTAGCATGTACAGGAAGAAATTTCTCATTTATGGCAGCCAGGGAAGTAATAAGAGAGAAACAAAGGGGCTGGCTTCTAATTGACCCTTCAATGACACCCACCCAAGGAATCTCATTTCCTTTCACTAGGGTTCATCACCTCTCAAGCTGGAGCTGAGAGTTCCAGGTTTAAACACAAGGATATTTGGAGAACACTGCAGATCCAAACTACTTCACCCTTTGTCATCATCAGCATAGTTATTTCGTGAACGTTCTACTGATTTCCCAGAACTCTCCAGGATAGTCCAGGCTTGTGACACATTTAGTGTGGAAAAAAAAAACCTTGAAAGTCACTTAGGTCATGAGGGAGGGTTCATCATGACAGAATTAGTGCCTTTATAAAAAGAGAGAAGAGGCCAGAAGTGTGGCCTAAGAGTAGATTGCTTGCCTAGCATGTAGGAAGCCCTGGTTTTGATTCCTTGGTGCCATATACATGGAATAAAGCCAGAAGTGGTGTTGTGGCTCAAGTGGTAGAATACTAGCCTTGAGAAAGCTCAAGGACAGTGCCCAGGCACTGAGTTTAAGCCCCAAGAGATAGGAGAGATTAGGCACAGTGTCATATGTCTGTAATCTCAACTACTCAGGGGCCTAAGAGGAGAGGGAGAGCGAGGAGAAAGAGAAGAAGAAACAAGAGTTTATCCTTTTTCTTTTTACTGCCATATGAAAAAGAACATGGGAAGAAGGCAGCCATCCATGCACCTGAAAGAGGGCCCTCACCAGAGCCTGCCCCTGAAGGCACTCTGACCTTGGACTTCCATAGGGCTAGGACTTTAAAGAAAAAATAATGGACAGGTTTTACTTTCCCAGAACTGAAATCATTTTCTGATTCTCAGAGCTACACTTCCAGAGCTACAGTCAGCCATTTTTCATGAAAGACCAAGGGAGAGAGGCAAGGGTGAGAGACAAAGACAGACCACTAATAAGGGACTGGGTAAGGGCACATCCCTGTCCTCTCAGTAGGTTACAAATAGGATCTGGTGACACCACTGAGGGAACCACATTGGGACATGTGGATGGGAAATGACACTGGAAACAACACCAAAGCCTGAGCACCAAAAAAAAAAAGTCATCAAGCCTCCAACAGAAGACAAGCTTCCCAGTGCACTTACGAAATGGGGAAGAAAAGAGCAGAATGGGAGCTTTATTTAATTTTATTTGCCGGTCCTGGAGCTTGAACTTAGAGCCTGGGCACTATCCTTGGGCTTTCTTTTTTTCCCCAATATCAATATTTTCTTTTTTTCCATATATTTTTATTGTAATTAATAGAAGGATTACATTATATTCACCAGATAGAAGGTACATTACTTCATAAATATTGATACCCTTTCTCATGTCATGGTCCCCATTTCCCTTCCCTCCACCCCCCATTTATCTTGATTTCCCCCCTTCCCCATCCTATTTCAAATAACCAATTAAGCATATACAAAATAAATCAGATAACAAGGTGAAATATTGTAACAATATGAGATAACCAAGGAACAGCAAAAGAGATGAGAGATAACATAGTACATTAAGGACAACAATCACGCATTATATGGCTTTTGTTTCTATATCCTGGAGGTCCTTACATTTTAGCATCATATTATATGGCCTTATGTATCTAGATTTTGTTCTATTGTAAATCTCTGCTAGGAAAGTCCAATATCCTTGGGCTTTCTTAAGGCTAACATTCTACCACTTGAGCCACAGCACCACTTCTGGCTTTTTCTGTGTATGTGCTACTGAGGAATCAAACCCAGGGCTTTGTGCATGCTAGGAAAGCACTCTACCACTAGGCCATGCTCCCACAGCCCCTCACTGAATCCTTCTCTTTTGTTGGGCTTGCACTCAGTGCTCATGCTAGTCCTTGACTTACCTATGGTTTTCTGCTTAGGACATCAAATGGCTGTGAGGTCCTAATAGCTGGGAGAGGGTTCCTAATATACCATCCAGCTGTGCTGTAACTCACTTGGGAACTAGAAGGAGGAGCATGTGCACAATTTAACACATTGGACTATTTCACCCTAGGGCCTGAAACAATGTTACATTCCAAATTCCTATTCAGTAGGCAGGAGGTGTGGTCTGAGATTTCTACATCTATAGGAAGATCTCAGGTGATTCTTTAAATCCAAGGAGTATAGGAAACACATGTTATTATGAGTATAAGAGGTAAAACAGTGTCTATTATTATTATTACTATTATGATCACTATTATATTATTATTATTATTTCAAGTCCTTGGTGCTTGATCTTAGGGCCTGGACACTGTCCTTCAGCTTTCTCAAGGTTAGTGCTCTTGGCCTATTATTATTATTATTATTATTAATTTAGTTTTTTAATAGTCTTGGGGCTTGAACTCAAAGCCTGGGCACTGTCCTTGAGGTTTCTTTTTATTTTTTTTAGCAGCAAATACCATATTTATTACTAGAATGAATTAAAAAGATTAATTTACTGGAATCATTATGATTTTACAATCCGTCTCCAAAATCTGCTAATCTAGGTAAATTATGTCTCATTTCCAAATTTCTTTCTTTTTTTTTTTTTTTTTTGTCCTTGAGGTTTCTTTGAGGCTAGCGCTCAACCACTTGAGCCACAGTACCACTTCCGGGTTTTTCTGTATGTTGTACCCGAGAAATGGAACCCAGGGCTTTGTGCATCTTAGGGAAGCACTCTACCACTAGGCCCTGAGACTATTACACTTTTTCCAAGGCAATCAAGTGTAAAATATATGACTCAGTATATGTACTATTATATGATGATATATAATGGGTTGCCAATCTTTCTTATTTGTTACCTACTATTTTCCTGGGTTTAAGAATTATCCAGCTTAAAATGTACTGACTCAGATAGGGGTAAACAATTAGTCTATCTCTTCAGAGGAAGCTGATCACTGGGAATCAATAGCTTTTATGCTTCTTATTTCTTCTAGACTCTTGTAATAGATTTCCCTCTAGCAGCCACATTAAGTTCATATGTGATCTGACTTTAGGTTGAAAAACTCTATCCAAAAAATGATGAGGAAACAAACAAAGCCAAAATACCTTCATATTTAATCATCACTTGCCTATTATGGCTGTCTAAAACAGCTGTTATTTAGATTTTTCTCTAATATGATGCTGAGTTCACTTTCTTTGATGTTATACATCCACAATATTTCTGAAAGTTTATCCAAAATATGAATAGTAGCTGTGGCTTGGAGAGAAAATAACTCATACACTATCAAAGGCCAGGAAGAAATTTCAAATTTTGTAATATGTTCTTCTGTCCTTTTTCATAAAGAAGCCTAATAAACAATTTGAACAACACTTAACAAAGCAAACAAGAAAAACAGTAATGTGAAAACTTTTAGGTTTTGTATCAGAAAAACAAAAAGAAAAAAAATACCCAAGGCCTAAAACATATTGAATTTTCAGTCCCTTGTTTTCATGTCCTTTGAGTGATATTTTCTTTTCATTAAAGATGAAAGTGGCCCCAGCTGCATTACATGAATTTAGTCAGATATTTGTGCACAAATGGAAATTCGTATGCATAATTGACATTCAGCTCAGTTCTGATATTCTCTTTTGCCTACTAGAGAATGTGACATCAGGATCACTATCAAAATAATCAAAACTTCAGCATTTTTTCCTCTGAAACCAGATTTTCTAGATTAGATTTGTAGTAGATAATTGTGAATGGCTGAAGTGGCAATGGGGTTTGAAAAAGTGCCATTATTGAGTCTTGATACAATTTGGTTGACCTATTTAATGAGTTTTTTTGGATTTTTCCTGGTAGCACTATTTTATTACATGTATTCTAGGAGACATAACTTATCAAAATGTAGCCACAGATACTCAAAAGGCAATTAACCAAGATTGTTCAAGAATCTGCATCCACCAGCATCCCTCTACTTGCTTTTCAAAGTGCTAAGTTACAACCCTTTATTTTCAGTCTCCTCCAGCTAGGAAGTGTAGCTCTTCTGTGGCTCTGACATCCATCCCCTCTAATTGTTCTGGTCTCTTAATCATAGACCCTTCCGGGATCTAGTCGTGAACCTGCTTTTTGACCTTCTTAGTTTTCATGACCTTTTGTCTACACAGTTATGGTACCCATATGTATGAAAGTCCAAAAGAGTAATTCCACCAAATCAGAAAAATGAGCTTTCTCTGACTTCTCCAGGTCATCCTGTTTTGCCAGAGTAAATGTCACAGATTGGTGTTCTACAGCCCATGATAAATCATTTAGTTCCTTCACATACTAAGATGGTGGATATCTTAATAATAAATATAAATCCTTATTCAATTGCAATCAAATGTTTAAAGCATTATGTTGAAAGTATATTTTTGGATGACTTTTTTTTTTTCCAGTCGTGGGCTTGGGCTCAGGGCCTGAGCACTGTCCCTGGATTTTTTTCTCAAGGCTAGGGCTCTACCACTTGAGCCACAGCACCACTTCTGGCTCTCTGCTACGTATGTGGTACCGAGGAATCGAACCCGGGTCTTCGTGAATGCTAGGCAAGCACTGTACCACTAGGCCAAACTCCCGGCCCTTGGATGACTTTTACATAGAAGTTCAAATTTCTAGTTTCTCTTAACAACATGGAAGGAGAATTGCATCTTGTCAGTGATGTTACGGTAGAACAGCTGATGTCTGAAAGAACAGTATCAAGTTTTCTGGAGTCTGCCAGGACCTCTGAGCCATTAACCCTCTTCTCCCTTTACCATATGTATGAGGCATCCTCAACATAGGCCACAAATGTATGATGGGAGGTGAGGTAAATGAGTTAGCCTAGGAATGGACTTCTTTGTAGGTGCCTCAAACAGCATTGAGAGCCACAATATTATTCATATGCAGAACTGAATACTCACCCATAGAAACATGGAAAGATTGCAATATATTTTCTCCTTATTAAACCAACTTTGTATATTGTCATTGTTAAGATGAAGCAAAGCCTATAGAATGAAAACTACCTCCACTCTTGTTTTTTAAAGGGTAATCTTCAAAACTCTCCCACAGGACTAGTTATAAACACCCAACAAGTCTCACTGCCATTTCTGAACTCTCATGCCTATGTATCTGACCTTTCCAAATTAATGACAGACTCCTGATTGGAGTGGCTTTATTATTAGTCTTTATTTATAAGAAGCTAACAGAAGACTATGTACATAAATCCATGCAAATAGATACTTATCCAAATAGGTTTTTTTGTCATATTAAACAATTGGGATTTTGACACAGAATAGCTTTTACTTTCTAACCTTTATATTTAAGATTTCCTTGTCTTCATATTTGAAGTATTATTACTTGAATCCGAATGAGAAATTTGCTTTTGTTTAATTTAGCTGGAAGTATATGGATCTACAAATTTCAAACATCTGATTAGAAGACTGCATGAGGAAACTGATAATTACTGCCTGGAAAGTGTCATGGTAAATCTCATCCATACCTCATTAGATATAGAACTATTTTTTTCTGACATCACCTATTATGATGACAGTTTAAGAAATGTCTGCCTTCTCTCTCCCAATTTAGTACATTATTTGGCAACTGGGATAGAAGCAGTTTCATAGAGAAATTCCCAGATATCCTTTGAAATGTTAACTTTCCTGTGTTAGACTCTGATGAAAAGAATGTTATCTACAGCACCCTGCGGCTTCCTTTGCTTTTTGTTTTTGTCTATTGTTATTTTCTTAATTCGGAATGTTCTTTCCTCCTCACATATATGTAGAGATGTCTTTATGCAGCCATGATGTATCAAAGTATCCCATGTTAACATGAATAAAAGTAGCCTCAAGAATCTATTATAACCTGTCATGTGTATGCTCATTGGCCCTAGATTTTTCTTTTGTTATTTTTGTTATTGTGACCAGTTTGAATCCTGTAGACAGGAAATTAAATTTGGTTCTACTTTCTGGTGGGCTGTCAAGTAGTTTTCAGTGGCATCCTAACATCCCTTCTCCCCAGTTTCCTTCAATTAGCTTTTATTGTGTAAAGACAGTAGAGAGAAAAAGCATAATGAAGACAAGGAGAGAAAAATCACATTCTTAAGGCTGAAAGCCTATCCATAGCTCTAGAAGAATCTCACCTACATCCTAGAAACAGCAAAATTGCCATAGGAGTTAGTGTTAAGGAAGGAATTTTGACTCTGCTAAAAAGACAGCTGTGGATATTCAGTGAATAGTGAAACCTCTCTGGTAGCATCTGTGGCCACCTGCTGCCCTCTCCCCTTCCCACTGGTCTCACAGAGGTCCAGTGTTGCTCTCTTCTGGCTATTCTCATATAGCTCGCTTGTATGACAAATGAAAGCCAAAGACATTCAGAAGCTTTCCAAGGGGAAGGCATGAAAAGCACATAGTCATCTAACAATTACAAAGGGATAAAATTTGGGAAATGAACCATTAGCTAGTGGTTGGGAAAAGACATTATTGGTTGATGGAGTAGCCCAAGGAAGGAGTGCCATGCTGCTTCTGAGTAAACAATCTAGGGAGAGGCCCTTAAATCCTGTTACTCTTGTCAGGGAGACACTGACAGTAAGTGTGCCAGTATGACCATGCCCTAAGAGAAACACCTGTAGCACTCCAAGCAGACAGGAAGAAGAAACCTTAGCTAATGAGTCTGGAAAGGTAATTGTTTATGTTTGAATGCATTTCATACATGGGTGCTCTTTTGTTCTCTGATAATAAGGATCAAAGGGAAATGAGGCACTTTGACCATGAGCAAGAAATTACCTTTCAATAACTTAGAAAACAACATACATTGAGTAAAGGGTAAAACTGGTCTGAATAGCAAGTTTTCACTTGCATCCTGAATGCTGTTAAGCAAAATCGATTGAAAAGAAATTGTGGTCTGAATAGCACACTTGATGTAAAAGGCAAAATTCATTCATAATAGTAATGACACACATGCACGTGCATGTTTCTTCAGGTAAAATTAATGGTACTAAAGAATGGAGTAGATGAATCAGGGTGGTTTTGTTATTATCAGGTGCTTATACTATCCAGGATGTGGAATACTATTAGTTCATTTTAAAATATGGTCACATTTGTTTTAAATGCTTTTACAAAATTTGTTTCTACAAAAAGGATGTATAATTGATATATTGAGGAAAGAAAGAACCAGACAATGCTTAACTAAAATGACAAAAGGCAGAAAAAGCAGACAAAAACCATAAACAATCACGGAAGCAATAGGACAAAGTAAAAATAATGGTAGCTATTAATCTGAATATTTCAATAATCACTTTCGTTGTAGGGGTCTAAATATACTCATTAGAAAAAAGATTCTTGGAATAAATCCCTGAACAAGACCAGCTATTATGTTATCTATGAGAAACTTTCATTAAAATAATATACATTAAAATGAAAGGGAAGCAGAAACATGTTTTTTGTTAAATCTAATGTAAATAGGAAATAGCCCTAGTAATTTCACACAGAGACTTCAAAGCAAGGAAAATTATTAACAATAAAGTGGAGCATTATATATTCATAAAAGGGTTAGTCTTTCAAAAGAAATAGTACCCCTTCATGTGTATAGGTCTATAAATCTGAGCATTAAAACAAGTCAACATTTCAAGGAGAATTATTTGAGTCCATAATTACATCGGGAGTATCAGTATCACTGGTCAGAAAGGGAGAGATTCAGCTGGACTAAAGTCAGTAAGCTCACAGTTGAATTCAAGAGCATCATCAGCAAATGGATGTAATAGGTATTAACTGACTTAAGCAACAGCAAAACATACTCCCCTGGAGATCAAATATAGCATTCACAAAAGCAGAAAACATTCTGGGTCATAAATAACACCTTAGAAATCCAAGTATCTACTTTCAATGGAACTAAACTTGAAAGCAATCCAAAAGGTAGCTGGAAAATCAAAGAAGAAATATCAAGAGAAAATTTAAAATATCTTGAGTTAGATAAAAAGGAAAACATGACTTATCAAAAGTTTCTGAGGCAAAGAGGAAACACTACATAGAAGGAAAGTTTGAGCATTTAACATGTATACTAGAAAAGAAAGATACAAAATAAATGACCTAAGCTATACCTTACAAACTAGAAAAAAAATGGAAATTAAATTCAAAATAAGGAAAGTAAATGAAATAAAATTTAGTGAAGAAATGAATGAAATTTGAGCAGGAAATCAATAAAAAAATTCCCAAGAAGCAGTAGTAGAAATAAAAACAAAACAAATAAAACGCATGCACCTATAGTAAGGTTGTAGAGACAAAAAGAAAGAAAACTCAAATTATTTACATTGAAAAAGAAAGACGAGACATTATTATATATCTAAGGGCAATAAATAGACAATATTAATGTTATGCCAAGAAATTGAGCAGGCTAAATAAAATGGATAAATTCTTAGAAAGATATATTCAACAAAAACTCACAAAAGAAGAATTAGGGGGCCAGGCCTGGCTTAGTGGTAGAGAGCTTGCACAGCATGCACTAAGCTCGGAGTTTGATTCTTCGGTACCATATACATAGGAAAAAACTGGAAGTGGCACTAGTGCCTAGGCCCTAAGTTCAAGCCCCAGGACTGGCAGAGAAAGAGAGAGAGGGGGAGAGAGGGGGGGGGGGAGGAGAGAGAGAGAGAGAGAGAGAGAGAGAGAGAGAGAGAGAGAGAGAGAGAGAGAGAGAGAGAGAGAGAGAGAGAGAGACAGAGACAGAGACACAGACACAGAGAGAGAGACAGAGACAGAGAGAATTAGATAGTTTGAATTGTTTTATAGTTGTTAAAGAAATTGAATCATGATTATTAGCTATCCAAAATAGAAAGTGCCATGTTCAAACGGACTCACTGGTGAATTATGCCAATTATTTTTTTGCCAGTCTTGGGGCTTGAAGTCAGGACCTTTGAGATTTCTCTAGGCTAGAGCTCTGGTACTTGAGCCACAGCACCACCTCCACCTTTTTTATGTACGTGCTACTGAGGAATAGAACCCAGATCTTCATGCATGCTAGGCAAGTACTCTACCAATGGGCCAATTTTTAAAAGGAAAATTAATTATATAAAAATTTTAAAGTTCCTTAAAAATATAGACGCAAAAAGAGTAGTCTTAACTCATTGTAAGAAGTCTGAATTAGAGTAATAGCAAAACCAGACCAAGATATTCATCTCAAGAAAATGACAAATGAATTTCTTTTGAACATAGATGTGTAAACCTGCAACTACATAGGAAGAAATTAAATTCAACCATGAGCAAGTGGGATTTATCCTAGCTATGAAAGGCTGATTCACTGGTCTAATGTTGATGAGTATAATCCATTGCATAGCAGGCTAAAGAATAAAGCTCACTGGCCAGGAGTATAGCCTAGTGGTAGAGTGCTTGCCTAGTATGCACAAAGCCCTGGGTTTGATTCCTCTATACTACATATACAGAAAAAGCCAGAAATGGTGCTGTGGCTCAAGTGATAGAGTACTAGTCTTGAGAAAGCCCAAGGACAGTGTCCAGGTCCCGAGTTCAAGCCCCAGGACTGGCAAAAAAAGAATAAAGCTCATAGTATACAAAAATACAATACAATTCATAAAAAAACCCTCAGCCAACCTCAGAAACTTTTCTGTTATATCAAGAATAGACTCAAGGATGTTCTTTTCAATCACTTCTAATATGGTGCTGTAATTCTTAGGTAATGAAGCAAAACAAGTAAAAGGAAATGGATGGAATAATGATTCGAGTGGGAGAAATAAGATTTCTTCGTAAGATAGGCATGGTGGTATATCCTTGTAATTCCAGCAATCAGGACGCAACAGTAGAACTGTGATGAGTTCAAGGCCAGCCTGGGCTATGTAGTAAAACCCTAACTCAAAGCAATAACAGACTAACAGCAAAACTGTTCAAAGATTAAATGATAATCTATGTATAAAAGCTGAAAGATATGATAAAAATTTTCTGTCCCATATAAACTATCCCTGCCTGCATAAAAGCAGTGAACAAAGTGACATTTGAAATCAATGCATTTACATTAAGATCCTTGAAATCAAAACACTTCAATATAAAACAAACAAAATACATGCAAGTTTTTTTTCTGAAGAATTCTATAAAGGCCAGATGAAAGAAATTCAATAACTAAAAATAAATGGAGAGAAAATTCATATTCACATTCATAATTTAGTATTGTCTAGATAGGAAGTTTTCCCCTATTTGATTTACAGATGCAATGAAATTTCAATATAAATTTTAGCAAGTCATTTTGTGTATATTGACCAACTGAATCTAAAGCATAATTATATGAAGAGATAAAAGCCTTTGGAATAGCATCCATCTTAGGAAGACGAGCAAAGGTGAAGGATGCTTACTCTCTGACTTAAAGACATAGTAATAAAGCATGAGCAATGCAGTATTGGCAAAAGAATAGTTAGATCATTGGAGCAAGGAGTTTTATCAACAAATGGTCTTGAAACAACTTTACTACTATATACAAAAAGTAAACTTTTACAAAAGTTACCTCACAATGCATTTTATACCTAAAGGTAAAACAAGAAGCTGTAAAATTCCTTGAGGATAATATGCAGGAAAAATTCTAGATGAGTTCACATATAGAAATGTCTTTTTAAAGACATTAAGGACATAACCCATAAAGAAATAGCTGATAAGGTGGATTTCATTAAAATTAAAATGTTCTGTTCTATCAAAAATAATTTCAAAAGAAAATGAAGATAAGACATGATGTAGGAGATGAAGATGTAGCTTATAAGACTCACACTCAACAATGCAAGGGATTCCTTAAACTCAGCTGTAAGAAAATGAACAGCGGTTGGGCTGAAGGAGACGATGGTGGTCTCTACAGACAATTTATGAAAAGAGAATATATAGCCTAAAGATAGAATGTGGACCTAAATATCCAGAGGCTCCTCCATCAGTTAGATTTGTAACAAAATTAATATGAATGGAATAAAAAATTCCAGTGGAATGGTGGATGCACAGAGCACACCAGTGTTAGCAAAATGGAAAAATTCATATAGCATCAAAGTTGTACTTCAAGAGCTAAGATGTCTAATGATGTCCAAGGAACATATGAAGCTTCCACAACCACCTGAAGGACAAACATACAAGTAATTTTAGTGAATCTTAAATTTGTCTTAAATCAACAACCTTCTACTCATATTAATGTTTTGATTAAATATCACAATGAAAAATACCTACACCTTAAATAAGAGAATACCAGCTGGTAAACATGACATGGACACTTGTAAGAATATATTTAATGTACACCCATTATGTCTTCAGGTAACAGGAGGAAAAGTGAAGCAGAATTTTTATTTCTCTTGTTAAGGCACTGTCATTTAAACATGAACCTGGAGTACTCGGATTAGAACTCAGGTTTTCAAGGTGAAAGCATGTCAAGAGTCAGATGGCAGTGGAAAATGAGTGTGCTTCTGACACATCAAACCTCCAGAAGGAAAAACCGAAGTGGCATGCTTTATCCGTCTTAGTGAAAAAGCTGCAGATGAAACTGGTTAAAGTAGCAGGTACAGTGAATATTGTCACAAATTGTGTTAATTTTTGAAATGGTGCAGGTGCTAATACTAGCATAGTATCAAAAATATGTTCAAGATTATTTTGATACCTGTATTTATAATAAAAAGATATTTGGGGGTTGATGAATTTCTGTTAAAAGCTGTTCCTGTGTGTTACATATAACAGACATGACAAATATTTGTTTACAGTCTTTGTTTAATAAACCATGCATTTATGTTTAAATCCACAAATAAAGGAATTAAGTGTATGGATATATGATTTTGAGATTAAAGGTAGTAAATAAAGGTGTAAATAAAATGTGGAACTGTCAAAAATAAAGAAAATGAACAGCATATTTAAAACTGGACCAAATACAGGAGCCAGATAAATATATGCAGATAATATATACATATAGGAATAAGTAAATTTAAAGATGCTCCTTATGTTTCAAATGAAACAAGATATCTGTATATATCCAAGAGAGGGCAATAAAAATAGTCAATGTTCCACAAAATAAACACCAGAAAGCTTGTACTTGAAAGAAATTGGATGGGGTCATGGGAAAATGGCTAGACAAATGAAGAAGAGAAGAGGATGAGAATATAGTTAAGAATTCTGCAAATATCCTACAAAATCAAGAAGAGTGAGAAAAGGGGTGGGTAAGGGAGAGATGGGCAAGATTGTTGAAAGGGTGATATTGATCAAGATATATTGTATTAATAAACTACTTTGTTAAATGGCAACTCCTTTAAAAAATTACTTAAAGACAATAAAAAAAGAAGCAATAAAGAACATATTGACAAAAGAAAATTTTGTTGACTTGGTAAATATTTGTAATAAGTAGGGAATCCCATTGCTTGTGGGAATGCCAAATGGCACAGCTATGGAGAACAATTTGCCAATTTCTTGGAATCTTAAATAAATTACTATATAATTCAGCAATCACCCTTCTTGGTATTTATGCAAAAGAGTTTAAAACTTATATCTATGCACACACACAAAATACAACTAAATAGGAAAGTTTATGGCAGTTTTATCTATAACTGCAAAAACTGAAAGTGATGAAGATGTCCTCCTACAAACAAAAGGATAAATAAACTGGTTTATCCAGATAGTAGAATATTACTCGACTTAGAAAGACTAATCATAGCCATAAAAGACACGGAAGAACTTATATATTACTAAGAGAGAGTAGCCGGTCCTAAAAAGGCTAGCATTTTCTATAACTAACTCTATGACATTCTGGAAAAGCAAAGCTATGGAGATAGTAAAGTGACAGTGGTTATGGCTGGCAAAAGGGCAGAACAGGAGTACAGAGAATCTTTAGAGTGAGGAAATTAGTATGCAGGAGACTACATCTATATTTTTATATAAATGTTTTATGTACATAAAAATATAGAGAGACTGTATGTGAACCTTGAAGTCCAGAATGGTGTGGACTTTTAGTGTTGGATGTTTAGAAGGCAATCATCACTTGTAAAAAGAATGTATAAATATAACATAGGACCTTCAAATGAACAGTCTTCATTTTGAAGCACTCAATCTCACAGCCAAAGTGAACGACAATAAAATAATAAAATCAAGTCTGTTAGAAGATAGGCCACTTTAATGTGCATATTAAATACATGCAGATTGAGCTACATACAGACATCTGTCACTGAATTTGAAGAAAGAAGTAGGTAATGTGAAGAAGAGGAAGGTGAGCTGAAGAAGATTCTTCATGTTGGAAAATCTTCAACCTGAAGTTCTCACTGGGAAGATTCTTGCATGGGCTACATGATGTCTCATCTGCATCATAAAACAGAGAGACCTGGAGGGGAATGTGTGTGCATAAATCTTTCACAGTTCCTACACTTAAAGGCAATGGGCCAGTGATGTCCAAATGTAAGTATGGAGTTGCTGAAGAACTCTTCTTTTTCCTTTTAGTTCTCCATCGTGTTCTCTTGACACAATTTATTGTAAAAAATACAATTGAGTTCTTGATTTGTCCCCTTGCTAAATTCTAGGACCATTCACGCTGGGAGAATATAGGGTGCTTTAAGTGATGCCTTCCTTAGGTAAAATTAATTGATGGGCTTTGAAGAAAGAATCTTTATCTCTGCTGTGTTAAGCCAACTAATTGGATCACTGGATAACATCAAGTAACTGTGTGATTTCTGCCCCTTCATGTTCAGTATGGCTTTTTACTGTATTAAAAGGACAAGTTAAACAGTATAAAAATAATCTTGGACATGCTAAAGTTTTTTTTAAATTTTATTTTATTGTTGGGCTGATGTATAGAGGGGTTACAATTACATTCTTCAGGCACTGGGTACATTACTTCTTGGACATTGTTACCCCTTCCCATGTTTTACTCCCACTTTCCCTCCATCCACCCATGCAAAAGTTTTACTTTCAAAAAATATTTTTCTTGTCTTTAAGTTGTTGTACAAAGGAGTTGCCATTCTAACTACATTCCTAAAGCTAAACAATAAGTGTAAATGGCCTTATTTAAAATTTTCTGTTCTTTTACAACTCTTGCATTTACTTTATTTCTCAGGTTAGATACCACTGATATTCCTTTTATATTAATTTGCCAATGAAACAATACCACTAAATGACAAAAATTACTTTCTGTAATATTCCACTTCTAAATCTTTTATGTAAGAGTTTCTTACATTTTGTCTTTAGAATGACCATCTTTTTTCTGCAGCATTCTTAGCCCAAGTCATTCATAACAAGAGGACATAGGCCAAATGCAAAGGACTTCACCTTCCTACTTGGTTTCCATGACCGGGGTTGTGTTTCTCATATCATCCATTTATTTCCTGTCCTTGTGCTCCACCAAAAGAAACTTGCCAGAAGAAAACAGGGGCAAGGAGAAAAAGATCGAATGTTTCCATTCCACTTCCCTGCTCCCCGCCCTCACTGTAACAATGGGAAAGGCTGGAATACAAATTCAAGAGATGGATTTGTCCAGCTGTTGAATGAGTTACTAAACTTTGTTGGCAGATTATAGAAAAGCTACTCATGTTATATAAGGACAGTCATAGCTGACAGTCACTAGAGAATTTTGAAGCAAAGCTTATCAAGGTTTATAAAAGTTGTATGTATGCAATTTTCCTCTACTGAGTTTTTCATAACACAAGAGTTGAGTAGTTGGTTAAAAGCAAGCATCCATGGACAGGATAATGCTGGCATTATCACAACAGGGTCCCAGAGCACTGCTTGGATTTAGTACACTGGATGAATCTAAATTACTGAGCTGTGGGTGTCTTCGTTATTGTAAAGCTAAAGCCAAATTTGAGGTTACTTCAAGCAAAATTTCTCTGTTGTCTGAACTCTCTTGCTACTTCAAATATAAATTGTTTCTGCCTGAATTATTCAGATAAATGCCTCCTTGGTCTGTTTCCTTTTGCTAGTAGAGTCCTAGCTTGTAAGAGAAGCGAATTAAAGGTCATAAGGGGGAAAATGAGAATAGATTAAGAATGAGTGAATAGGAAGCTCAAAAAGAAAAAAAAATGCCCAGTAGTTGAGATGATAAAACCATGTTTTTGCTTTCATTAAAGTTTAAAGTTCTTACGCTGCACCATGGAGGGTTATTTAGAGTTGTTGTAAAGCTCAAGTGTTGGTAATTTGGCTTTTATTCTAGTGAGAACATCTGCTTCCACACATTTTGTCTCTTCCTTTTCCTTTAGAGATAATTTTCACACTCCAGGCACTCCAGCTTCGTAATGCAGTCTAGTCTCATCTGATACATTTTTTGCAGAATGATGTGGGAACCGTGAACAAGGCTTTCTGTCAGTTTAATGATTCAGTTGTTGATTTCTTAGTATGTTTAGAGACATGTATTCTGACCCAGCTGGACATTGTGCATTTCACTATGCATGTATTTGCAACTATATGTAGATTTTCACACAATGCATTTATGAAAATCTGGCCATAGGATGCATTTCACTTCAGAATTTGGCTTACAGGGAAGACTTTCACCTATCTTTGCAGATTTCTAGTAAAATGACAGCTATGAAAACTATGTAATTTATTACTTTAGTTATATAAATTCTAAATTCTTGAAACTGACATCATCAGCCAATGATTCTTGCTTGTAGGGTGTAAATTGTGGTATAAAATTTACTGTGTAAATTGGTTATTCTCATGATCAAGGTGTTTGTTTTCTAAAATGTGGTCACAGGCTTACAGAGAGAGAGAAGTCAGGGTGTCAGGGCTATATCAGTGGAAGTCATTTGTTCTTTTTATATTTCTTTTGAGCTAGGATGGATAGGGATCAGTGAATTTTCTTTTCTCTCCTTCTATTCCTTGTTCTTTTTTTTGCCAGTCCTGGGATTGAGATCAGGGCCTGAGCACTGTCCTTGGACTTTATCAAGACTAGAGCTCTACCACTTGAGCCTCAGCACCATTTCTGTCTTTATTTTTCTATGTATGTGGTATGGAGACAAGGGAAATGGAAATCCCAGCAGATTTGTGGAAATGATGGAGCATTGACAAAGCCGACAAAATATGGTAGTAGGTAGTAGGTGAAAGGACAAGGCAAATCTGTCTCTGCTGTGCTATTTTCATCAGGGCCTTTGCATTTCCTAAATGCTCAATACTACAATCTAGTATTCAACCCTACACAAATTTGAAATTAATTTTTGAATGTAGTCCATTTGACTTATGTCTTTTCAAAAAGACTGGTGATTTTTATTGTACTTCTTTTTGAATGTGTACATGTCTCATTAGGGCATAATTTATGGAACACTCAGTATACCTGCTACTATGTTTAGAAAAGATAACAAAGAGTCTGGAAAAAGTAGCTTTGATTATATTCTGAGACTCCAGTAGAAACTTCCTTTTCAGCTATCATTCTCATTGATAGAAGTATTGATCTCTCAGGAGCACAGAGTAGAGATGTTTTTCCAGTAATTTTATGATAGAAACCCGTGTATTTACAGAACAATTCAGACATGGATGGGACTGTGACAGAGGAGATGACTGAAGGTCATTACTGACCCTGAATTCTCTCAAAGAATTCTTCGTTTAGTCCACAACTGAATACTTGGGGATTTATAGAAATTAAAATGCAATGAATTCAGAGTTGACTTTCTGGCTCTGAGATTTGACAAGGTGTCAGACTTGACAGCAAGAAGAAAAGAGAGAGCTATAAATGAATTTGTTCTTGGCTGACCTGTGCATGGCATTGATGTTTTGCTCATCTGTACTGTGGCAAATGGAAAGTTAGTCTACCACCAGAAAGGTACTAGTATTTTGTGAGTTGACAGTGAGGATTGGATGGAAAACAGTTCATCCTCCTGAGTCATTGATTAGACTCCATCAAGACCATATTTAGAGGCATTTCCCTGACAATCTTCCTTAGGGGTCTGGCAGCTTTCCCGTGTTCTTCTAGAGTGAACAGTTGAAGATTGAGTTAATGTTAAAGAAGTAGAAAAAAGGAATAATAAAGTGGTAAATATAAATACTTGCTTTTGTTAGACCACAGGTAACTTGTATATCAATCTTGTTGGAGCAGTGATTTAAATAAATCTGGGCTTTGTGCAACTCAGGGTGTTACAGAGAAACATCAGAGATAAAGAGGTGAGAGAGAGGCTGGGAGTTTGGACTAGTGGTAGAGTGCTTGCTTACCATGCATAAAGACCTGGGTTTGATGCCTTTGTACCATATACACAGAAAAAAGCTGGAAGTGGTGCTGAGGCTCAAGTGGTAGAGCTCTAGCCTTGAGAAAGTCTAAGGACAGTGCTCAGGCCCTGAGCCCAAGCTCAGGACTGGCAAAAAAAAGGAAAAAGGTGAGAGAGTAAAAGAGAGAGAGACATGAATCAGGAAGAATTCTTGCCTTCCACCTCAATGTGTGGTATCGTCACTTATGTCTTAAAGAACTTTTATGATTGAAATGTAGCTCTCCTGATATATATTGAGGTCCTGCTGAGGCACCTTATTCTTTGGACAATATCAAATTCAAACAAGGTCATTAGGGTAGATGCTAATTAAACATGAGAGAACAGTATGCAGACATGAAAATGGACCATGGAAGATACTTTTACAAGTGAAACAATACTGAAGGTTGCTGGCAAGCTGTCAGGAGCTTGGAGAAAGGACTGGAACAGTTGCTCATTCACAGTCATTAAGAAGAACCAGTCTTGCTAACTCAGGCCTCCCAGCTTCCCAAATTGACATAATAAATTTCTACACAACCCATTCTGTGATGTATTGTTGTGACCAGCATAGAAAATTATTAGAGATTCTGGGTAAAATTTTATTTCCAAAAACAGCACCAAAGGTTTTGTGACTAAAAATACATAAAAAATATTCCATTAGAAATGCACCATCTCGGGGCCCTGAGTTTGGCCTAGTGGTAAAGTGTTGCCTAGCAGGCATGAAGACCAGGGTTCGAATCCTCGGTACCATATACATATAAAAAGCCCAAAATGGTGCTGTGGCTCAAGTGGTAGAGCTCTAGCCTTGAGAAAGCACAAGGACAGTGCTCAGGCCATGAGTTCAAATTCCAGGCCTGGCCAAAAAAGAAAAAAGAAAAAAAAAAGAAATGCACCACCTGGAGGCCTATGGATACTCCTGATACAGAATTAGACTGTTTATAAAGATACGTATCTAAGTCAACATCCCACAAGGCCAAGTCGGACATGTGCTTTCCCATGTGGATGTCAGGCTTGTGCTTTCAGAATATGGCTATTACTGCACAGTTCTGGATGATGGGTGAGCAAAAAAAATGTCATCCAACTTTAAGTTATGTGATGTCTCCATAGTATCAGAAAACTTTGAGAGGCCATCCTATACAGCTCAAATGACCATAATCAGTTAATTTATAGACTTCTATTTTTTTATTTTACTGGTTCTGACCAGTATGTGTTCAGAGGGATGATACCAGTTTCGTGTGAACCATGACTCACTTGTGCTAATACAGCAATCCTGGAGTCAATGGGAAGACACTGATTTGGCGTAATGATATTATGCAGCACCCGGTAATCATTGCCCAAATGTGTATCCTTGACAAGGAGGATGGACAATAGATGAGCAGATGGGATCCTTCTGTAGTTTTTCATTCAATTCTCTATGGGATGCTGTCTTTGACTACAAACACATGAGTTTGGCAGGAGATCAATGGCTCAGACACATGGGTAGAGAAACCAGGTAGATTTTTGTGGCTTAGATGATCTTAAGTAAGTTTCAAAGTGCTGAAATTTCTATTTGAAGCAATGGGTTATGTTGGCTTTTGTATTTCAGTGTGTTTGCCTAAGGTTGGCAATTGGCAGTGGTATTGAAACTGCCAGAGCTGTCTGGCAATTTAATAATTTCCAGTGACATACAGCAAAACCTGTAGCCCCAGAAATATAATTGTGATGCTAATATCCAGGAATATATATCCCTGGTGAGTTTTGAAATCATTAGTGAATGTGGAGCCTGCTTTGTCACTGAGAGAGATTATCATTGCCATTGTATTTGGGTTCTTGGTGTATGTTGGCTTCATGGAGGCATAACCCAACTTAAGCAATGACCCAGGCATGATATCATACTGTGTGTACATAGAGAGGGCACCTATTGAATAATGTTCAATGTCCTCACCAAAATAAAGCTCAACCTTGAGAAATTCTCAGGGTACATGCTTTCAATGTGATTATTGTGTCTCAGTAATTTTCCTCAGTCCCAACTGGAGACATCATGACTAATCAACACACATATTTGTGCTGTGTCTAGAAAAAGACTAAGAATTCTACACATAGCTGTCTGGAGAGGCAGGATTAATAAATATACTAGCTGTCACACACAACAAGCCCAATATCCTGAATCATTTCAGGGTCAAGTAAGTGCTCAGCACCAACCCCTTCATCCTGATGAGAAATGAGATCCGATTTCTGACCTGGTTCCAGAAAGCATCAGTGGTCCCACAGAGCAAAGCAAATGTGGGTGGAAGTATCTAGACTTCTGTCTCAGGTCAGGTGTACCACTGGAAGCTACTAGCTTTTGGTTGTAGGTCACATGTAAGACAAGAGAGTCATTTTGGACAAGCATTTTCAGTCATCACTTAGCACCCAAGTGAAGCATTAGGACTCAGGCCTTATCAATAGAGGAATTTGTCTCCTAGACCACATCCTAGACCACTGTACTACAAACTATACTAAAAAAACATGTGGAAAAGTGCCATTGACCACTTACACTTTTCCACAGGCATATTAGCTTGTATTAAGCAGGAAGTGAGTTAAGCACCCTCTCTGAGAGATATGTGGGGCGGGTGAATTTCTCAAAATAGTCTCGTTCTTGATCCTCCATGTATATAAATTGTCTGATATATTAAAATAAGCCAAAAGTAATAGAAGAAAGACCCTTTGTCATCTACAGAGACTGGAACTTTGAATGAACAATGATCAGCAATCTTCTTAACAACCCCTTGTGGCCAGTGGTATGATTTCATTTTATAGATGGGAAAGATAAGGCTCAGATTGTGACCCTGCCCCAGGTCACAAGTAGAAATGGACAGAGGTAAAGTTATATTCAGATGTACTGAGATAATATTCCTCTTCCTAGGACATCTGCTCCCCATACACCACATGGCCTTGCTTGCAAAGAAATAACTTCCTCTAAGTTTTAAATGACATCTCATTATTGTTTTGGGTCCCTAGCCTGCCATCAGCACCAAAGCAGATGGATAAAATACTCTCACCCTTCTAAGCAAGTTTAAAGGATGCCATCAGTAATAATTCTGACATTTCTGAGGTCACCTCTTCTCCTTCCCTTCAACACACAGACACAGCCTAGCTCCACATTTCAAAATGAAAAGGCAAAATGGCAACAAATGTCAAGTGCAAGAGTGATTCTCTCAGACAAAGCATCAAGAGAGAAAAGCTATTAAACATTTTATTCTCTTTTGCCCTTCCTTTTATGAGCTGTATCCTCTCTGTGCTACTGAGATCAGCAGCACTGGAAGCCTAACAATGCCCCCACCTACACATAGCTTTTGTCTCTGGATGGGGACCACACTTCAGTGAGACCTGCAGGTAGTTTGTGCTGATGATTGGTTGGGAAAACTGTAAAATCATTAACTTTGTCAAGGGGAAACACAGAGAGAAATGAGAGCTCTTTACGTATCCCTAAAGAAAATTAAACGTGTGTACTTGATGTTGCCTAACTAGAACTGGAGTCTTTTCATAAAGTATTTTTTAAAAACTTGTAGTAAATAAGTAGTAGAGCCTTGAGAAAGCCCGAGGACCTGCGCTTAAGCCCTGGGTCTGGCAAAACAACAACAAAAACAAAAACATTTTTCCTTATTCTTATAATTGCTCTCTATCATCTATTTAACATCTATCTATCTCTTTATCCACTCTCTACATTATCCACCTCATGATACATGTTTATTAGCATATTTCAATTTTACTCATGAAGTTTCTGTATTTACTACTAATAGTGTTTGTTATTATTATCAAATTGCATTATTATTTTTGTTTTGTCATCAAACATAATTGCTCTCCATACTGATTGAGAATGGTGTTTACAGGGTAATGTTACTGTATTTTATTTACATCTTAATAATAATTTAATGGGCTACCTGTACAAAGATATTGGCAACTGCCTAATAATTTTTATTTAAACAATCGACTCTCTTGCTGCTTTTTAATTATTTTACACAGTAGTTTCAATCCTTTGTGATTATAATAACGAATTTTTCTTCTATATATGCTTGTGGATGAAAACATTAGCTAGTAAGATTTGTATTTTAAATTGCATTAAAACAAGTTAAAAAAAACTTGTAGTAAAGATTCTGAAAAAACAAACAAAAAAACCCAACCAAACAGAAATTTATTATTTTTATTTTTATTTTTTTTCCCAGTCCTTAGGCTTGAACTCAGGGTCTGGACACTGTCCTTTTATACTTTGTGCTCAAGGCTATTGCTCTGCCACTTGAGCCACAGTTCCACTTCTGGCTTTTTCTGAGTATATGGTACCTAGGAACTGAACCCAGGGCTTCATGCAATGCTAGGCAAGCACTCTGTCACTAGGCTACACTCCTGGCCCAAATTTATTTTTTTTAAAAGGAAAGAAAACTTTTGAAAAAAGAGCAAGAAAATTATATATTCTGGTGCTGGGTGTGATGACTTGTTCTTGTAATCCTAGATACTTTCAAAGGATAAGGAGGATTGTGATTCGACAGCAGCCTGAGACAAAAGTCCATTGTAGCCATGTTAACCAAGGTGGTTTACAATAGTCATCTAGTTTTGCCAGAAGCTGGGATCGAGGGGATCACAGTTCCCGTCAGTCCAAGAAAAGAAATGTCAGTGAGAGATCATGACAAGGAAAGCAGCTGGCTGTGACAGTGCACCCTGTCATCCAGATGGGACAGGAAACATATAATAGTAGGATTAAAATCTGGGTGATACTGAGATTTTTATCTGCACAGAAACCTAAAAGACATGGCTCCACTGTACAGGTACCTACCTAGCAAACATCAGAGCCTGGATTTGAACAGTAGTACTGCCAAAAAACAAAAAAGAGAGGAACATTGCACCATTGGCATCCCTATTTCATAAACAAAATGGATTAGATGCTGAGACATGATTAAAAATTGCCACGGGTACTGAAAAGTTGTTAGCATGAGGTGAGTTTTTAAATCATGAATTTAAAGAAATCAAATGAATCAACTTTTCATTTTTAGCAATACAGAGGCTGAACCATTAGCTGCACTTCTGTTTTTGATAAATCTTGCCCTTGTCATCCCATCATTGATTTCTAAGAAAACTCATTTGTCAAAGCTCTTTTAGTTCATGCTTCTCTGTTACACATTTATCATTTACCGGTCTAAAAGCACATGCGCCTCTCCTTCTGCCCTTTCCAGGACATATTAGTGCTTTTTATTTTTATTCTTCTTTGATAGCTGCATGATAGTGCATGGATTACTAAAAGCTCACGTTCTGAGTGGGATTTTTGTACATTGTAACTGTCTAGTCTTGGAAATTCAATGTTATGAATTCATTTTTAATCTTTTTCAACAAAAATGAACTCCAGTGTATAGATAAAAATTGCTAAGTGGGGATGTATTTTATCAAATAAAACAACAGAACACAGAAAATAGCAAACAAGAGGGTCAATGTATTCAGTGAGTCTGAATTAAATATGTAGCATGTGGAAATGAATACAAAGAATTGAACACCTGTCATTTTTTTCTTTCTATTTTGGTAAGATGGTATCTGATCCTCACTTACATGAGGTCAGTTTTTCTGTCTTTCTTGCTTGCCAGGATGTTGTAGTCAGTGGTCTGTATGTCTGTCTAGTTCATTATGTGTCTAAACCTCTTTTTTTCTCTCTCTAATTGTATTTCATATCTTATGGAATAACTGTGATAGCGAGGGTAACAAATTAAAATGCTTTATTAATCTTTTAAGATAGTTTTCTGTCTAATTTGTGGGTTCTGTATTTACTCTGCTCCTGCTCATCCTTCCTCCTTCCTGGAAGGATTCGCCTTCTGGTCCCAGGGGCAGACAAGGACCAGAAAGTAAAAGATACATGATCTGTTTTTTGTGAAGTTTTTGTTTGGGGGAAAGAATGGTAACATTTAGAAAAGAGAATGCTAAATAACCATAGAGCAAGGAAAATCAGTTCTAATAGGTACAGTATTTTCATTTAAACTGGTTTATCAAACACATATGAATCAGAAGAAGTAATATGTATGACCAAGGCAGTAAAGGTATTTAAGTATAAAAAAACCACTAATGCAGGACATCTGCACTTGTATTAACACCATAAATCTAGCCAATGATAGAATAATGTTTTTACTTTTCAACATATCCTAATGTACTTTAGGTCTGCATTATGGTTTTTCAGTGATTTCTGTATGAATTAGTTTGGGTAGAGAATGTGGGAATTACTTCATTCAAACTGCGTGGCTTCCAACTTGCTAAGGCACAAAGGCAGAGGGCACTGGAAAGGATCAGGCAAAGGAAGCCCATCTCTCTCTGTGGCATTTCTTCTTTGTGGCTCATGGAATGTCCAAATGGGACAGTTCATCAGCTGCCAAACTCAAGTGTTTCTGTCCTCACACAGTTCTGGCAGTGATCAATGTGTACAGGAAGATCAAGTACAGATGCCCTCGAAAACAGAACAGGTTCTTTGTCCTCATTCTTCCCTTTTCCTAATATATATATATATATATATATATATATATATATATATATATATATTTGCCAGTCCTGGGTTTCAGCTCAGGGCCTGAGCACTGTCCTTGGGCTTTCGCAAGGCTGGTACTCTACCACTTGAGCCTCAGCACCACTTCTGGCTTTTTTCTATGTATGTGGTACTGAGGAATCGAACCCCGGTCTTCATGCATGCTAGGCAAGCACTCTACCACTAGGCCAAACTCCCAGCTTCTATAATATTCTTTTGACACAAAGTATTCTCATTATAGTGCTACTACAAACATCTAATGATATTGAAATATAGGAATTAAAACAGCAATGGCAAGGAAGATCTTCTTGTAATGCCAAAAGTAACTCTACTACTTTCTGGTATGAGAAATTAAAATTTTCTCCTACCTTGATTATATTTTTTCTTTGTACTAACCTAAAGACTAAGCAACACATTTTTCAAAGATAAGCAGTTAATCTAATGTTTTCTGAAAGGGATACAAAATCCTTTGCATCTTTAAACATTAAAGCACTTTTTTTCTTGGTTGGACAGAGGTATAGATATGTCTTAGGATTTATTTTATTCTGTAGCTGCTTTTTCTTTTTACCAGTTTAACTAACATTTAGTGGCCCTATAGAACTCTCCCATAGGTTTTCTAGAAGTATTTGGAATCCTTCTATTTAACAGAACAAGGGTAAAATGCAAATACATTGAGTTGCAAATACATTGTAGAGCCAAAGGTGGCCAGTACAGGAGGCAGGCCTGGAAATCAGTATATTTGTGACATTTAAGTTCACAGTTTAGTTTTGCCCTGCCAGTTAGTTACTACAGTATTAATTTGACATAACATAGCTATTTGTTTAAATCATAATTTTCTAGTTATTGTTCTTAGCATCTTTGTCACTAATAGTTGGTCCCCTGTCAACTAAGAAAAGAGAAAATTACCCTCTAGTTTTCACACTTCTTGAATGACATTTCATTTATACAGAGAGGGGGTGTCATAAACTGGTGTGAATACCAGAAAATTAGAGGAGAGATCTATCTGCAAGGCAGAATGGACTGTTCTCTCCTAAAGCCAGAACTCATTCAGAAGGAGACACAGAACTTCTGTACCATAGACAAGAAAAATAATAAAGTACTGTTGCAGAAAATATCCTACAGGTTAGTGACTTGAAAATCAAAAAATTGCTGGGTGCAGGTAGTTTACATCTTTAATCCTAGAAACTCAGGAGGCTGAGATCTAAGGATTTCTATTGGAGTCCAGGTAGAAAAATCCCCATGAGACCCTGATCTCCAATTAAGTACTTACAAAGTGAAAGTGACACAGTAGCTGAAGTGGTAGAATGTTGGAATTGAACACAAAGAGACACAGAGACAGTACCGAGGCCCTGGGTTCAAGCTCTACAACTGAAAAAATGTCAAAAGATTATAACCCTGTAGTTTCTAGAAGTCAAGTAGAGTCCAAGTTGGGTCTGCCAGCACTAAAATGAAGACGACAGAAGAGCTGCTCTTCCTGCCAGACCTCTAGGTGAATATTAGTCTCCTCCCTTTCTCAGCTTCTGGAATCTGCCTATATTCCTTGACTCTGGTCATCTTTCATCTTCAAAGACAATGACTGGTTGAATTACTAAATCTCATCTTTCTGACTCAAGTTTTTGCTTTCTTTATCCAGTTTCAGAGACCTATGGTAGTATTGGGCTTCTTCAGATAATTTAGGAAAAATCTCTCCCTTCAAAAGTCCTTAACTCCAATCACATCTGCAGAGTCCCTTGTTTTATATTAGATGGCATATTAACAGGATCTCAGGATTAGGATAAAATCTTCTTTGTGATGAAGGCATTATTTGAACTACCACAAATGTCTTGGCTGCAGTAGATATGTAAACTCTGCAGCCACGCTATTCAACTTAAAAGTCTACGGGGAAAAATGCCAAGTGTCTAATTGGGTATTTGAAATAGGATAGGGAAGGGGGGAAATCAAGATGATCAGGGGAAAGGGGGAGGAAAATGGGGACCATGACATGAGAAAGGGTATCAATATTTGTGAGGTAATGTACCTTCTATCTGGTGAATATAATGTAACCCTTCTATTAATTGCAATAAAAATATATGAAAAAAGCATCAAATAAAAATGCCAAGTGTCTAAGTATGTGTATCAGTGTCCTGCAGCTGCTGTGGTAATGAAATATTTTCCCCCAGTTGTTCATGTGATGATTTATTTATTTATTTTGTGGGTCATGGGGCTTGAACTCAGTCTGGGTGCTGTCCCTGAGCTCTTCAGTTCAAGGCTACCACCCTAACCCTGGGCCTGGGCATTGTCCTGAAGAGCTCAAGGACACTGCCCTACTTTCCATTTTCTAGAGGTTAATTGGAGATAAGAGTCTCATCATCTTGTGCCTGGACTGGTTTTGAACCTTGATCCTCAGATCTCAGCCTCCTGATTACAGGCATGAGCTACTGGGCCCAGCCTGATTCTTTTTTTTTAAGTGTCATCA